>NC_042620.1:25104904-25404904 GCF_901001135.1 Rhinatrema bivittatum | reverse complement strand
TATCAGACTTTCTCCCCTGCCGTTGAAGCAGAGAGCTATGCTAGATATGCATTGAAAGTAAACAAATTCCAGAATTTAATTGTGTGTTGAGTGAATAAGAATTTTCTTCGATAAGTTTTAAATGTGCTACATGCTAACTGCATGGAGTGCACCCTAGTCCTTTTATTATCTGAAAGAATAAATAACCGATTCACATTTACCCGTTCTAGACCTCTCATGATTTTAAAGACTCTATCATATCCCCCCTCAGCCATCTCTTCTCCAAGCTGAACAGCCTTTCCTCATAAGGGAGCTGTTCCATCCCCCTTTATCATTTTGTTTGCACTTCTCTGTACATTCTCTATCGCAACTATATCTTTTTTGAGATGCGGCGACCAGAATTGTTCACAGTATTCAAGGTACGGTCTCAACATGGAGCAATACAGAGGCATTATGACATTTTCTGTTTTATTAACCATTTCCTTCCTAATAATTCATAACCTTCTGTTTGCTTTTTTGACTGCTGCAGCACACTGAGCCGATGATTTCAAAGTATTATCCACTATGATGCCTAGATCTTTTTCCTGGGTGGTAGCTCCTAATATGGAACCTAACATCATGTAACTGCAGCAAGGGTTATTTTTCCCTATATGCAACATCTTGCACTTGTCCACATTAAATTTCATCTGCCAAATCTTCCAGTCTCGCAAGGTCCTCCTGTAATGTATCACAATCCGCTTGTGATTTAAATACTCTGAATAATTGTGTATCATCCACAAATTTGATAACCTCACTCATCGTATTCCTTTCCAGATCATTTATAAATATATTGAAAAGCACTGGTCCAAGTACAGATCCCTGAACCACTCCACTATTTACCCTTTTCCACTGAGAAAATTGACCATTTAATCCTACTCTCTGTTTCCTGTCTTTTAACCAGTTTGTAATCTACAAAAGGACATCACCTCCTATTCCCATGACTTTTTAGTTTTCTTAGAAGCCTCTCATGAAGGACTTTGTCAAACACCTTCAAGAAATCCAAATACACTACATCTACTGGTTCACCTTTATCCACATGTTTATCAACCCCTTCAAAAAATGAAGCAGATTTGTTGGGAAAGACTTCCCTTGGGTAAACCTATGTTGACTGTGTTCAAATAAACCATGTCTTTCTATATGCTCTATGATTTTGATCTTTAGAATAGTTTTCACTATTTTTCTCGGCAGTGAAGTGAGGCTCACTGGTCTAAAGTTTCCCGGATCGCCCCTAGAATCCTTTTTAAATATTGGGGTTACATTGGCCACCCTCCAGTCTTCAGGTACAATGGATGATTTTAATGATAAGTTACAAATTTTAAGTAATAGATCAGAAATTTCATTTTTGAGTTTCTTCAGTACCGAAGGATGCATACCATCCGGTTCAGCTGATTTGCTACTCTTTAGTTTGTCAATCTGGCCTAATACATCTTCCAGGTTCACAGTGATTTGGTTCAGTTCATCTGACTCATCACCCTTGAAAACCATCTCCAGAACTGGTATCTCCCCAACATCCTCATTAGTAAGCATGGAAGCAAAGAATTCATTTAGTGTTTCTGCAATGGCCTTATCTTCCCTAAGAGCCCCTTTAATCCCTCAGTCATCTAAAGGTCCAACCGACTCCCTCAGAGTTTTCTTGCTTTGGATATATTTTAAAAAGTTTTTATTATGAGTTTTTGCCTTTACGGCCAAATTCATTTCAAATTCTCTCTTCGCCTGTCTTATCAATGTTTTACACTTAACTTGATAATGCTTATGCTTTTTCCTATTTTCTTCAGATGGATCCTTCTTCCAGTTTTTGAAGGATGTTTTTTTTGGCTAAAATAGCCTCTTTCACCTCAACTTTTAACCATGCCGGTAATCGTTTTGCCTTCCTTCCACCTTTCTTACTGCATGGAATACATCTGGACTGCGCGTCTAGGATTGTATTTTTAAACAATGTCATTGCCTGTTGGATACTTTTAACCTTTGCAGCTGTACCTTTCAGTTATTTTCTAACTTTTCCTCATTTTATCAAAGTTTCCCTTTTGAAAATTTAGTGTTAGAGCTGTAGATTTACTTATTGTCCCCCTTCCAATTATTAGTTTAAATTTGATCATGTTATGATCACTATTGCCAAGTGGCCCCACCACCATTACCTCTCTCACCAAATCCTGCGTTCCACTAAGAATGAAATCTAAAATAACTCCCTCTCGTTGGTTCCTGAACCAATTGCTCCATGAAGCAATCGTTTATTACATCCAGGAACTTTTTGTCTCTAGCAAGTCCTGATGTTACATTTACCCAGTCAATAACTGAAATCTCCCATTATTACTGCACTGCAAAATTGGTTAGCTTCCCTGATTTCTCTTAGCATTTCATCACCTCTCTGACCATTTTGTCCAGGTGGACAGCAGTATATTCCTATCACTATATTCTTACCCAATGCACATGGGATTTCTACCCGTATAGATTCTACTGAGCATTTAGTCTCTTGTATGATCTTTATCCTGTTGGACTCTATACCCTCCTGGACATAAAGTGCCACACCCCACCAATTTGATCCTCCCTATCATTGCGATATAATTTGTACCCTGATATAGCACTGTCCCATTGGTTATTCTCCTTCTCTGTGATGCCAATTATGTCAATCTTATCATTTACTGCTATTAACATTGAAAAAACTGAATTTATTCACCTAGAACGTAAAAACTCTGAGACAATTCAAAACCCCATTAAACTTAAGAACAATCAGGAAGTGGAACTAACCGAGAAAGCTCGCAACCTAGGAGTAATAATAGACACTGAACTCTAGGGATGTGAATCGTTTTTTGACGATTTAAAATATCGTCCGATATATTTTAAATCGTCAAAAATCGTTAGAAGCGCGATACAATAGGAATTCCCCCGATTTATCGTCAAAAATCGTAAATCGGGGGAAGGGGGAGGGGAAGGGGGAGGGCGGAAAAACCGGCACACTAAAACATCCCTAAAACCCACCCCGACCCTTTAAAATAAATCCCCCACCCTCCCGAACCCCCCCAAAATGCCTTAAATTACCTGGGGTCCAGAGGGAGGGTCCCGGTGTGATCTTTTACTCTCGGGCCTCCGGTGCGTTGTAGAAATGGCGCCGGCGCTACCTTTGCCCTGTCATATGACAGCAGGGCAAAGGTAGCGCCGGCGCCATTTTGTTTTTTTGTCCCTCAACGTCAGGAGCGTAGGAGATCGCTCCCGGACCCCCGCTGGACCCCCAGGGACTTTTGGCCAGCTTGGGGGGGCCTCCTGACCCCCCACAAGACTTGCCAAAAGTCCAGTGGGGGTCCGGGAATGACCTCCTAAACTCGAATCATTTTGCCATACGGCAAAATGGCGCCGGCCATACACTGTATGGCCGGTGCCATTTTGCCCTACGGTCTGCGCCATTTTGCCCTCCCTCGATTTACGCGATATTTTAAAAAACAAAACCGCGACGATAAGATTCCCTCCCCCCCCCAGCCGAAATCGATCGTTACGATCGATCACACGATTCACATCTCTACTGAACTCAGCCTTAAGCAACACATATCACAAAAAGTTAGGGAAGGCTACGCCAAACTTATGATCCTTAGGAGGCTTAAACCCCTACTAACCCAAGCACACTTCCGAACAGTTCTACAAGCACTTATATTCTCTAGCACAGACTACTGTAACACATTATTTTTGGGACTACCGTATGTAACAATAAGACCTCTACAAATCTTACAAAACTCTGCTGCCAGAATACTTACTGGAAAAAGCAAAAGAGACCACATCACCCAAACACTTGCCGAATTGCACTGGTTGCCAATAGAACAAAGAGTGCACTATAAAACACTTTGCACAATTCACAAACTGATAAACGAAGAAAAAGCAGACTGGTTAAACACAGCACTACGCTTACACATCCCACAGAGAAATCTTAGATCAGCTAATAAAGCTCTACTAACCATCCCATCAATCAAGACAGCAAAACTGACCCAAGTCAGAGAACGAGCCCTATCATTAGCCGGACCAGCATTATGGAATTCATTGCCACTGGAAACAAGATTACAGAGAGATTTAAAACTCTTTAAAAAAAGTCTGAAAACATGGCTTTTCAAGAAAGCATTTTACAACGAGAATGGAGATACTGAAGTTTAAATGACCAAGCTAAAGTCACCAAATACCACACCATACCTATACATTATCATTTTTTACTCAACATTATAATAGAATAATTTAAGAGAACTGTAGTACAAAGTACAATGATTGTATGGTTTTTTCCCTATTAATCATTGAAAAGGACAAGATCCAGATCACACAACATATACCTTATATTATGAACATGTTACCGTTAAATGTTCTGGCACATTGTTAGTAAGAGTTCAACCAAATATATATTTACGTGCCTCATTGTAAACCATTGTGATGGTACTTTACTAAACAACGGTATAGAAAAGATTTTAAATAAATAAATAAATAAATAAATACACTCTAACTCTCCCATCTTACTTCTTAGACTTCTGGCAGTGACATACAGACATTTCAAAGTGTGCTTTTGTTGGTATTAACAACCTGCTTTTCAGTTGATAGGGATAATTTGGAAATCTTTAGCTCAGGTGATTTTTTACATATAGGCACATGGACTACTTTTGCTTTTATTGGAACCTCTCTGTTGGAATGTCCTGTTTCATTAGTATCCTTTAAAGATACATTCCTCCAAACCATGCACTGCTGAGTGACTGTCGGCTTTCCCCCTTGTTCTAGTTTAAAAGCTGCTCTATCTCCTTTTTAAAAGTTAGTGCCAACAGCTTGGTTGCCCTCTGGTTAAGGTGGAGCCCATAATTTTGGAAAAGTCTCCCCCTTCTCCAAACGTTTCCCCAGTTCCTTACAAAACGGAATCCTTCTTCCCTGCACCATCATCTCATCCACGCATTGAAACTCTGGAGCTCTGCCTGCCTCTGGGGACCTGCATGTGGAACAGGAAGCATTTCAGAGAATGCCACCCTGGAGGTTCTGAATTTCAGCTTTCTATCTAAAATCCTAAATTTGGCTTCCGGAACCTCTCTTCCACATTTTCTTATGTCGTTGGTGCCCACATGTACCACGACAGCTGGCTCCTCCCCAGCACTGTCTATAATCCTATCTAGGTGACGCGTGAGGTCTGCCACCTTCACACCAGGCAGACAAGTTACCAGGCGGTCCTCACGTCCACCAGCCATTCTGCTATCTACATTTCTAATAGCAGAATCACCAACTATAATGGCAAGCCTAACCCTTCCCTCCTGGGCAGTAGCCCTGGGAGACTTGTCCTCAGTGTGAGAGGGCAATACATCGCCTGGAGAGGATATCCTTGCTACAGGATCACTTCCTGCTACACCAGGGTGATGTCTCCAACTGGGAGACCTTTCTGATCCAAAGCAGCACTGGGGCTGCCAGACTGGATTTGAGACTTGGATACTATGACCCTGAAGGTCTCACCAATGTACCTCTCTGTCTGCCTCAGCTCTTCCAAGTCTGCCACTCTAGCCTCTAGAGATCAGACTCATTCCCTGAGAGCCAGGAGTTCTTTGCACCGAGTGCACACATACAATCTCTCACCGACGGGTAAAAACTCATACATGTGACACTCAATGCAAGAAACTGGAAAGCCCCCCCCCCTCCTCTTGCTGCTGGACTGCTGCCTTCATCTTAATTTTGTTGAGTTCCTAGTTAAGTTTAGGATACTAAGGGAGTTGGAATTAGAGTACTGAACTTGAGGAGGGGAATTCTCTACCCCCCATTTGTCTTCCCATCGGGGTGGGGTGCGGGAAGGAAAGGGATGGGAACTCCTCCTTTGTGCTGGCGGGAAAGCAGGGATTATATCACTGGTCATTTTTCCCTCATCAAGGGGAGGGGACGACTATAATCCTTTCTCCAGAGAAGTCCCATTCTCTGGCAGAAATAAATTCTTTATTACCACAAGTAAAATATTTTGAGCTATGGGATCATTCCTTTTTGACTCTGATTAACTTCATGCTATGATTTAAATTATAGCTCTTCATCCGTGAACTGAGCAGTATGTAATTTCTTTCTTAAAAGATCCATGTCCCTTTGCATTCTGCTAGATGCTTCCTGTTGTTTTCTGCATTCCAGAGTCTTGGAAGCTAGCTGTAAGTTCAGATCCTGTAATTGCATTGGAACCAACTCGTTCCTCCCTGCGTGGAACTCTTGTTTCTCCCTCTATAAAATCTACCAGACTTATTTCCACAACCAACAGAGCCCTTTCTCTCGCCGGCCCCACCCTCTGGAACTCCATGCCTCTTGACCTACGCACTGAAACCTCCACACCCACCTTCAAAACGAAACTCAAAACCTGGCTCTTCCTCCAAGCCTACCCCCCTCCATCCTCGCTTACTAACCCTCCCCCTCTATGACCTACCTCTAACATATGCCCTCACTAGCCCCCCTCTCCCGTCTTCTTCCCCCCAAACAAGAACCAGCAATATCTACGAATGTATCGTTGAACTCTGTACATAACCTTATCCTGTTTGTTATTGTTTTTCTCTTTCCCCGCTCCCAACTTATGTTACTCCCAGTTGAATCCCTTCTACTAATTTACCTAGTTTTTGCTTTGTTACTACGTTTTATCGTTCTCTGTTCCTTGTAAAGGCTATGCCTATATATACCTTGGTTATTAAGTTACATGTAAACCGACACGATGTGCAAACGGTTGTCGGTATATAAAACTGTTTAAATAAATAAATAAATACAAATCTCTTTTGCTTTGTCTCTGGATTGTTGCCATCTGGATTGTTGCCCCTCTCTTGCTCTAGATGGGAACTATGAGGAGCCTTTGTTCTCTGACCCTCAAGCAGGTCATCTCTCTGTCCTAGTACTGCCAACAGTTTGTTTAGAAATAATCTCTGCCATTTGCTGTAAGAGCTCAGAGTGAGCTAGGTGGCTAAGAGTTTCTAAACTCCTATATTCTCTTCTCTCCATAGAAGCATTTAGAGCATTAAGCTCTGATATAATCAAATTTAATCTTTTTTTGTAACCCAGTGACTATCTGGCCCTTTTACTTAGCTTGTTCCTGTAATCATTGGCATTCCAGACATTCCTCTCTTAATTGTCCTTTCATTGCTACCCACTGTGAAGCTCTTAACTGTAATTGTAAGTGTGAAACTGCTTGAGAATTGATATTGTTTTTGTAACATTTGGCTTTGGGTTTTATTTTGTTCTTTTAATACCTCCCCCTGAGCCACCTGTTTTTGTAGGAACTTAAATGTCGGCATTTTTGCCTATTAAGATATTTTCTAACTCCCTGGTTTTCAGTCTCTGAGCCAGTAACTCTGCTTGCATATCTCTTATTTTATCTTCTAATGTGCTTATTTCCTCTTGACTAACTTTTTACTGAGTCTGAGATTTGTGGAATGGCTTGGGCATCTAGAATTTTATAAATCTCTGCATATTCATTATTTTGGCATTAATCTCCTGCTGTTCTGTTAAATCATCAACCCTTTCCTGGGGCGATCGTAGCTGGCATTTGAGGTCAAGTTAGAATATTATTAAATAAACCTGAAATCTCGGTGGAACCTCCAGCATGTAAACCCACGGCATATAATTTTATATATAATAGCACCTTTATATATGATCCAAGCTTATCCATAAAATAACACTACTCTGTTTCTCTTAGAGAATGGAAATTTATTAGGGATTTCTTTAAAGATTACACAATTTAACGGCTATAATCTTATTTCTTCTCAGAGTTGCAAGAATCAGGGATTCAGAAAAGATTTTAAATAGAAAAAATGTTTCGATTAAATAATTAGGAAGGCACTGGCATATCAAATTTGCTGCTTCTTGCACTTATAGATTACCAATGTGGCATTCTAACTAAAACCAGTGAGTAAACAAATTCCTATACCTTGAAAAGGTATAGGAATTTGTTTACTGAAAAGCAGTATCTGTGTGTTAGGCTTGTCCCTGGATGCTGCACAGAAGGTGTTGGGAGGGGTCCTCTTCGCATACACTGTTTACCCAGCTTAATTTATAAGGCCATTATAACTACTTGAGAAGAGCTACAAAAGTTCTGTTCCAGACTGGGAGTGGCAGAGTTCTTACTGATGTTCCTGGTGGCTGAAACAAAAACTCTCTCTTCCCCTCTCCCTTTTCATACAAAGTCTTCTGCCCTTCTTAGTTCATTAACAGAGTGCAATTATCCTTTAGAGTAGCAATCCAATTATTCCATCACTGCCTTTTTTTTGTCTTTTTAAATGCAGTATTTCATCTTTGGGGCACCATGAGACTGACCAGATTTTGTGAAGAAAACCTAGGCCGTGTGAAGCAAACATCTTTCTGATAAGTCCATAAACACCGATTGGGAATTCATGCAGCAGAATCATATACCCCAGTCTTCCTGTCACCAGTGACCAGGTGACTGTTTTCAGAGCATAGTCCTTCCTTTGTTTCAAGGAAAACTATAAATAAGCTTGTTTACACAGCCATCATTGTCAGACCTTTGCCTGCCTGAACAGAAAGGTCCAGTTTTGAGTACAGGCAGAGAGACAGGTCAAGCATTCATCTTGTTGCTAGAGAATCCATTTTGTATGCCACATATACAGTCAGGAGGGTTCACAGGGCCTTGCGTTAACATCCCCACCCAATACACCAAAAACGGGCCTCTACCTCTGGACTCTTCTTACCCTATCTTGAAGTCTTGTTCTCTCCCCGGGGCAGGAGCCATCCCCAGTCTCTCATGCCCCACCAGCATGTCCTTCAAAATGGTGCCAGCTGAACCATGGCTTCCCTTTGCCCTTGTTGACAGTACACATCTTTTTCCACATAGGGGAGCCAATTTTGGTTAAGGGTTTTTTCATGGATAAGCAACCATTTACTTATGGAGGACATTCCTTTGAAAATTGCCCCTAACTGACTAGCATGGATGCAACAATACTGAGCAAACTGCCCTAGAAATATTTCAGTTTTGAGACTCATGCTATAAAGTCTATGGCCTCTTCTCTGCAGCGATTAGAGCCATGCAAAAATATATTCACTGCAGTAAACCTCAGAAGGATAGAGCCAAAGATTTATGAGATATTGCCTATGAGACAATTACATAGAAACATAGATCCATAGAAAGTGATGGCAGATAAAGTTCATCAGGCCATCTCGCCTGCCCATTCCTGATGTAATACTGCTATGCCTTCCCCATTTCAGGCTTTATCCTCATATCTAAGGATCCTCTGTGTTTATCTCAGGCTTTCTTAAATTCTATTACTCTTTTGACCTCTACCAGTTCCAGTGGGACGCTGTTCATATATCTACTACCTTTCCTGTGAAGAGTCTACCCTCTTCGAGCCTCATATCATAATCTTTTATTCTTGAGCTTTTCCACTCAAAAATGCTCACTTCTTGTGCATTATTACTACTTCTGAGACATTCCACCGACCCTATCATATCCGTTCTCTCTCCTTCCACTATTCTAGAATATACATATATACATATGCTTGATTATGTTTGGAATTTGTCTATATATTGCTATTTTATATGATGCTGATGTTTTCATTATATAAATTATAATAAACTAAAGTAAACTTGTTTCTGACCGATGCACATCACCTCTGAACATGGAGATTTTATCCATATTACTTGAATGGTTAGTTTGATACATAATCATTAAGGCAAGAGCTTTAACAGACAAATGAACATTTCATAATTTTTCAAGATAATATAAGCTGTGATCAAAAATATAAGAGCCGTCTTAGAGCTGTATGAACTTTCTTGAGTTATACCTTATCTCAACAAAGTGTAAATAAATACCCATTTGCGTACATCCGTTTCATTTTATTGTGCCCATGAGAAAAGTGATTATTTTCATCCTGAATAACATCATTTTCATAAAATAAGGCATGTTTTAGTGGAGATTCAGGGTCCATTGCTGTGTCCATAAAATAATTCTTGAAAGCAAGGGCACATGATGTCTTCTCAGCAAACAATTTCATGTTCTGCAAGAGCCATGACAAGCATGAAAGAAGGAAGTTAAAGCCTAATTCTAAAGTGGGGGCCCCACAGCAGACAAATCCCCAGTGTATGGTTGCCCCTTTAAAAGTGTACCTATTAAGTGGTGTAAGCTCTTCTAGCCAGTAGTTTTGTCTGTTTGTAGATAGTAACATAGAAATGACAGCAGAAAAGGTCCAAGTTATCCACCCAGTTTGCCCAGCAAGCTTATGCCAGTATCCCCTGCACTGTGCAGGTTACCCCCATGCTCATCAGTTTCCCAGACCATAAAAGTCAGGGCCCTTGGATGCTGTTTGAATCTAATTTCCCTTAATCGTTGCCGTGAAAGCAGAGAGCGATGTTGGAGTTGCATCAAAAGTATCAGCATCAGCAAGTTACCCCCATGCTTATTTGTTCCACAAACCGAAAAAGTTGGGGCCCTCGGTTGCTGTCTGAATCCAGTTCCCCCTTTTCCACTGCTGTTGAAACAGAGAGCAATAATGGAATTGCATTAACAGTATTAAGGCTTAATTGTTAAGGGTAGCAACTGCCACACCAGCAAGTTACCTCCAGTGACCCCCATGCACTCTTTTCTTTATTTCCAACCTCTAGTCTTTAGGGATCCACAGTGGTTTTGCCATGTCCCTTTCAATTCCTTCACTGTTTTCAACTTCACCACCTCTTCTGGAAGGGCATTCCAGGTATTCACCATGAAGAAATATTTCCTGACATGGGTTCTGAGTCATCCTCCCTGCAGTTTCATTTTGGTCGCTCTTCTTGGGACGCCTCTATTCTGTCTTTATCCTTTTTGAGATATGGGCACCAGTACTGAATGCAGTACTCCAGGTGAGGCCTCACAAAGGTCCTGTAGAAGGGCATTTTCACCTCTTTTTTTCTTACTGGTTTTTCCTCTCTCTATGCAGCCCAGCATTCTTTTATCTACTCCACCCCTAAAGTCTTGTCATCTAGCGACAGTCCTTCTCATAAGAACATAAGAAATTGCCATACTGGGTCAGACCAAGGGTCCATCAAGTCCAGCTTCTTGTTTCCAACAGAGGCCAAAACCAGGCCACAAGAATCTGGCAATTACCCAAAGATCCCATGCTACTGATGCCAGTAATAGCAGAGGTCATTCCCTAAGTGAACTTGATTAATTGCAGTTAATGGACTTCTCCAGGATCTTCTTTAGTGAACACTGAACTGAAGTATTTGTTTAATATTTCGGCCATTTCTTTGTCTCTCCCCACACGTTGATCTTTGTCACTTTTCAATTTCACTATACCACTTTGGACCTTTCTCCTTTCTCTGATATATCTGTAAAATGTTCTGTCACACGCTTTTCCTCTTTGGCAATCCTTTCTTCTGCCTGACTTTCTGATTTCTTTCTTCATCTCCATCAGTTTCACCAGATATTCTTTCCTCTGTTACTCTTTTTGGGATCCTTCATATTTCTTGAACACTGTTCTTTTTGCTTTTATTTTATCAGCCACCTCCTTTGAGAAACAAATCGGTATCTTATTTCTCTTACTTTTGTTTACATTTCTAACATATAGATTTGCTGCCTTTGTAATTGCTCCTTTTAGTTTGGCCCACTGTTGTTCCACTTCTCTCATTTTCTCCCAGTCTTCGAGTTCTGCCTCCAGGTACTTCCCCATTTCCACAAAGTTCTTATTTTTGAAAATCAAAACGCGGGTCTTCATGTGATCTGTCTGTATCCTATTTGTGATAACAAAATAATACCATTTGATGATTACTGGTGCTGATGTGGGCACCCATCTGGACATTAGAGACATTATCCCCGTTAGTGAGCACTAGGTCGAGTATAACTCCCTCCCTCATGGGTTCCATTACCATTTGTTTGAACAGAACAGGGATTCTCCAGTCTTCGCCCAGCAGATTAAAATCTCCAACAATCAACACTTCTCCCTTCTTTCCTACCTATTGTTTGTCTTCAACCAGATTTCTGTCTAGGAAAAAAAAATTCAGATAGCCTGTAGCTGCTATTCACAGGAAGACCTGCGGACAATGGCTAATTTCTGCTCCCAATTGCTGGTCTCTAGACCAATGCTAGTCTCTAGGCAAATTAAATCTACAAAGAGCCCCTCTCCCTAGACATAACTGAGTTGCATCGGTTTCTGCATGTATCCCCAGGATTTAATATCCACTGGTAACATCACATCCTTGTTTTCAACGGAAGCAGGAAACATAGATAGGAAATATACCCACGCTCACGGTCACAAGGATCATCAGTAAGTCTTGAACTCTGGCTTCTCAGCCTTCTGCTCTAACAACTAGGCTGAAGGTGACTAATTAGGGTTTACCACAATTATTTTAGTTATGAGATCCTGAGAACAAAAAGGCAACTAGACATAGGGTTCAGATCAGAAAAACCGATTTTGCTTCAGAGCTTTTCTGAACACAAATTCAGAATACAAATTCAATTTAAAAAATATGTAATGGGCCTTCATTTTCAGTTTTAATTTTACTTTGCTTGAGAATTTCAAGGTAATTAAAAAAATAATTGAAAAAATGACTGTTATAATACACAGAAAAAAATCAGTGGAAAAGTCATTTTTCCTATTTTTATTTATCACATTGAATTCCCCAAGAAAAATAAAATAAAAACTGAAAACAAAGATCCCTAATTATATTATATTATACAATTATTATTATTAGTATTATTAACTTTCTGTTTACCCAAGTTAGCGGAGAATTTTCAATGTCATTTACTGGAGTAAATAGTGACAGCTGGGTGTCATGAATCCTGCCCGCGGAGCTATCCCCCGCGAGAAGGCTCCTCACCTCCATGCTGCTGCCTTCCCTATCGCGGCACAGAGTCGCCGACGTTCTTCACGGCCGGTGCCGCAGTCAGCTCTCCTTCTTCACCGCGGCAGGAGTGTGGACTTCTGCCTGCCTCTCTGGCATGGCGAATCTGCTGCCATGCTTCTTCGCAGCTGGAGCCGCCGCCGACCCCAGCGTCATCTTCACGGCTGGAGGCCGCAATCCCCGGGCTTGCCTGCTGGCCAGAGCCGCCTCTGCTTCCTCCTGCAGCGGCAGGAGCCGCTGCCAACGTCGGGGCCTGCTCCTCGGCCCAGCCCTGCTTCGTCCTCGTCGGCGTCTGTGCAGGGCCACTGACCATGGTCCTGCACAGCTTCTTGTTCCTGCTCCTAGGCGCACGGCCTCTTTACAAGATTTAAAGGGCCCACGGCCGGATATGCCCTGGGCCCCTCCTAAGGACTGTTTCCTGTGTTAGCCCTATAAAAGGGCTTCTCCTGCATTTCAGCTTTGCCTTGCATCGGAGTTACTTCGCTCCTGGAAGTTCCTATCTTCCAGCGCTCCGTCAGGTCTCTGTTCATCGTTGGAGCTCCATGTTTCGTCTGCATCCTGTGTTCCATGTCTTCGTAGGTCCCTCGTCCAGGCTTCCTGATGTCTTGCTTCCTGATGTTCCAGGTTTCCTGATGTTCTTCTCCTGTGCTTTCAAGTTCTCCTGACCTGCCATCTCCTATGGTTCTCCGGATGACACTTGCTCCGTCATTGGAGTCTCCTCGCAGCTGGATCCATTTCCTGTGTTCCTGAGTCCTCCTGACCTTCCAGCTCCTGTGGTTCTCCGGATGACACTCGCTCCGTCATTGGAGTTTCCTCGCAGTTGAATCCGTTTCCTGTGTTCCCGAGTCCTCCTGACCTGCCAGCTCCTGTGGTTCTTCAGATGACACTGGTTTCGTCATTGGAGTCTCGCCTTGGCTGGATTCCCTTCCTGCGCTCATCCCGCTCCCCACGTGGTCCGTGACCAGCCTCCTCAGGTTGTGTAAGGCTGCAGTGGGACAGGGTGGTCCGTGACCAGTTCCGTGTAGGGCACCCTGAGAAACAGTGCCAATGCCTACCTTCCCAGCTTCTCGTCTCATCTAGAGTCTTCCAAGTTCTTCGTCTCGTCGAGAGTCTTCCAAGATTCTCATCCACTTCCAGTGTCTTCACGTCATGAGTCTTCTGTGTTACAAGGCTTCCGTCTGCCCTCATCTTCAGTCGGAGGACTGATCATATACCAACATCAGCTTGTTGGCTCTGGAAGCATGCAGGTCCGGCAGAGGGTCAGACCTTGTCTTCGCCCATGCTGGGACACACCGCCAACCCTCTGTTCGGTCCTGGATTTGTCTGGGATCGGGCTGAGGCCCAAGGGCACACTAAAACCCCTCAGCTGGGATTGCTCCCAGGCGTCTCCATCATATAACAGAATGCAAGGCCTTTCAAAGGCCATCCAAAATGCAACAGAATGCAAGGCCATGTGCTCGGTGAACGTGTTCCGGCGATGGATCTGCCTTGTTCCTGGAATTTTGCTTCAGAGTCTTCGTATGTGTTCCTGGACTTGTATTGGGACCTAAAAATATTTTTGGTTTGGGATTTCTGCTACGACCTGCTGGAGGCGCCAGCTGTCTGGATTTTATGACCCGCAGGAGGGGCCTGCATCCAGACTTTTTCCAACTTTTTCCAGCTTGGGGTTTTACGACCTGCAGGAGGTGCCTGCACCCCAACTGGTTTGCTGTGGTTCTCCAGATGACACCGACTTCGTCATTGGAGTCTTGCCTTGGCTAGATTCCCTTCCTGCGCTTGTCCTGCTCCCCGCGTGGTCCGTGACCAGCCTTCTCAGGTTGTGTAAGGCATGCAGTGGGACAGGGTGGTCTGTGACCAGTTTCACAGGGTGAACTGTGTAGGGCGCCCTGAGAGACAGTGCCCAATGCCTACCTTCCCAGCTTCTCGTCTCGTCTAGAGTCTTCCAAGTTACTTGTCTCGTCGAGAGTCTTCCAAGATCCTCATCCACTTCCAGTGTCTTCACGTCGTGAGTCTTCTGTGTTACAAGGCTTCCGTCTGCCCTCATCTTCAGTCTGACCTGCTGCTTCATGCTGATCCTAAGCAGCAGGTCCGAAAGGGCTGGGAACGGTCGGAGGACTGTTCATATACCAATATCAGCTTGTTGGCTCTGGAAGCATGCAGGTCCAGCAGAGGGTCAGACCTTGTCTTCGCCCATGCTGGGACACGCCACCAACCCTCTGTTCGGTCCTGGATTCGTCTGGGATCGGGCCGAGGCCCAAGGCACACTAAAACCCCTCAGCTGGGATCGCTCCCAAGCGTCCCCATCATATAACAGAATGCAAGGCCTTTCGAAGGCTGTCTGAAACGCAACACTGGGAAAATGGACTTGTCTGAAAAATACCTTCCTCAGAATGGATTCAAAGTAAGCTCATGTTTCACAATGTGTATACTGTTAACTGCCCCAAAATAGGGCATTCCTAGAGTGTGTTTAGGAAGATATCCTGTCGCACCAATCTATTGCACAGATCTGGTTGACAACAGAGTGCATGGCTTGCTACTTTACGTGGGTCCTTGGGACTTCAGAATATAAGAACATAAGAAATGGCATGTTAGATCAGACCAAGGGTCTGTCGAGGCCAATATCCAGCCTCTGACAGTGGCCAGGCCAGGTCACTTGGAAGTAACTGGAAGATCCCATCCCCATGGCCCATTTCCTGATGAAGGAGGTGGTGATCCCCATAATAAGTGTTATTGGCTCTGTGCTCCAGAAACTTGTCCAAATCTTTGTTAAATGCTGTTAGCTTATTAAATTTGCCCGTATCCTCTGCAACAAATTCTATACTGTGCATTGACTGAAAAATACTATCTTAAATTTGTTTGAAATCTGCCACAGGTTAGTTCCATGGAGAATCCACTAGTTTTAGTGCTTTTTTTTTTAGTGCTTTTTGAAAGGGTTAATAACACCATTCATATACCCTCACAGTCACCTCATCTTCAAGTTAAAGAGCCCTAACCCGCTCAACCTTCCTCCCTAAGGGAGCCGTTCCATCCCCTTTCTTCATTTTTGTTGCCCTTCTGTATACTTTTTCTAGTTCCGCTCTATCTTGTTTAAAAATGGGGCAACTGGAACTGCACACAAGACCTGAGGTGTGGCCACACCATATAAACTTCTAGTTATTACTGTACTTGCAGCCTGCCAGACTTGCCCAGCCGCTAGTTAATCCTTTCGTCACAGCCTGTTAGACAAACCCAGCTATGGGGGCTGCCTACCCTTTCTACCAGGACTCGTAACATTTCACATTATTCATGTTGCCATTTATCCTGGCAGCCATAGCCCTCATTGAATTGTTTCGGTGGGGCACTTTAAACACATGCTGCTAGGTCATGCTTCCACCTTCTTTCAACTGTTTTGCCACCAAGGACCCTCTTTGCTTATCTCATGCCTTCTTGAAATGTGTTACTGGATGCACAGAACTCTCCCGCTCCAGGGGCATTCCGCGCATCGAACACCTTTTTGGTGAAAAAAAATATTTCCTGATATTAATTCTGAGTCTACTCCTTTGGAGACTCGTACAATAAACCCTTATTCTAGAACTTTCTTTACATTCTTGTGCATTAGTAGCTTTGTATGAATGTCTCTGTCTGGTCCTTGGCAGGTCTGGTCCGTGGTTAGGATAATGATTTGAAAACCAGAGAAGTCAGAGACAAATCCCACTTTTCTCACTAACACTTCTTGTGACCTATGGCTAGTTACTTTATCTCTCATTGCCTCAGGTACCCACTTAGACTGAAATCTCTTTGGGGAAGGGACTTTTCATACCTGAATACTTACTTAACACCATTGCACAGCACGGTGTATATCCAGCAGCATTAAGAAATTGAATGAAGAAAAGAGGATTCATATTCAGACAACAACCAACAAGGACTGAATGGCACAGGCTGGGTAAACAAATAAGCGTGGGAGTAGCTTGCTTATTGCGGCAGTTACTACCCTAACCAATTAAGCCTGATATATCACTTAGATGCATCTCCAGCACTGCTCTCTACATCAGTGGCGGGGGTGGAAGGTAACTAGAACCAAAAAGTTACTAATAAGGGCCAAGAGTAACAGATAAATATAAGAAAAAAAAAATAAGTGTGAAAGCTTGCTGGGCAGACTGGATGGGCCGTTTGGTCTTCTTCTGCCGTCATTTCTATGTTTCATTTCATTTCTATTATTTCTACATATATTAGATCCTTAAGTGTTATCCCATAGAGCTTCTGTACAGACCCTACATTATTTTGATAGCCTTTCTCTGGACCTCCTCTATTCTGTCTACATCCTTTTGGAGATAAGGCATCCAGAAATGGATGCAATACTCCAGCAAAGATTTCACCACCAACATTTTTTTTTTTTTTTATCTACAAGCTATGCTTTTCCCTATGCGCCCTAGTCAGAATCTCCAGATGTGCCTATAGATAATCATAGCATTCTGTAATGGTATTATTAAAACAATTCTCTGCATAGGAAAACTGGCACCAGGGCATTCCATTTCATAGGAACTGATTTTTATCTTGAAGATTTTACAATCCAATTTCCTCTAGGCATTGTTTGCTTCACTGGGGCCTTTTATAATCAGACATCCAGTAGAATAACAGTGCATTTTGTATTTGTAACATAAAAGCTCAATTACTATTCAGAATCACTGTCGTTTTATACTTCTTTAATGAAACTTCACCCACATGTGCTTTTCTTAACTTTAATTAACTAAAACTAAGCTGGCTGCTGAATATTTACAAACCATTATTTAGATGAAAATAGTTTTTCTTTGACAGCCTTTGTGAATGAGCAGAAAGTAAAAAAAAAGCTCGACTTGAGGGGATGGATTTGAAGCCATTCAACAATATAAGCCTTCACTTGAAATTAAAATATATGGTAATTTATCTCTAGGGTGGCCGAACCTCCTTCCAGTGCCTATTGCTGTGAGGTCTAGGTTGTTTGTAACACTGTGGGCATGCGGAGGATACTCAAAGATACAGTAGCTTTAAAGGCAGGCCCTCTGTATTATGATACATCAGCAGTGGTCAAAGCACGATCATGGGACTAGAAAAGAGACTTTCTTTTTCCCCATCAAAAAATATAACTACTGAGCTGAGCAGACACGAGTGAGCTGGAGTAGTCACACACAAGCAACCTGAAGGCTTTTATCACCCGCTTGATGTTATAAAGTTGAACCACTGAGCCATCATAAGGGAGCAAACTAGCATATAACTGATAAACACAGCAAGTTGAGGGGCTCCAAAACAGTCGTTTAGAAATTGAAAGCATATGGCAGGCATAAAACAGCTTGATTAAAGGTGTAGAGATGCATCACAGTTGGGAAAATTGGAGCAATAAAAAAAAAAAAAAAAAGAAAGCTTAAGCCTGGCATAAAATGACTGAAGAATACAGAACACTGCGTGGGATCATACTCGCAATGCTGTGTATCGCATGCTCAGGGTGTCGTGCAGGGGAAAGAAACAAGAGCTTTCGACAAAAGGCCAGACTTGACAGGAAAACCCCTATAGAACGCATTTGCGTTCCAGCCTAAAAGTAATAGAGAACTGTAGTTTGGCGTCACCCCTGGTTGCATAGCTGACAGGTCTGTCTGCTTGATCTTTTTTTCTGCCGTCATGTTTCTAGGATTCTAGGTTTACAGGAATATATATAAAGTTAAGCCGGAGACAAACCAAAGCAGCAAACAAAAAGGATGCCCTTTGCGGAGCCTCGGGAGGAAGGACCTTAAGCGCCACATCAAAGAGTTCACACCTGAAGGCCTACAAAAGAACTGAGCCCGCAGCCAGAGGGTAAGTTGCAGGAAGGAATTAGAGGATCAGAAGAGGAGGGTCAGAGAAGTGCCGAATTAGAGAAAGAGAACGAGAGAGAGAATGATGATTTATCAATCTTAGAATTAAAATTAAGACACCTTGGCTTTCACACGGTTATCTTCTGTCTATGAATGAGCATTATCATCTTATGTCATTAACCTCTGACCCATTTCACTGACGAAGCATCCCTCTTCCCATTTTCTGCATTGGATGATATATCCTACATTAACAGATGATCGCCTTATGCTGGTTGTGTTTACCATACGAGTACCCAAAGGGTTCTGTGCTATGAGCTGGCACAGCTCGCAGCCTGTAACTTTCAGGCTAGAATGCCATCTTCTTCCTTAAGACTTTGTTTGAAACCCCTCTAATTCCTGCTTTAGATTAGGTAACACTTCAAACACCCAGGGAAAATCTACTGCAATACAAAGAGAGGAAAACCAGAGAGTGGCTGCCCTTTGTAGTAATATATATAACACGACGTTCATTGCAAGATGAGAAAAAAAAAAAAATGCCCCAGGTCAGATATTCCCTAATACCCAACATTTACATGATTGGGGAATTTTACAAGAATTGAAGTCAAGATGATGAAACAGAACAAGTCGAGCAAATGAATTAATCAGGCGACATCAATGTTTAAAGCTATTTGACAGTCCTCACAGAATATCTTTTTAAAGCCTAATTTGCTCTGAGCATTCCAGTTTTTTATAAGGATTTTCACATAAATAATATATCACACAACACCAGCAGCCTTTCGTGTTTACATCTGAAAGAGACAATTTTTCTGTTTTTCAGTTTGGACCTGTTGTGAAAGAGGTTATGTTACTTGAGTTGGGCCGTGGATATGCACTGGTGCTCAATCACATAAAACAGAAACGCGCTAGAAAGAGAAGAAAATCAATTCTAACATTTCCTGTTGCATCTTGTTGGTCCGGTATTTACCAAGCAATAAACCAATCACATTACTGTGGCTTGTAAAGACTCCAGCAATCCTGCTAGCCTCTTCTCTAGTGGAAATTGCCCACGGCAGCTTTTTGTGAATTTTCCTTCAGTTACTTATCCTGAAAAGATGCCTGATATTCTTTTTATTATGGTAAATTTTGCTTTTCAGTCATTGCTACTCCAATAATGACATCATAAAAAAAAAAAGATGAAGCAAAAAAAATAACCCCCATACATTATTAATCATAGCATCCAAAGGGAAAACACCCTGGATGAAGTTTGTTATATGCACAGTTATTACAGTGTTATTCACTACAATAACTGCTGAATGTGCCGGTTGTAAGGTAGCAGTCAGGTGGGAGAAAAGTCACTCTAAGATGCAAGTTTAGGATTTCAAAACTACAGACTTTGATAAAATAGGAACGTCCACTGAGGAGGAACTAGGAAACTGGGAAAAGATGGGAAAAGTGGATCAACAGTGGAGTAAATTAAAAGGAGCTATTAATACGGCAGCAGATCTCTATGCAAGAAAAGTAAGCAAAAGTAAGAGGAAAAGCAAACCAAATTTGGTTCTCAAAGAAGGTGGCTAAAAAACATAAAGGCGAAAAGATCAGCATTCAAGAAATACAAGGGATCCCTAAGAAAGGGGAACAGGGAAGAATATTTGGTGAAGATAAAGGAGACAAGGAAAGATATCAAGATAGCAAAATGTAAAGCGGAAGAAGACAAAGCATCGTTTTTATATATCAGTGAGAGAAGGAAGGCCAGAGGTTGTCCTGTAAAACTGAGACAAGAAGCAATGGGGCGGATTTTCAAAGGGTTACGCACGTATATTACGCGCGTAACCCCGAAAACCTGCTCTTGCGCGCGCCGAGCCTATTTTTCATAGGCTCGGCGACGCGCGCAAGCCCCGGGACGCACGTATGTCCCGGGGCTTGAAAAAAGGGGTGGGGGCAGTCCGGGGTGGGGCAGTGGTGTGGCCAGAGGCCTCCGAAAGCCTGCTAGGCCGGGGAATCGCGCACCGGCACTTGGCCGGCGCATGCAACCTACGCCTGCCCAGAGGCAGGCGCAACTTAAATAATAAAGGTAGGGGGGGATTTAGGTAGGGATCGGGGGGCGGGTTAGATAGGGGAAGGGAGGGGAAGGTGCAGGGGGGGCGAAAGGAAAGTTCCCTCCGAGGCCGCTCCGATTTCGGAGCGGCCTCGGAGGGAACGGGGAAAGCCATCGGGTCTCCCCTAGGGCTCGGCGCATGCAAGGTGCACAAGTGTGCACCCCCTTGCGTGCGCTGACCCTGGATTTTATAACATGCGTGCGGCTGCTCGCGCATGTTATAAAATCGGGCATAGATTAGGAAATCTGGCCCAATGTGTGGAAGGATCTAAAGAAATAGTAGAAATATTAAACAAATACTTCTGTTTGGTGTTTACTAAAGAAAACTCTGGAGAAGGACCATTGCTGCTTGACAAAAGTGCAAATGTGATTAGGGTAGTTGCAGCCCCATTTACAGAACAGAATGTATGGGAAGAACTAGAAAAACTGAAAGTAGCCAAGGCCCCACGGGGCCTGATGAGGTACATCCTAGGATACTGAGGGAGCTCACAGATTTGCTGGCGGGTCTGCTGAAAGACCTGTTCAGTAGATCCTTGGAAACAGGAGTAGTACCAGAAGACTGAAGAAGAGTAATTGTGGTCCACTTCACAGAGGGAGGGAGGAGCTGGAAACTATAGGCCAGTTAGCCTTATCTCAGTGGTGGGAAAGATAGGATAGTGAGCTACCTACAATCTGGGGGGAGGGGGGGTTGCTTGACCAAAAGCAGCATGGATCACCAGAGAAGGTCCTATCAGACTAATCAGATTTTTTTGATTGGGTGACTAGAGAATTAGAGCAAAGAAGAGTACTTGATGTGGTGTACTTGGACTTTAGCAAAGTTTTTGATACGGTCCCGTATAGGAGGCTCATAATAAAATTAGAAGCTAGGAGTGGATGCCAATGTAATGGAGTGGATTACTAATTGGTTGCTGACAGAAGACAGTGGGGTAATGGTAAATGAAAGCTATTGTGAAGAGAGAACAATTTTTAAGTGGAATCCCTCAAGGATTGGTTCTGGGTCAGCCTCTGTTCAATATCTTCATGAGTGACATTGCAGAGGGGTTAGAGGAAAACGTTTGCCATTTTCAGATGATGCTAACATCTACAACAGAGTGGACACACCTGAAAGCGTAGAGAGAATGCAAAATGATTTAAGAAAGCTTGAAGACTGGTCAAAGCTTTGGCAGCTAGGTTTCAGTGGCAAGAAGTGCATAGTCATGCACTTGAAGTGCAGTAATCCAATTGAACCATATGTGCTAAGGATGAAATACTTATGTGCACGGACTATGAAAGGAACCTTGGGGTGATAGTGTCTGGCAATCTGAAGGTATCAAAGCATTGTGATAAGGTAGTGGCTAAAGCCAGAGGGATATTGGGATGCATAGAGAGAGGAATAACCAGCAGGAAAAAAGGGGGGATTATGCCCCTGTACATGTCTTTGATGAGGCCTCACCTGGAGTATGTGTTCAGTTCTGGAGATCGTATCTCCAAAAGGATAGAGACAGGATAGACTGGCTCAGAGAAGTGCAACCAAAATTGTTTGGGGTTTGTATTGGAAGACATATGAGGAGAGACTGAAGAATCTAAATATGCATACCCTGGAGGAGAGAAGGTGTAGGGGAGATATGATGCAGACCTTCAGATATCTGTTGCACAGACATTAAATCTTTTCCACTGCAAAGAAAACTATAGAACTTGTAGTCATAATGGGGCGGATTTTCAGAGCCCTGCTCGCCTAAATCCTCCCAAAACCGGGCGGATTTAGGCGAGCAGGGCCCTGCGCGCCGGTAAGCCTATTTTACATAGGCCTACCGGCGCTCGCAGAGCCCCGGAACTCGCGTAAGTCCCGGGGTTCTCCGAGGGGGGCGTGTCGGGAGCGGGCCCGGTCGTCGCGGCGATTAGGGGGCGTGTCGGCAGCATTTTGGGGGCGGGTACGGGGGCGTGGCTACAGCCCGGGGCGGTCCGGGGGCGTGGCCGCGCCCTCCGTACCTGCCCCCAGGTCGTGTCCCGGCGCGCAACAGGCCCGCTGGCGCGCGGGGATTTACTTCTCCCTCCGGGAGGCGTAAATCCCCGGAGAAAGGTAAGGGGGGGTGTAGACAGGGCCGGGCGGGTGAGTTAGGTAGAGGAAGGGAGGGGAAGGTGAGGGGAGGGCGTTAGAGGATTCCCTCCAAGGCCGCTCCGATTTCGGAGCGGCCTTGGAGGGAACGGGGGTAGGCTGCGCGGCTCGGCGCGCGCCGGCTATACAGAATTCATAGCCTTGCGCGCGCCGATCCGGGATTTTAGTGGATACGCGCGGCTCCGCGCGTATCTACTAAAATCCAGCGTACTTTTGCTGGCGCCTGATGCGCCAGCAAAAGTACGCCTATTCGCGTTTTTTGAAAATCTACCCCAATATGTCACTCCAAGGGGGACAACTGAGAACCAATATCAGAAAATATTTCTTCACAGAGAGAATGGTGGATGACTGGAATGCCCTCCCAGAAGTCATGGTAAAGATGAGCAGGATAATTGAATTAAAAAAGGCATGGACTAAGTTTTGCAAATCGCTAGAGGATGGAAATGAAGAATTAGGGCAACCTATGTTAACTTTAATTGTAACATTTCAGATTGGGATAACCTGCACAGAGTGGCAGTTACTACTCTTAACATAAGGCTTGGGACGACTAGCCTAGAGGTGGAATGAGCAGCCCACACAACTGAGGCCACAAATTCATGGCTAGATTGTGGCATAGAGCGATTATTTATGGCACACTTTCGCATTTGCACGCCAAATAGCCTTGATGCTTTTGACTCAATTGCAACATTGCTCTTTGTTTCAATGGCAAGAAGAAAAAGGGGAATTGGATTCAGATGGCAGCCAATGCCGGGCCCCGACTTTTATGGTCCAGGGTATTTATACGAAGTCATTAGAAAAACACAGGACGGCTTCTAAAGCCAAATCCAAAAGCAGCATTGTCCGAATTATCAAGAAGGCTGCTACCATAAGAAACTTGCTGAGCAGACGGGATTGACCATTTGGTACTTTTCTGCCATTATTACTAATGTTACTATGTTTTAGAATTTGCAGGGTTGATACAACGTAGGATGAGTGAGTTTTCTGTGACTTGGCTTGTCTCCCAAACCAGATCTAAACTGGAGAAAACTTGGGACCCCTATATTTGTTCCAGCTCAGACACAGTTCTCTAATATACAAGAGAAGCAAGTCTGGAGGTGGAAGTGGGAAATGACGAATGGATTCAATCTGAGCTGATTCGCTGTCTGTTGGTGCAAATGGAGGTTCTTCCATGAGTCAGTCCTGCCTCCTGAAGAAAGAAATACAATAAAGAATTGGATTTTAATTTGCTGCCCAGAATCATCACTATCTCTATCATGCAGACTAGTCTGCCAGCTTTCATTAAATTACGATAATCAGGCTTCTTGTTAAAAA
The DNA here is from genome assembly GCF_901001135.1 of Rhinatrema bivittatum. Classification (NCBI taxonomy): domain Eukaryota; kingdom Metazoa; phylum Chordata; class Amphibia; order Gymnophiona; family Rhinatrematidae; genus Rhinatrema; species Rhinatrema bivittatum. The sequence continues at coordinate 25,380,825 of NC_042620.1, read as the reverse complement.
GCCATCATCTGCTCCTGTGGGATGTTTTTTTTGTTTTTTTTTAGCAGATTATTGAATGCTCTCACATCTCCCTTTCTTGGAAGTGATTGGAGAAATGAATCGTATAACAGCCGGTGATCCTTATGCACCGATCAGCCACACCCATACTGAAGCTCCTCCCCTAGGCCAACCTCCTTAAAATCTGTGCCGCCTGGCGGTGGCGGATCACCTCTGAAGAGGCAATTCAAAGAGGGTTCCCCCCTTCGGAAGGCATTTGAGACCACGTGGAATTGGAGGGCATTAATTATTGGACCACAGCTGAAGATCTGCTGCCATTACTCCTTCTATGTTTAGGGTCATCTTCAAAAGGATTGAGGTTCTTAAACCCTGGCTTTATTACCCAGGAGATTGTGTGTGTAAAAATATAGGCAAGAGCCAATCGGCAAGCACTTTACTTGCACTTCAAAGAGGAGGGCTGGAGGGAGGGAGGGAGGAATTTGGACAGAGAGAAAACTCCCGAGCAGGTGTAACTTTGGACGTGTATGTCAGTGCCAGTTACATGCACACCCGCACATTTTTAGAGGATAAAATCTGTGGGTAGTTTTTATGCTCATAAACCTGCTCGGAAAATTCTGGTTAAATTCTGCAGGTAAAAAAGTGCTCTTAGACTTTAACTTATGCAGCCTGACTGAAAGTTACTCTTCCTAGGCTTTGCATGTTTTATATTTGATGGGCTCCATTTCCAGCCACTGTACGGCTCAGCTAGTGAAGCCAGACTGGCGGCAGCAGGAGATGACGAGTCACGTTTCTCTCGATGGCATCTCCTGCTGCAGCGGGTTTCGCGGGCGAAGCACGACTCCTGCTGCCCGCGGTTGCTACTGAGCAGATTGGGCAGGGGTTTGGTTTATCTCTTCCCGATCCGATGTTTGACTTTGGAGGAGAGTGAGGCGGTGGCTGCGGTAGAGGTGTTTTGGAGGGGCACTTTTTGCCGCTCCAAAATTCTGCCGCCTGAGGCCACTGCCTCACCCGGCCTCATGAAAGAACCGCCCCTGGGTCTGTGGCCCAATCGGTTGGCCAGATAAGTTATCCCGCTAATGATGAATATTGGCATTAGCGGGTTAACTTATTCAGCTAATGCTGCTCCTTCCTGGAACACCCCATACCTATCCAGCTTAGTCAGATGACTAGTTATCCAGGTGGATAAGTGGCTGAATATGCCGGTTTTGCTATTTAGACAGATAACTTTTAAATTATCCATCTAAATGGCTTTTGAATATCGATTTTGGTATTTCTATGTTCAGATGATGATTTCTTTATATTTATTGTGATGCATGAATTGTATATTTGTGAAACGTTCTGGGCAGCTTTTTGGTATAGCGCCTAATAAATGCGAGTAATTGTGATCCTAAAGGACAGGGGCACCTAATGGTCTTCACCTTTTTCCCACTCCAGCACAGTCGAGGGGTCCCGGGCAAGGTTCTTTACCAGTGGGGTTGGGGGTGGGTGGGGGGAGGGAGGAATAAATCATCCAAGCCCAAGGTGACAGGTGTGACTCGTAGTTTTGTTGACCTGGGGAGATATCAGTTCATGTCTGCAATCAAGGGATGCGCTTGCCAACGAAATACTCTCTGGAGGCTGAGAGTCCAGAAAACTCTTTACTGCAGAAGTTCTTAATTGGCAAATTGGCACAGTTCACATCAATCCTTGGCACAACTACGAACTACGACAAGAAGAATGCCTAAAAACCTTCAAGCGAAAGCTTAAGACCTGGCTCTTCTCTAAAGCATACACATAAATTGTTCTTCGCTCTCATCCATGTTCCCCTCAAGACCTGGCTATTCTCTAAAATATATACACCTTACCTCCCCTCTCTCTCTATTGTGTTACCCTTACCCCCCTTCCTATCCCTTTTCCCCCCTCCCTCCTTCCCTTCCCTCTCACCCCTTTTTCTACACAAATGATATATTTTATGTTATTCCCTATCTTTGTACATTTTGTAAATATTTGCAACACTTGCTTACAATAATTTAAGAATTAACTTAATTCTTAATTATCCTTCACATCTCCCCCCCCTTTCATTTACTCTCTTGTTAATATGTTATTTTATATTATGTTCTTCTTTATATTTCTCCTTCCTTTAATTACTCTCTTGTTAATATGTTATTTATGTTTTTATGTTAAACTTGTTCGATGTAAAGCGCCATCCCAAGCACTAGTTTATGTTACGCTGTGAACCGATGTGATATCACTGATGAATGTCGGTATATAAAATCGTTAAATAAATAAATAAATAAACAATGGGAAACCACAGGTCTCCAAACTTTTATCTGTGCAAGTGTCTTTCAGCTCAGCAATGGGCCAGGGAAACTCTCATCCTCCAGAGCTTGGTAGAGTAAGATTTCCCAGGTGGACAGGGATATCTTAGAGGGCCGTAAAAATGTCATTCCAAATTACTGGTGGGGGGGGGGGGGGGACCTTAAAAGCTCAGCCTTTGCACAGTTCCCCAAAGGCTCCTCTCTCCTAGGCTGAAGACACCGAATAGGGGTCCTCAGATGGATCAAACAGGTTTTACTCACAGTTCTCCTCTTCAGATGACAACTTTCTTAGGAAAAGTCCAGATAGCAGGGAACACAGCATCTCTTTCGGATGTCCCCTCTTCAGGGTAGGAAAGGTGGCAACAAACATCCCCCAGTAACTGAAGGCAAGAATCTTCAAAAGTCTGGAATCAAAATCTTCTCTACCTTCCGATCTAACCTAGTTATTGGACTCCCTGAAATCCTCCACAGGGCTCTTATGGGAAAGAAACCTCAAAAGGAAAAATCCCCAAATCCGCAAATCAACATCCGGAACTTGCACCCAGAGGGCACTGGTCCCCTTCCTACTCCTGGAGGCATTCTAGGCTTAAGGCCTGGTACCAACAGCAGGGGATGCAAACTCTAACCCAGGAAACACTCCTATTTCCGCAAAACTCTTAATTCCAAACCCCACTTTCCAATGGTGCAGGCTGCGTTTATAAACAGCAGGGAGCTGGCTGTTCCTGCAACCTCAGCGAAGTGGCTATTCCAAAATGGTGCAGCCCTCCCTCTACTACCTCTTCCTATCTTACAACTAGGGCCATTTTGTGATGATTCCCAAAGGGTCATTACAGCTGGCATTAATCTCAGTAGAGAGGCCAAGAGGGAACAGGCATAGAGATAGCAGCATGAGGCAAACTGCCCATGCTGTATCTGTTCTGTGGATACACTGACAATATCCGGGGCTGTCAGTTCATCATCATTCACAAGTTCTGAATTCACTAGAAAATGTAATAGTTAAAAAGAAATGGAAAACGTCCTTCCCCCCCCACCCCTAAATGTAAGGAAATATGTTTTGCTTTAGGTCTGAACGCCATAGTGAGGTCAGCCATTGAGCATGCTCAATAGTCTATCCAGGTAGCATTTCCAGGGTTGCATGATGTCATGAAGATGGAGGTCTACATATCCAAAATGAGATAATAAGGGAAGAAGACATTTAAATGAGAAAGATTATGTAATCCTCAGCAAAGAGGAGGGATGGGCAGTAATGCATTATTAATTTCCTGTCAAGGAATTCTCACCTTTACTTGTTGAGGAATTCTTTGTTCACTCAAAAAAAAATGTAATGAGGGGCTTTGGGGAAACTCCTAAGAACCTCCTTCATCAGATAACTGGAGACAAGACTTGCAAGCTTTGTGAACCTCAATTGACATGAGCGTGGTGAGATATGCATGCTCCCTTGATGTTTTTGTTTTTTTTTTACCCTGAAGGCAAACATTTTTATTTGCAGGGCACTCATGCATAATTTTTCACATCTTTTGCAATTTGCAGAGTTGAGGCCAAGGAGAGTAAATATTGGAATTCATTGCACTTTAAGCCGTCATGCTATAAATTTGGGACAAGTACTCCATGAATTGTAAGACTAACAGTTTCTATTTAAATGTAACACCTTCCCACATTTTCACCTTTATTTTTATTTGGAAAGCAAATTTGCTGATGATTTTAATGATTTTAACGGTGAGTCAACAAGGAGACAGTTTTGACCGTCTCACAGGGTATTAAAGCTCATTGTTGGCAATGAGAAATATTTAAGCTGGTAAAGATCATTGGGTGGGTAATGTTTTATTCATTCATTTTCATACAGATTCAGTGGATGGCAAAAGCCATTTTATTCCCTGAACAATGAAAACTGCCATGGCTCAAGATTTCTTCTCGTAATTTGCTGTCAATAGATCTTTTCAAGTTAGGAAGCGCTGTCGTTCTCCGTGTATATTTATGCAGGTCATTTTTAAACAGTGGCTTGTTGTATGCTTTGCATTCATTACAGCTTGCTGGCATTTTTCAAACTTGTGAAGTGTAGTTTTCATTTGCATTTTAATTAATATTTAAAATTAATTCCCTGTTTTTTTTTTCCTTGAAACCTTGATCATAAAGATTCCATCAAGGTCCTAAAATTAGCCGAGATTGGTCTTTAAATGGACCATACATTTCTAAATTGCCTTTGGCTACTTTTCTAGGCTGATGCTAATGAGCAGCTTAAGACAGTGAATTTTAGTTATGAGTTGCTTCACACGGAAAAATACCAGACTGTTTCCAGATCCTCCTTCCCAACGAGAATAATAGCAAGCCGATGAATGTTCATACAGCAAGAGACAAAATGTCAACAAAAGAACAGATTTATGGCGGTAATTCCACAGTAAACATAAACTCTTCCCCTGAGCATTTGCCCTTATCGCATAATATTGTACGCTCTATACTGAATGGAAACAAAGAAAGCGGGATTTAAGAAATGAATATTAAATGATGCAATTTTATCCTGGATTCTTTCTCTCTGCTGGCTGGGGCTGTGTAACTTCTTGCTGCAGACTTGTGCGCTCGGCCCTGCTAATAAAGTATTAGCAGTGGGAGGGGAGTGGTTGCCACAAAAGTTCCTCCTGTGCATTTTATTCTGTTTTGCTTTAAAATGCAGGATTCTTTCCTTAGAGATGTGCAAAACTTTTTGCCCAAAATTCTAAGACAATGGAATATTTGCCACTTTCCATCTACATTTTTCACCCAAAGCCAATTTAATTTTGTCTTATTTTCCATGGCAAAGTACCTGAGAATTTGCCATAATTGCATGAACCCTGTTGTTACAAAGTGCCTCCTTTTGACCTGGTGCTATTGGTTTCCAGTGGTAATAAAAAAAAACCACACACAAAACAACAGTACTGGGTAAAGGCCAGCTGTAATGGTGGAAAGGAAGCAAGTTCCAGGTCAGAGGCAAAAGCTTCTAGATTGGCAATCTGGCATGTTCTAGCAGAAAATAACCGCTGTTGGTCAGTTTACCCTTTTATTTCCATTAAACACCACATTTATTATTCCAATGTAATTAGTCATCATATAAAAAAAATGCCCACCGCAATATACAATTGACAGCAGTAGTGCAGCAAATTAAACAAATAATAAATGAACTATCACCAATGCGATAAATACAACAATACAAATATATTACAATAAGAAAACATTTTTAGATTGCTTGCGAACCAATGTTAATTTAACTTAGGAAAACATAAGCTGATCCGGTTTTCCATATTCTATTTATTTGGGTTAGCAGAGAGAGCTGGGAGGTTGGTGCCTTCTGCTGTTGCTATTGTTAGTGCTGTATATTTGCTGCCCAAAGATTTGTGAACAAAGCAGCTGACTTCTTTGCCCATACTCATCTGCAATCATTTTACGCCAATAAAATACAGGCCACTAAGGGTAACTCTAACATACAATTTAACATTGTGAAATCCCTTACTACAACAAAATCCGAACCTTCTGATCATTTTACTAACGACTTCTATGACAACATTGCACAGCACTTCAAAGAAATAATAACCAAAATCTCCTCTGAATTTACACATTTACCCATTCCTCAAGTTAACCTTCCTCCGGCCACCTGTTCCTGGTCTGATTTCACTACCATAGACCCTTCCACTGTAGTTCGTATTCTTTTTATAATTAAAGCTTCTAATTGTCCCTACAACCCTTGCCCAGGACAGCTCTTAAAAGACACAAGGGCCAAATTTCATCTGCCTTAGCCCAATTACTCAACCTATTACTCAATACTGGTGCTTTTCCAACTACATTGAAACAGATATCTGTTTTTCCAATCCTCAAAAAGAAATTAATGGATCCAACTGACATTACTAACTTTCGCCCAATAGCTTCACTGCCCACCTTAGCAAAGACAATTGAATCTATAGTTCTCCATCAACTTACAGAATATATTAAAGACAACAACCTCCTTCACCTAAACCAACACGGCTTCCATAAAAGTCACAGCACTGGATTCCTCCTGCTCTCGTCTTTTGATTCTACTATTCATGGCATTGAATGATTCCAATATAGACTTGCCAAAAGTCCCTGGTGGTCTAGCGGGGGTCCTGGAACGATCTCCTGCACTCGGGCCGTCGGCTGCCAGTATTCAAAATGGCGCCGATAGCCTTTGCCCTTACTATGTCACAGGGGCTACCGGTGCCATTGGTCGGCCCCTGTCACATGATAGGAGCACAAGATGGCAGAAGAGGAAACTCACTCATCTTTGGGTGAGTTTCCTCTTCAAGGTCATCAAATCTTCACAAGAGACCACTGATCTGTTCGTATGTCTCATGTTGAATGTCAAAGTGGCCCCTAACCCCCTACACTAATACCTAAACCTCGAGTTACTAGGTGGGCCTCTCATAGGGATATAAATACCTATCTAGGGAGAGCACATTATGGCTAGGCAGGCTCTCTCTCTCTCTCTCTCTCTCTCTCTCTCTCTCTCTCTCTCTCTCTCTCTCTCTCATCTGAGCTCCCTGGGACCATTAAAAATGGTCCCCCAGTGGTTGGATGCAGGAAAATTGCGATAAACTGTCTATTAGCATAAAACATGCCCCTTTTGCTATCGCATGTGATACTTATTGCATTTTGATAAATCCAGGCCTAAGTTAGATACTTTTCTTTGATGCGGCTCCAGCACTACTCTCTGCATCTATGGCAGAGGGGAAGGAAATTGGAACCAAAATGTTACCAATAAGGGCCACGAGTAACAGATAAGTATGAGAAAAATAATTGTGAAAGCTTGCTGGGCAGACTGGATGCGCCATTTGGTCTTTTTCTGCCGTCATTTCTATGTTTCTATTAAAATCGTCAGCTCAGTGTGCTATGACGATCAGAAAAGCAAACAGTATGTAAGGAATTATTAGGAAGGAATGGCAAATAAAATGATGGATAGTTGCACTGGAGAAAGTGCAGAGAAGGACGACCAAAATGATAAGGGGCATGGAACAGCTGCTCCATGAGGAAAGGCTAAGGAATTTAGAGCTATTCAGTTTGGAGAGGAGACGACTGAGGGGGGATATGATAGAAGTCTACAAAATCATGAAAGGAGTTGAACAAGTTAATGTAAATCGGTTATTTACTCTCTCGGATAATAGAAAGATAATAGAAAGACTAGGGGGATGCCATGAAGTTAGCAAGTAGCTCATTTAAAACAAATCAAAGACAATTCTTTTTCACTCAGTGCATAGTTAACTGGGTTTAAAAAAGGTTTGGATAAGTTTCTAGAGGAAAAATCCATAAACTTCTATTAATTAATAATCAATTGTAGCTTGAGATTTATTTGAGTATTTGCCAGGTACTTGTGCCTTGGATTGGCCACTGTTGGAAACAGGATGCTGGGTTTGATGGACCCTTGAGTATGGCATATCTTATGTTCTTATTAAGAGAACAACATGAAAATTCTATATAGGCTAATATTTTCGACTTATTGGGCTTTCGAAGCACAACTTTCTAGCTCAGCAGTATGTTTGAAATGTAAAATGCAAAATGCTTCCATGGTCTATGGGAATGCTCGGTGGTGGAAAGAAAATATAAAATGATGTTTATTTTCAAGAGTCTGTTGATTGCTAGGTGCAGTATTCTGAAGGTCCATTATTTCAGTGCTGGAAAATGACACTCATGGATCTGCTGTGTCTAGATCAGAGAGCATGGACATTGTGTGCCAAAAAGACAGGTGATGCATTCTAAAACCTCTGTGGGCACCATTTATACAGTCACTTCCATTGGATGTACAACAGAAATTCTTACCAGGTTGGGAGAGACAGACTGCACACTGTGCGTAGAAGGATTCTTCCTCTGGGTTAATGGACTTGCACTGATTGGGAGAAGGGGGTAGTGTGGATTGAAGGGGGTTTCAGTGTTGGTTGGTTTATGGCTTAATGTGTGTAAAAGTAAAACTGAAAACTGAATAAAAATATTATTCAAAAAAGCATGTGAAATTTCAAATTCCGTGCATTATCCACCCCGAAAAATCTCGGTATGGCACAAATGCATGCAAAGCTGCTTATTACTGGGGAAATCTTATGCAAATCCAATCACATCCCAATGTTACCAAGCTGTCTCCTTAAAGGGCCCAAGTAGCCCACAGCATGCCAGCGGAGTAAAAATCCCTGTGAGGTTCGTTAGACCCCCTTCGCCCCATTTTCACCCCTGCCACCCCTCGAAGCGTGATGGAGCAAAAGTCTATTCAGTTACATGCAGCTGACAGACACCCCTTTTATAATGGCGGCGCTGGGCCTGGAGCATTAGGGGGAGCTCCGGGCTCTACCGGACAATCAGGGAATATAAGCTGCTGGTCAGGATGGCTGGGGGGTGGGCCGAGATTTGGAAAAGGGGGATGGGGCCGGGGCAGAGGACGTGAACCTTGGTCTCCTTTACTTTTTCAAGCCAAGGATGTTTACTTTTATCGGGGGGGGGGGGGGGGGGGGGGTTAGCACCAGGACCCGCCCCGGCAGGTTTTAAAAGATGGCAGGCTCCGGATGTTGGCCGCCCTCCACGCGGTGTGGAATTGGGCGGGTGGGCTCTGCTTGGCTGCGCTGTTCTTCCCACGGGGGAATGTACCGTGGGATTCATGAACGTGCAGTGCTCCGCTAGCGATTCCCCCGGTACTGGAAAATACTGTGGCTTAGTAAATAGATCCTTTCCTTCCTTAGTTCCCCAGCCAGTCAGTGAGATGCTTTATGGCTTTCCGGTTAGAATGAGTCGATGCCCTAAAGAACAGAGAGAAGTATGGGAGCCCTGTGGCTACCAGAGTGCTGGAAGAGATGTTTCTGTCAACCTATAGTTTACAGAGAAATGTTGCATCAGTGAAGAATCAAGAGGGTTTAGCAGGAGAAAAATGTCAGCCTTTCTTTCTCCTCCACTCTGCTCCATTAATTCTTCTTTCTGCATTGCTTTTTTATAAGGATTATAAATACTTTAATAGAATGCGAGACAAAGTAGCTGGTGATTACGTGGTGATTATTTATAAAATTCTCTCAAACTACTCTACATGAAAATTGATGCTGGCAATTACAAACAAATAGTGATTGCTTTTTATTTTACTTTAAAAAGAGGAAGGCGGATGTGGAGTTTTTTTTTTTTTTTTGCGGTTCTAGAAGTATCAGAAATGCTAATTCTGCATCGGGAATTTAAAACTGCCCTGGAATGACTGGCTCACAATTTTATTTAGATATGCTCTGACACGTCCTTCTTATTTTCAGTGGGGACTTTACTGTGTTGAGCGCCCCGTCTGCGCCTGGCCCGCACATGGGTCTGCTCACCTCGCTAGCTCCTCTGCAGGTCACGGGTCGGCCTCCCCAGCAGCAGCCGCGAGCTCCTCCAGGCCTCGACGTCCCGCGGCGGCGGTCACCGGGCCTTCCACTGCGCACCAGGCCTCATGCCGGAGTTTGGCGTCCCCAGTGGCATTGGCCACGCCCTACTTGCGCATATGCGGACCGCCTGACCTCTTGTAGGGCCAGGGATGGGTCTTAGCTCTGCAGTACGCCCTGACTGAATGTACGATATAAGGAAGTCCCTGCCTGCACTTCCTTGCCTTGGCAATCGGGTCGGCACTGTAAGTGTACTAGTTTGCCTCCACGTTCACAGTCGTGTTCAGCCTTGCTTCAGTCTTGTTCCAGCCTTCGTCCTCGTGTTACAGCATCCTACTGTTCCAGCCTTGTCCAGCGTCCTTCTGTTCCAGCGTCTGACTGTCCTGTCTTCCCAGGTAGTACCCTTGGACTGTCTCTCTGGAACTGACCTTGGCCTGCTCCTTGACTATTCTGTTCGCTGCCTGGATCCTGTCCTCTGCCTGCCTTGTTACCTCGTCTGACCTCTGGAACCTGACCCCTGCTTCGTTGACTACTCCTCAGACTGATCCTTGGAACCTGACCCCGGCTGCCATTGACAACATCTCCTGATTCTGGCTTTGTCCCTTGCCTTGTCATTGCCTACGCTGTACTGGTCTTCCTTGCTCCTCCTGACCTACAGCCTAGAGTCCGACCGCGCTCCCTTGCTGCTCGTGGGCACGCCTCTCTACTACCTCTCCGGGAGACCCTGCGAGGCCCACCTAAGTCCAAGCAGCCGGGGGTCCCTACGGGCTCCACCCAGGGGGACCGCGGACTTCCAGTGGTGAAGCTCACCCTAGCCTCTGTCTCCTCCTGTGCTCCGCCCCTGGGGGGCAGGTGCTTCCTGGTCCCTACCAGGGAGCCATTCTCCACTGCTCCAGGACAAGGGACCACCTCCAAGCGCAACATACTGAGCCTGTGAAATTCAGGCAAATTCTTTTTTTCCCCTGTTTTGATAACTCAGAATCAGCGCCGTGCCTCTCAGTAAGAATGCCTCGTTTTCCTGGACCTAGAAAGGAATACTTTAATTGGGAAACATGAGGAACAGGGATCTCGTTGGGTCTGCTAAGCTTAGAGCCCATGATCACTAAAAAATGGTTCTAGGCCAGATCCAGAAATTAGACCATGAAAGTATAGGCTGTGTGCATGAAGAATACCCAAATTAGTTTAAGTGTCACAATTAAATGAGGATATATATTCACAGTTTGTTGCTTGGATACTTCCTCTTCATTGTGAAGATTTTTTTTAGTAAGATCTCTCATTGACATTTCAATCTGACTTTATTTCTTTTTAAGGCGATCAGAGCTACAAACTTCGGAGGCTATATAGGTTATTAACTCGGAGTCCTAACAGAAAATTGGGAGACGCTTAAAATCTGATCAACTCAATTAGTGCCCTTTGCAGAATTTCGCAATCCCTTTTATTTGAAAATAAGGAAATTCTATGACATTTTCAGAATTAGTCTTATTGATTTACCCGATCCTTTCAATAAGCTTAGAGGTCCATATTCATTAAGCCAGGGAGCGGGAAAGCCATTTGTCCATAGTTAGGGGGATAATTTGCCACAGATGCTCGGCAGGACAAGTCTCTTGTTGAATAATAGTTTACTCAGCTAAAATTATCTGGTACAATAAAACTTAACTGGCCCTATCTGAATGGAATTGTTTAGCTTTAAAATTACCCAGGTACATGTACCTAAATAAGTTACATTTTTATCGGTTATATTCAAAGTATAACTGGTGAAGTAACCCCCCCCCCCCCCACAAAAAGAAGTAAAAAGATTAAAAAAATGGCTTTTGGGCAGCAGATCTATTTGCCATCCTCCTGCCAATTGTCAAAAAGGTGAAAATCAGATCTTCCGAGGGCTTCCCTCCTCCGAACCGCCCCACCCAAAGAATGACCATAAGTTAAGAACATAAGAAACTGTCATATTGGGTCAGACCAAGGGTCCATCAAGCCCAGCATCCTGTTTCCAACAGAGGCCAAACCAGGCCACAAGTACCTTGCAATTACCCAAACACTAAGAAGATCCCATGCTACTGATGCAATTAATAGCAGTGGCTATTCCCTAAGTAAACTTGATTAATAGCCATTAATGGACTTCTCCTCCAAGAACTTATCCAAACCTTTTTTGAGCTACACTAACTGCACTAATCACATCCTCTAGCAACAAATTCCAGATCTTTATTGTGTGTTGAGTGAAAAAGAATTTTCTCCGATTAGTCTTAAATATGCTACTTGCTAACTTCATGGAATGTCCCCTAGTCCTTCTATTATTCGAAAGTGTAAATAACCGAGTCACATCTACTTGTTCAAGACTTCTCATGAACTTAAAGACCTCTATCATATCCCTCCTCAGCCGTCTCTTCTCCAAGCTGAACAGCCCTAACCTCTTCAGCCTTTCCTCATAGGGGAGCTGTTCCATTCCCTTTAACATTTTGTTGCCCTTTTCCACTGAGAAAATTGACCATTTAATCCTACTCTGTTTCCTGTCTTTTAACCAGTTTGTTATCCACGAAAGGACATCACCATCTATCCCATGACTTTCTACTTTTCCTAGAAACCTCTCATGAGGGACTTTGTCAAACGCCTTCTGAAAATCCAAATACACTATATCTACCGGTTCACCTTTATCCACATTTTTATTAACTCCTTCAAAAAAATGAAGCAGATTTGTTAGGCAAGACTTCCCTTTGGTAAATCCATGTTGACTGTGTTCCATTAAACTATGTTTTCTATATGCTCTATAATTTTGATCTTGAGAATAGTTTCCACTATTTTTCCCGGTACTGAAGTTAGGCTCACTGGTCTATAGTTACCTGGATCGCCCCTGGAGCCTTTTTTAAATATTGGGGTTACATTGGCCACCCTCCAGTCTTTAGGTACAATGGATGATTTTAATGTTAGGTTACAAATTTTAACTAATAGATCAGAAATTTCATTTTTGAGTTCCTTCAGTTGCAGGCCATATTGGCCGATGAGCCTCACTGACTCCGATTCACAAAAAAATACTTGCCTTCTGGGCCCCCTTCTACCTCCACTCTCACCCTCCAATCTGCCACCCCACCCCTTATCCTGCCTTATCTGTAGGGACCTTCATTTTCGGTTTTATTTAATTTGTTTTCCTCCGGGTTTATTTTCACAAGTGGGAAAAAAAATGCTCATCACTTTTCCGTGTGAATATCGGAGCTTAGTTTGGTGGACAGAAGTGAGGGCAGGGGAAAAGAAAAAGAGAGGAGGGAAGCAGAAGGGAGAAGAGGGGGTATATGGGACAAGGGGCAAGAGCAAGAGGGCATGGAAATATGGGAGGGATCTGAGGTGATGAAGGGAAGGATGGGGGAGAGGTGTGGGATGCTGAAGGGGAGGATGGGGGAGAGAGTAAGAAGGAGCGTGGATAGGGGGGGAGAGAGGTGGGATGATTAAAGACAAAGGGGAATGTGGATAGAGGTGGGATACTGAAGAGAAGGAGGAGGAGGGGTCTGAAGGAAAGGCAGAAGAGAAAGAGGAGAGGTCCGGGAGGCCAGGAAGAGAGGTCTGTTCCCAAGAAAAGCAATGAAGGCTCTCTGGTCCCAACATAACTTATGATACAACGTTGGGCCTAGCGAGCCTTTGTTGTTTTTCTTGTGTGTGTGTGTGTGTGTGTGTGTGGGGGGGGGGGTATGGATACAGATAGGAGAAGTGGCAGGAAGGAGAAAAGTGCAAGAGTAGGGGGTGGGAGCAGGGGAAAAGAAGAAGGGTGAGGAGGAGGTAGAGAAGAGAGCCCTCCCTTAACAATAATGATGACCAGGCCTTAGGGTTGCCAACTAGCTCCAAATTTTCAGGACAGGTTGAACCAGTCCTGTACTGGATCAACTCACTGTATTCAGAGTCTGACTTCCCTATTGCAATGCCTTACAAAAGCAAGACTACAAGTCCCTGCATGCAGTGGGGTAAAACCAGGACTGGATCAATCTGACCTGAAAATCTGGAGCCAGTTGGCAGCCCTACCAGGACTCTCTTCTCATCGCCCCCTCCTCCTCTTTCTTCCTTCCCTCAGCGCCCCTCCAGCATCCCACCTCCCTCTCCCACCCCTCTTTTCCTTCAGTCCCTCCTCTTTTCCCCAAACTCCATACCTGCTTGCTCTCATCCACTGCCCCATCCATGCTCTCACCAACCTTGCTGTCTCTTTGCCCCAACCTCCCTTCCCTCCAATACCCTCAGTCACCTTATTTATTCCTCCACAAACCCCTCATTTCTTCACTCTCACCCCAGCACTTCTTCACTCCCATCCCTATAACTAACGATACAACGTTGGGCCTAGCGAGGCATCTCAGTTCATTTGGTGGCTAGCCAAATCTAGGTGCTGCATTAGCTAGCCAGATCCCCCTCCATTGGGGCAGAATGCTGAAACTCTTTCTCACCAGGTTCTCCAAAAGATCCCCAACACCTAGAGAGCTCTGCTCTAAATTTCTCTCACACTTCAGGCTGCATGTTAGACTCCTCTGACTTTCTTATTGTACTGTATAGGTACTCAGTAAATATGATGGGTTCGTCAAATCTTTCCTTCATCAACTGGATTAACAGCAAGTTGCTCTTTGGGTTTTCCAGATTCTCTCTGAAGACTTTTTGGAGCCAACTTACAACTCTTCTACAGAGGACTCCATTCCCCTTCTTAGATCACTTCATTCCAGATATACCCAAAGGGATGGCCTTAGACATGGAATGCACTTTTGTGGTCCCTGTACTAGAGACCATCAGTAGGGAACCCAATGGCTCCATCTCTCTCTCTCTCGCTATATATATATATATATATATATATATATATATATATATATACACACACACATCTAAGATATGTATATCAGTAAACAGACAGTGTTGAAGATAGACTGTTCCTTGAAGCAGAAGCCAAGAAGGCTCTGTGCTCCACGCTGATGTTGGCAGCAGTAGTAGGAGAGAAGGTGCCATACTGGTGTTAGAGAAGATCCAGTGCTGGTGCTGATAGCAGGAGGAGGAGAGCAGGCTCCATGCTGGTGCTAGCAGGAGGAGGAGGAAGAGAAGAGATTGTGGCAGGAGGAAGTGGCACTGTGAGGACAACGCGATTCAGTTGAGTGTTCTGGTCCCTGCAGTTGTCCCTTCCGTCTTTCCTGCTATACATTTCCTGGTTGAGAAGAAGCACCATTGGGGATGAGGATGTGCACACTGAGGTCGCAGGCATCTGGAAGGTTCCGGGTCTACTTTGATTAAAAAATTTCCATTCTCTCACCAAGCAGTCGATTTAGTCATAAGATATGTCTGGAACCATTTGTTGCATAAAACAATAATCTGATATTTCTGATCAGCTGAGAGTCCTACCTTTCAATGAATGTAAGACATCTGTTTACATGACAAACAAGCTCAGAGAAATCATCACGTGAATAACTGTGAGAGGATTAGAAATCATTAAGTACTGAAACCAGTATCACAGAAATGCTGGTATCTCTTTTCTGTAAGGCTCCAGCTGCTTCCTGTCCCCTGTGAAGGGAGCTTCTATTCCCATTTACTCATCCAGATGTGAGGTATGAAATCTGAGTTGGTGGCAGTTTTGTTTAAATGAATGAATAGATTAAATTTATTTGTAATTAACTGCAAGTAGTATTTACCCTAAATTAAAGGGATCATGTTGCTATTTTGGGCGTAATTTATCACAATCTTTTCCAATAAATACAAACTGGGAGAAGAGAGTTAGTGAATCAGGTCCTTTTAATACAGTTTGTACATTGCCCAAATTATTTTTATTATTATCACTGCCACATTGAGAAGAGGCGTTCCTGGGGGTGTGTTTGTGTGAGGAGAGGAAAAAAGTGCATAGATTGTAAATTTTCAACTCTATGAGGTAATTTTCAAAGGAATTTCAAGTGCACTTGCATGTGTGCAACCTATGGAATTTTGTGCGCACGCGCGAGAGAGAGAGAGAGTCAATATGACACTATCTCCCACTGTAAGAGGGGCACTTGCAACTCAGGGTGGGTTTTGGAGGGGGCGGTGTAACTTTGGTCTGCCTAGGGCATAAGGACCTTGTAACACTGTCCCCCCACTAAAACCCACCCTGAGTTGAAAAGCCCCTCTTACAGTGGAAGATATATAAAGTGTCAGCTTTTCTCTCTCTCTCTCAAATCGAGCGTATTTTTACTTGCATGCCCAACACACGCATGAATGGCGCACGCGTTCGCCTTTTAAAATGTACTCATTGTATATTTAGGTAATATCTTTTCATTGGTAGCTTAAGGGGAGTTACATTCAGGTACAATAGGCATTTTCACTCTCCCCAGAGGGCTCACAATCTAATGTTATAGCTGAGGCAATAGAGAGTGAAGTGACTGACCCAAAGTCATAAAGAGTAGGAGTGGGATTTGAACCCTGGCTTCCCTGGCTCGGAGACTGCTGCTCCAGACATTAGGCTTCTCCTCCAGCTTTGGAGGTTTTGCAGATGCTAAAGTGGACAACGACAAAAACTAAAGAAGCCCAAAACCTCAACCTTGACATTCACAAACAGAAACACATAGGAGAAGGACTGGAAGTGTTTCTATGTTCTGGTATCATATCTCGCGCATTGCAGCCATGTCAGGCTAATCCACTCGTGGTAAGGGACCGGTTGGTGAACCTGTACTCACACCAAAATAGCTCAATTAGAAGGTAAATATACCAGAACTACACTTTTATAGATCATACGGCAAAATACTGACCGTGGTTATTTCCCTTAATAAACAGTATGGCCATCTCACATGAAAGGGAATAGAGTCTGAAGTCAAGATACCAAATAATTTAAAAGGAGCATTAACCAATCAGAAAATGGAACCTGATGCTGTCACAACCCATACTAAAACCAAAAAAGTTGAAACAATGGCTAAAAGAATACAACCTGCTCAATTTCCTTAATTAACCCATTGGGGGTGACTGTTTTCCACTTGTAAATGAAACATTGTTCATTTCGTAACAAAAGCTTGTTAAAATGGTGCCTGTTCTAAGAATGCAAATTTCAGATCTTCGAATGTCTGGGAGGCAGGTGCCCAAAGGGGCTTCCAGTCTTTTACACTGAAGACAACTCAAATGTCCAGGAACAAGAACACAGACTACTTCTTCATGAGGGTCCCCAAAAAGCCAGACCATCTGCAGTGCAATGCTGAAGAAAAAAGGCATTCATTTCCTCCTCTACTATGGAAATACAAAGAAATCAGAGATGCACATTTCCTAAAACTAATAGAACAATTAAACGCTTCCCACGCACACAGACAAAAAAAACTGAGTAGGAAAAACTCTTGGGAGATCATAACATTCATATTTATATACTGCCTTCCTTATTCCAAAAGAGACACTAAGTTGTTTACAACAAGAACATAAGTACAATAATAAGCATAAATATCTCAAATACATCAATACAAAATAATGTACCAAAATACCTTGTTTACTGCAAAAATGCATCCATACAAATAAGAAACAGGAGAAACAGCAGTTTTAACAACAAAATATGCCATCTACTACCGCTAGGTCAAAAAGTAGTTAGTGCAATATGGATAGTATCTTTCATTATCAGTTTCTTATTTTATTTTTCTGGGGATTTCAGTGTCATAAAAAAAATCAGTAGAAAAATGACTTTGTTACAGCATTGACATTCACAGAAAAAAATAACATAAAAACTGAAAATGAAGGTCCTTAAATATGGATCAGCATCAGAACCTTGGAACTGTTGTTCTTCTTCTTTCAACATGTCATTTTATTATAATGTTATCACTATTCTATACATTTTTCCAGAAATATTCCTTGAATTTAAAACTATTTATTATTCTGGCAATGCAAGTACAAATCATCATTCCAGTCATGTTTCCTAAATTAGAATCTGTCTGAGGTCTCAACGCCTATCCCCAGCACTCTCCCTCTCAACGCCCCTCCTCCCATGATGACAGAGAGAAAGAGCAAGCCTGATGGAGATGAGGGCTGAGAGATTGCTGGGTCAGGGAGGGGCATGTGGAATGAGACTTTCATCCCTTATACCTCTCCCCCCAAAGTCTCAATCTCACCTCCCTTTCACCCCCAGCAACCTTATCCTTAGCCCCTACACCTTCCTTCTCCCCAGAAGCCTCAAACTTAGCCCAGACCCCCTTAGCCCAAGCACCTCACCTGTAGCCCCCAGATTCCCCTTCCCAGAAGTCTCACCCATAGCCCCAGACCCCATTCCCCCAGAATCCTCATCCTTAGCTCCAGACTCCTCTTCCCCCAGAAGCTTCACTCTTAGCCTCTAGACTCCCTTTCCCTCAATCCCCAGACTCCCCTTTCCAGAAATCTCACCCTTAGCCCTCAAACCCCCTTTCCCCCAGAAGCCTCACCTTTAGCTTCCAGATCCCTCTCAAATTTTCTATTCCGTCGTTAAGACGAACCATCACAATGGTTTACAAATTATAAAATACAGTAGATAAAATTTTACAATATTAAACTCATTTAGCACATAAAATAACAGTAATAATAAAATAAATAGTAGCTAAAATAAATGCTAAGATGATAAATAAGTAAAACTAAAAACATAAATAAGGACTGGAGTTAAAAGAAATTGACAGTAAAATAGGTACAATCTCAGTTTCCCTCTTCCCCCAGAAGCTTCACTCTTAGCCTCCAGACCCCCTTTCCCTCAACACCTCATCCTGAGCCCCCAGACCCCCCTTCCCAGAAAGCTCACTCTTAGCCCTCAAACTCCCTTCCCCCTAGAAACCTCACCCTTAGCCCCAGACCCCCTTCCCCCAGAATCCTCATCCTTAGCTCCAGACCCCTCCGTCCTCCCCAGCAGCCTCAAACTTAGCTCCCAGTCCTCTCTTACCCCAGTAGCCTCACCCTTAACCCCCAGACCCTCCTTCCTCAGCAGCCTCACCTTAGACACTCAAGCTTACTGTCAGCCTTCCTCCTCTCCACTGGGTTCATCGGCCTTTGTCATAGTCTCTTCTCCTTGATGCTGCAGGAGTTCCCCTTAACTGATCATCGCCTACCTTGATTCTCCCTCCTCCCACTTGTCAGACCACCATTCTTCATGCTGCCTCAGCCGCAGCTAGGCCCTCATGTTTCTATGGGCATGGTCACTGGCCTGGCTCTCATCTTGTTGCGATCGCTGGCTAGGCTCTCGTCTGCCCTGCTCCTGGTGGTTCCTGGCCAGGGCCTCAATTAGCCATGGTCCCCGGCCAGGACCTCATCTAGACATTGTAGTTGGCCAGGCCTTCATCTGCCTTGCTCTGTAAATTCTGCAGCCTCCACCAACTGGGCACTCCTCTTCCCTTCTCTGCAAGTTCTGCCATTGCCACGGAACTTCCTGCCTCGGTGGAATGCAAACTCTTCTTTGTCTGTGGCTGCAGTAGCCTAAAGCAATTAGCCTCATGGCCCCGCGGCCACATGACTGGCCTGACCGTCCCACCAGGGCATACCTGAAGCCCCGATAGGCCAATCTGCCCCTGTTTCAGTCACATGCTGTTTTATGGAGCCTATCAAGAGCATGGCCAGAGACCTAGGTCCCACTGAGCAAACATACCCAGAGAAATCTTATTTGGGTAACCTTAGTCGTTCTCGATGGTATGACCAGATATATCGAGGTAGGTTTAGCCCTGATCCCGGGTAATAACTTGGGTAAAATTTAGCTGGTTGGGGGATGGGGAAGGGAAATAATCAATTTAAGATTTTAGTCCAGGTAACTTGAAAAGTTGCCTGGGCAAAGCCTCTGAATATGGACCCCCAAAGTGAAAGCACATGTGTACTTTCATTTTGAAAACTGTCGCGAGGACAAAGAGCCTGAGGACAGTAGCGTAGGTTTGAAAATGCAGCCTCCGTGTGCTGTTTCCCGCCCCCGTGTTGGGCCTGGTCCCGGTAATGCCTCCTTCCCCTAATGCGGCTGAATGTCTGGGTGGTGTGGAACCCCGGGCCCGTTTTCAGCTGGGCGATTGCCAGTGTCAGGCAGCACTTTTTGAATGTTCTCCTCTGCACTATGTAACACAGGATGGCTTCCGTCTCTCAAAAAGGCTCGCCTTCCTTGAAATTATTCCTTGTTTAATTATTATTTTTTTTTAAGTATACGATTTCCTGGTCCTTGCAATTGAAAAAAAAATAAAAAAGCGTGTAGCTCATTAGCTGAGAGCTTATGCGGTGGCATTCATTAGAATCCATTGACTGCATTTGTAAGCCTGTTCTTGGAAGTTTATCACTCTCTGCATAGCACTGAGTTGTCTTTCAATGGCTACGTTCCTTTCCTGTTCTATATTGATAGAAGACTCGTGAAATAAGTTATGGGCAAGCGTGTTATCTCTTCCGTGCAAAGAAGAAATATTGACTTGTGGAGCACAACACTTATTAATTACATGCTGCTATATCGAGATTTTATTATTATTATTATTATTATTATTATTATTATTTTTGGGCTGGCGGTTTCCTCCTGCTCCCTCGGGTTTTCAGCTCCCTCGGAACCGACCTCAGCTGGAGCCGTGGTACCATGAGCCTTCCTTTGCTACTACCTAAGATTTTTCCCCACTCACATCCCCCCCCCCCTCTGTTCCCATCTAACCCCGCTATCATAGCAAGAATCCTCGGCCACGGGACAGAGACCATATTTCCCTCTGGAACCCGGCATGCGTGCACCATCAGCCTGACCGGCAGGTGTTACTATTCAGTTATAGCGGGGACTCCAGCTCCGCACAGGGGTCGTGAAGGCTGCCGAGGGAACGCTGCATCCTCTACTCTGCTTTGCAACACAAAGTACATGTGGGATACTGGGGAAGCTATGTTTTTTGAGTAGGAAGTAGAGAACAAAAAGATCAACCCTCTCCGAAGTGGTTAATAGCAAGGGCTGTTATCTGATTGGAGATTGCGGCATACTTAAGTAACCCTGATACCAGCAGGGCTTTTTATCTGCTACTTCTGGATGAGTACTTGGGTATTTAGTACCTGCACCTTTTTTTTTCCACCCCACCACATCTACATCTGCCACTGGGAAGTGACAGGAGGGGAGGGGCTGCTTTAGGGAGCAGAGTAGCTCTAGGCTGTTCCATTCTGTTCTCTGCAGGGTGCTGGCCAGCAGGGTTGGGGTACCAGCCCTATATCCCAGGGATGGCCAACTCCGGTTCTCAAGAGCCACAAACAGGACAGGTTTTCAGGATATCCATAATGAATACGCATGAGACAGATTTGCGTACAATAGAGGCAGTGCATGCAAATCTCCCTCATGCGTATTCATTGTGGATATCCTGAAAACCTGGCCTGTTTGTGCCTCTTGAGGACTGGAGTTGGCCACCCCTGTATAACCCCCACCTCAGGAGGTATTTCGCACTCTGACGGAGCCGTAAAATTATTTGTTTTAGAATCCAGCTGCCTTCCCAGACTCCTCGGCGGCGGATGTTCACTGTGTGGCAGGGAGCCACCATTGGACGCTCTGACGCGTGTGCTACTAGGACCGTGGTGAAGAGACGCTTAGGGCATGCGTGCACATCAGTTCACACGATTCGGTGCACGTTGGCGGGAGAGTCAGGTACCCGCCCTGTTCGTGATGTCATTTGCTCAAGGCTACTTAAGCTTGCCTGGAATCCTGGTTCCTGCTTTCATTGTCTCTCTGGTTCCTGCGTTCTTAGCATTTAGGTTTATTTTGGTCTTTGCTGCTGGCTCTGCTGCAGTCTTATTTATTTATTTATTTATTTATTTATTTATTTAAAGAATTTATATACCGGGGGTTCCTGTATAGTATACATATCACCCCGGTTTACAAGGAACCAAAACTATCGCTAAGGAACCGTAACTATCGCTTCATTTAGCGGTTTACATTGAACATTTAGCGGTTTACATTGAACATAGTTAATTTGAGAAAACATAATAAAACATAAATAAACATAAATAAACATAAAATAGTTAATTTGAGAAAAAGTATATAATATGGTTAACCAGTTAATAACTAAAAGGCAGGTTAATAAGTACATAAGTAAGTAAATAACATTGAGCTTGATAGAATCTGGTAACAGGATAAAATATAGTGTTGCATATGCTTAAGTACAGTTTCGTGTTAATTTCTTCAGAGAGATATAAGCTGGGGAAGATACGGAGGATATGAAATGCCTTTTTTCTTCTTTCTTTTTTCTTTTTTCTCTTTTTTCTTGCTCATTAGTTCTATGGGAAAGTCTTCAGCTCTTTTTCAGCTCCGGCCCTATCCTTGCCTGACTTCTGCTGCAGCGTGGTGCTTTGTTTAGACTATTAGACTCAGTCATAGTCTGGCCTGTGCCAAGACTCGCTCACCTGCCCCTGCTGTGGGTCTCGGGACGCTACCTCCAAGGCTGCTTGCGCATCGGCAGTTTCTTACAATTTGTCATCCTTTGGGGCAGGGACACTTGACTAGCTCTTCTCTCTGACTCTTTCTCCAGGATGTGGATCCTCTTTGTGGGGTAAAAAGTGTTTGCTTTCGGGGCGATTTTTTTTCCTTTGTGTTGTCGCTGGGAGAGGGCTGTTTTTCCTCACTGTTGTGTGAGGTGTGACCAAAACCATGCTGGAATCACTTGGGCGAGTGTCCAAAATTAAATCTTTACTGAGCTGAACAGTCAGATGAAACGGCACAACTAAGTAAATGCCAGTGCCACAGCATTTCCCTCTTGGTTTACAGTCTCTAGCTCTGTCTGTGCAGGAGTCTTTCTTATAGGCACTGGATCTGTCCACCCTCCTGGAGGTTCCCATGGGCAGAGTAAAACTGGTCGGGGAAAGCCTCTTCTGAAGATGAGCAAACTCCTGTCCTTACACAGAGTCCAAACCTCTCTCTCGCTAGGGTGAAGACACGGGACGGGTGTCCTCGATGATGTAAATAGTAAACAGCGAATCTTTACTCTTGATCTTTTCCTTATTCTATTTCCTATGGGGATCCCAGATGGGTGGGATCCTGTGTCAAAACAGCAGCTTTGGCAATTTCTCGCTCCAGGCAGGAGGAAGGGCAAAAATCTTGTCCCAAAAAATACTAAGACCAGAGTTGTTCCTTGCAGCGAGATGTCACCTAGGCAGATATGATACACAGACCTTCAGATACCTGAAAGGTTTTAATGACGTGCAAATGTCAAACCTTCTCCGTTGGAAAGAAATCAGCAGAACTAGGGGTCACGTAATGAAACTTCAGGGAGGACGACTCAGAACCAACGTCGGAAAATATTTCTTCACGGAGAGGGTGGTGGATGCCTGGAACGCCCTTCCGGAGGAGGAGGTAAAGGCAAAAACAGTGAAAGATTTCAAAGGGACATGGGATAAACCCTGAGGATCCTAAAGGCTAGAGGATGGAAATCTACTGCGGCGGTTGCTACCCTTACTCAATAAGCCTAGATACTGTTAATGCAACTCCATCATTGCTCTCTGCTTCGACGGCAAGGGGTAACAGGGAATTGGATTCACACAGTAACCAACGAGGGCCCTGACTTTTTATGGTTTGGGAAACTGATAAGCATGGGGGTAACCTGCGGCAGATGTTACCATAAGCTCGCTGGGCAGACTCGGGGGACCATTTGGTCCTTTTCTGCCATCGTTTCTATGTTTCTATGAAGGGCAGATCTTTCCTGCCCCTGAGCGTCCCAGACACAGGGATCCCCTTGCACCAAATCCAGGAAAGGCCCAGGTGTCTCACAAGGCTCCTACCAGGCAAAATTCCCAAAATTAGTCCCAGGACAACCACTCGGCCCCCTGTGGAGAGAGTTACACCAGTGGAGTGCTTGACCCATTCCAAAGGCAGGATGGAATCCTCCAGGCCGGGAAAACTCTCCAACCTTCCTCCAAAACAGCAAACTATACTGCCCCACAAGCTCTCTATAGAAAGCTCTTATTTGCCATCCACCCCATGCGATGCAGCCCCTCCCTCAAAGGGAGGGGCTGCATCG
The DNA here is from genome assembly GCF_901001135.1 of Rhinatrema bivittatum. NCBI lineage: Eukaryota > Metazoa > Chordata > Amphibia > Gymnophiona > Rhinatrematidae > Rhinatrema > Rhinatrema bivittatum. Next base: position 25,357,284 of record NC_042620.1, on the reverse strand, counting down.
CATGGATCCTCCCCTAATTATCTCTCACTAATTGCACCAGCTGGCATGTGCCAGGGCTTACTGGGAACCAGACTGGCTGGTGGTTAGCCCTGCTGTATGCCATGACCAGGGATAATACAGAACAGTACTAGAATTGTTAACCATTCTGTCATTTTAATGACTTTGGAGTTTCCTGGCTCTACATCTGAGAAAAGCAGAAGGGGGGCCTCTCTCTCGTTAGCCCTCTTCCCCCGTCGGTGCTCTTCCCAGGAAGGTGGGAGTGCTGCTCTCTTTTGCCTGCTGCCTGTGGAAGGGAGGATGGAAAAGGGGGGAGGATCCTGCAGTGACGGAACCCTGTAGCACCGGACGGTTTCCCCTGCATTCCATGGGTGGCCGTGCATCTGAGCACTGGTACCTTCCTTCTGGGGGGGAAAAAATGGTAGAGGAAACCAGGGCTTGAGAACTTTGACATTTGTTTTGGCTGTGCAGGATTATTACCTTTGCTTTGTAAAACATACACTGGTTACCATAGTGACAGGGAAAAGAAAGGACCTACTATCCCTATATTTATCCCCCATAGGCTGTGCCACTTGGTAGGAATAATTCCACATACTGTAAATAGTGCACAGTAAAATATAGCGAGGATGCAAACTTATTTTCAAGACCTTGAGCTTTAGGAAGTTTTAAGCAATTCTGTTTACTGCAGGCCAGCTAAAAATGGACTCAGATATAGCAGCCTATACTAGAATTAATTATTTAGTCTATATTTTCCCTTAAAAATTGCTAATGCATGCATTTTTTTGTAACCTTTGCTAATTGTTTGGTTATGGCATCCCATAGCTTGTTTCACAGAACAAGAGATGTTCTGTGAAATAGGAATACATGCAAATTGGCTGAAAGAATATAAATATAATCAACCAATCAATCAATATATTGGCCAGTATAAATGATTGCTACAAATTCTAATTCTTGTGGCTCTAGATACGTGTGACAAGGGTACCTGTCCCCATGAGCATGTATATGTCTTTGGATTGAGCAGCATAAGGGCTTTAAGTGACTTAATATTGACAAGCTGCTTTTAAGTTCCAGGCAGGGAAAATATCCAGCAGCTTTGACAGCCCTTTACTGAGATTAAAAAGGATGTATAGCAAGAAAACCTGCAGAGAACTGACAGTGAATGCTGAATAAATGTTCACTGCTCTTCCAAGCCTCCCCCTCCCCTCCTGAGGACAGAAAAGCAGTGATGTTGCAGGAAGTGCGTTGGACCAATGGGAGCCTCAGAAGTACCCAGGAAGCAATGGGGAGAGAGGAGAAGGAGAGATTTGGGGCTTCTGCTGAAAGGAAAGGTCAGAAGCAACAGGGAACTGGCAGTGACAGGAGACCAGGAGCCGCCTTTTGTGTGAATTGCATGCAAAAACTTCATAGAGGTGCGCTAGGTCAAGAGGAGCCCTTCTGAGCACCAGTGAAAGGGAAAGAATCTCTCAACAGGGGACAGGGTCCAGCTGGGAACAAACTGCCCCCTTGCTAACCTTTACTACACCATGAGTCACTGGCTGCAGTGTCTGTGGAGGGGGAGCTGTTCCTCTGCTGAAGGAGCCAACAGAGATCAGTAAAAGAGAAACAGAACAATCTAAATCTTGACTCTAATAGTGAGAACTAGAGGGTGTTCCCTACAGACGCAGTCCTTCACTGGGTGCAACACTCAGAGTGTACTCTGCTAGGAGCTTTGCCCTATTACACGGGGATTGGAGGGGTCTTCTGCTGCATCACGCCTCCCGCTATTGATGGCAGGTTTCTCTGCATGTATGTACTCCACAGTTGCTTTTGAAACGTTTTTCCATCTCAGGATCTGTCCTAGCTGTAAAGGGCCAGACCATGGTTAAAGAGTTTGAAGATTTTTAACCCGATGATTTTTTATTTTTGGTGAACAACAATAGTATGGCTTTCACATATATCTACTGTTGTAAAAGAGGATAGCTGTCTACCTTTGAGCCTAAAATATATTCTCGTGGGCTTAAAAAAGATTTCTGGAGTACACAGGAGGCAGAGCACATTTAAATGTCAGGGTCAACCCTAGAGGGCAGAGGCTAAGAGTTGTTAAGGAGAGGCCAGGGGGATATTTACTCTTCCATTGCCAGGTGGATTCACCTCCTGAAGTCCCCATTGATCCCTGACTGGGGGAAGTGCATACGGCAAGCAGCAGTGATGGCCCTTACTGGTGGATCAGGCGCCTGGGATAGATCCTCTGGGGCCTTGGCTCACCTTGGCTTTCTGCTCCTGCATTCTTCTCGATGCATTCTCTACCTGCTCTCCACGGACCTTTCCCAATCCTAACATAAGAACATAAGAACAGGTCCATCGGGCCCAGCATCCTGTCTCTGCCAGCGGCCAGGGCAGCTCGCAAGTGCTCGGCAGATCCCATGAAAGTAGTTCCAATGCCTCTCTCCAAAGGACAGCGATAGGAGGGGAAAGGGAGGAGGGGAGTGGGGGTGAAATAACCCATCCTTGTTTTATCTGATCTCAGGACCCCCATCTCCCTCACCTGTTCCTTTCCCCTTCCCCTTTTTCCTCCCCATTCTTCTCTTGTCCCTCACCTGTTCCTTTCTTCCCACTTTCCCTCCCCCTCATTTCCCTTTCTCCTCTTTCCCCCCTCACCATTATTATTTGTATTTACAGTTTATCTATTCTAGGACTATTTATTTGTGACAGGACCCCCCCAGTCCGGCAGTGTATGCCTTACTTCCATTTCCTTTTTCTAAACATCTTGAGCTTTCCATCCCCCCTTGCCCTCTTCCCACCTAGGAGAGCCGGGATTGGTTGCTCGGGCCCTTTATAACCTGCCATTTTGTGACTAAGAGGTGTGGCTGGAGGCAGTGCAGAGTGGACACCAGAGAGACAGGATGTAGATTGATTGTGTTTTCCCTCCCTGCCTCACCAGTGTCCCTTTTTGAAGGGGGAATCACCGTGCCAGTGGATTCTAGGTATTTCGTTGCAGTAAGGATATCTTTTTGGCCTGAATCCTTTTGGAACTTGCCCTCCAGGACTGAAGGCCAGTGGGTGCATTCAGCCCCTGAATGTGGCAAGCGCCTGTGACGGGCTGGGCTGGGTGAGGTGCGTGAAGGCCGGAAAAACTCTACCACGGAAGGGACTGCATTTCACTCCGTCCCTTTGATGACGGTCATCCTCGCTGGCTGGATTCAGAGTGCAGAGGCTGAAGACCAGTGAGCTTGCTCTCCCCATGAATGGGGCAAGCACCTGTGAGAGCAGAAGTCTGGACTTGGAAGGTTTCTGTAGAAGACGTTATATCTCTTTTGCTGTGAGGAGGTTTTTTTTGGTCACCCCCTCCTCACTGGGAGTCTGGCTGGGTCAGCAGGTTCCCACCCTCAGACTTTTCAACCCGAGGTGTCGCTTTTCAGAAGAACTAAAGGAATCAAGTAAGAACCTGGAGACCCCTCTGGATCTCCACGAATATGGGACCAGGACACAGGGCTGGGTGCTCGGGAAGATGATGGAGCCGAAGGTAGGATTTTTCCTTTGCTAGGACCTCTGACCTAGGAATCACTGGGAGAGCTTTGGTGCACAATTTACACCACCATGGGAAACTCAACCGGTTTGCTGAAATAAAGGGACACCTACCAGCATTGAAACCCTCTAACTGTAAAGAAATCAACTGTAACCGCACAAGTTTTTAACCATGGACTTTAATTTGACTTTAAACTAAACAGTAAATGATTATTTAATACCCATTTCCTGGTCCTGTCTTATCTTTCTCAGCATCTCCCTCCCCAGCTACCAACACCCTCAGGATTAGACACCATTGTCTGGGCCATAGACGAGAGTCTCCCCCCATAGAAAGAATCCCCGCATAGGGATCAAGAGTCAAGCTTGGGAAGGAATCAGCTAGCCAGAGCAGCCCCGAAGGTTATAAATCATATGTGTGCCCTAAGGGAACCACCACTCCCGAAAAAGGGGTTACATATTTTTAACTAGTTTACTTGCTCTGTCAATGTATATACTTTTATGATCCTCCTTCTGCTCCAGTGCTACGACTTCATGCTTAGACACCTTCCCCATCGGGTGCGGATCTGCTGGCGCTAGTTCCCTAAAGCTTGGATGGGTTTGAGGGGACTCCTTCTGCCTCCAGGAGATCTCCCTCTCCTCCACCTGCTGCTCCCGAAGGCAAAGCATGAGCATAGGAGGATGAGGCTGAAAAGGAACATAAAGGGCGGTCCTTTTGGATCCTTCACAGACAAATCAACAAGCAACATACACAAAGCAAGAAAGAAGGTAGCACAATCAACTATACCTCCACTAGGGGTCATCGTTACCCTCGCACAGCAAGCGTCATGGAATGCATGCAGTGCGGGCCTTCTTCCACTAGGGGTCATCGTTACCCTCACACAGCAAGCGTCATGGAATGCATGCAGTGCGGGCCTTGTTCCACTAGGGGTCGTCGTTACCCTCACACAGCAAGCGTCATGGAATGCATGCAGTGCGGGCCTTCTTCCACTAGGGGTCGTCGTTACCCTCGCACAGCAAGCGTCATGGAATGCATGCAGTGCGGGCCTTCTTCCACTAGGGGTCGTCGTTACCCTCACACAGCAAGCGTCATGGAATGCATGCAGTGCGGGCTTTCTTCCACTAGGGGTCATCGTTACCCTCGCACAGCAAGCGTCATGGAATGCATGCAGTGCGGGCCTTCTTCCACTAGGGGTCATCGTTACCCTCGCACAGCAAGCGTCATGGAATGCATGCAGTGCGGGCTTTCTTCCACTAGGGGTCATCGTTACCCTCGCACAGCAAGCGTCATGGAATGCATGCAGTGCGGGCCTTCTTCCACTAGGGGTCATCGTTACCCTCGCACAGCAAGCGTCATGGAATGCATGCAGTGCGGGCCTTCTTCCACTAGTGGCATGCCTGGTAATTAGAAGACTGCCCGCGCCCTTTAGAGAAGATGCTGCATGCTTTGAGGTAGTTGGGGAAAAGAGAAGGAGAAAGAAATGTAAATTCAATGACCATTCACACTAAGAAGCATGAAGAGAGAATGCAAAGGATGGGCTTTTGTTTCATTTAGTTTTCATAGCAAAATGAAAACAGACCATGCACCAAATTTCCTTTAGTTTTATTTTGTTTTATTGAAAATAAAGCAGCAGCCACCAGTCAAGAGCGCCAGCCCCAGCCCTCTCCCCACCCTGGAAACCACCAATGCTGTCAACATTTAAATACTGAAGCTCACCTGAGCCTTCCCCTCTCACAACCCTCTGGTCGCATCTTGCCCTGTCCGTGAGGTCTGGACATCCAAATGGGACAGAAGCGATGCCCAATCGCTCCTGCCTCTCCAGATCGATATTTAAAAATGGCGCCAGATAACTTTATCCGGTTAGGACAGGTATTTGTCCAACCAGGACTTACTGGGCTTAACTGTTTGGGCAGCGCTGAACATCGGTGCTGTCCAGACAAAGTGAAACCGCACCCTGGGAACACACCCAGAGCTGCCTCTTTCTTTTTTTTTTACCTGCACTAATTGCCCAGAAAAAATGTACCTACAGAAAAGGGAGAAATATTCCAGTGCCAGGTTTTATATGATTAATTCCAAAAGGCAGCTGAACAAGCCCTTTGAATATCAACCTCAAAGCGGCATTTTAACTCCATACTGAGTGGAAACACAAGATGGGCTAATCTGCTGATTCAATCCTTCGTTCCACAGGCCTTTGGTAAAGCGAGTGACGAGAGTACAGTAAGGTCCTAAATCAAGTGGGAAATATTAAGTTACATTTTTCACAGCTTTTGATTATGTTCAATATTAATATGATCATTCTGTCATTTACTCAGCATGCATTCACATGGTACAAGGAAAGAAAAAGTAAAAGCACTGTCCAAGTCCTAGAATGTTTGTTGATATTTATTTAATGGTTAGCTTAGTTTTTTCAAAGCAATTCTGAACTCTTAGGCTCTTAAGGTTACCTGTGATTGCTTTCCCTTCCTTTGAAGATCCCTTCTCGGAAACTGAGATGCAATATTGGAATCCCCAGAACTGCTGATGCTTTTGCCTGTCTCATTTTGTAATTTTCATGCTCCATTTCCTCTCCCCTGTGATCACCCGCCATACGCCATTGACCGAGTAGGTATGGCAAGGTCACCATGTTCAGAAAAAGGATCTTGAAGTTCTTTGATGCTTTGGAGAAATTACTAGCTATGACCCAACAGTTTATTAGGATCAAGGAATTCTAAAGATTTATTTATTGCAGTTTTAATCAAACCAAGATACTCACATTTAGGCTAGGTCTAGTTCATGGGAGCATACATGGGAGTATATACCTGTTAACCCTTTAGCGCCCTGGAAAATACCAAACACATTATTATCACAGGAATAATAACATCGCTATGACAACAAATTGGTAAATACATGTGACAAAGCTAACTTAAAAAATACTCAGTGTTTATAGATATGAGGCCCATTGGCTCTACTATGAAGTAAGTTCCCGGGTATAGAGAATGCTTCAGTTCAAAGAAGATGTGGTATTCATATTCAGTCAGTAAGTGGTAATTCAGAACGCTAGTGAGGAAAGTTCAGTCTAAGCTTTCCCCAGTAGGGAAAAAAGCTAGACAGGCTAAAGTGTGTGTGTGTGTGTGTGTGTGTGTGTGTGTGTGTGTGTGTAAGGAGGATTCAAGCTAAGGATCCTTGAGCCTTGGTAGTCCATGAGTGAAGGAGAGGCTGAGCCCAAAAGTCACAGAGGATCCTGCTCATATGAAAGTAGCCTGCAAAGGGAAGAAGTGAAGTTCCTTTAAAACAGTGATAAGGCAGTGTTAGATGAAAAGGAGAATTCATCTGAATGTTCACCAAGTTTGACCACATGTCACATGCACTATTATCTGTCCACGTGCACTGGTATACATTGGTTGAATGATGAGAGTTGTTAAAACAAGACTATCAGAATATCTCAATTGTTTAAAGCACATGAAATTATAGGCACCTGTTGTCTCTCATTATGTGCAAAAGAACCATGGTGTTTTCTGACTTAAAATGGCCAGTCTTGGATTAAATAGCCATATCACCAGGTAGGAGTGATGTAATTGTATTATCAAACTTCCGAGAGTAATATTGGATATTCACTTTAGATTCTGTGTCCCAAAGGTCTCAATGAAGAATTATAATGGTATTCACTATAAATTTGCAAAATTTGTTCAAATGAATGATGTGGACTTTTATAATAGGTTGATTTGAATTATGATGATGAAGCACGCACCTCTTTTTATTTTTCAGTATTTAAATGGGGCTTTTAGAGGGGAGTGAAAGGCTCTGAATAACATCTGCTGGCTAATGGCTTCATTTGGATGATTCCCCTGATGCAGATGTGCTTTAGGATATTGAGACGCAGCCCATTGCAGGGTTATGAGGCAATATTTTTCATCTATTTGCAGTGTCTGTGAAAGCATAAGTAGAATATCCCATTCCATTCAATGCTTTATAAGACTCTAAGACTTTATTTTTTATGAAAGGGATTCTCAGACAATATTGGTCGTCTATGTGCTTTGTTGAGAAAACATATTTAATTCACATAAAACATTTTTCTTAAAAATATTTTCCTCTTTTGAATGAATAATAAGATATTTGGGCCTATGATTACAATATAAGTGTATGTCATACATTTGTGAGGTTCTTTTAAAGGTGAAGTCACTTTTGTTTGCCTTCAAATATGTTTGCTCTAAATATGGTAAAAATTCATTTTGGCAGGATACTAGTGATTTGTAAACCTATCATTTAAAATAGCTCCAATATCGGAGACTTGCCTTTAGCTATCCGTGCTTCCTGTGCTCCTGGGGCCCTGCACCATTCTTGTTGAGAGGCAAGCCTGCTGCCAGGAGAGGCGCTGTCATCGTCTAATTGCGCCGGTGCTAAGGGGTGCGCGGCTTGTGCTGAATTAGATCATGGGTTCCATGGGAAGGAAGAGAAAAGGGAAGATGGCGTCTTCCTCAGTTGGTGAGAAGACCCATGGGTATAATCATCTCCTTCGGCCAAACACCCCTGCATGAGTAATCTTAGCAGGGATATCTTGGCTGTCTCTCTTAGTCCTGTGGAACTTAAACCCCTGACTATACCTCTCCTTCAAAGGAGCTGTGAGAGGAACCTTTTGGCTGTTATAGTCCCCTGGGAATCTAGTGTGAGCACCTTAGGGGCTCATGGTGGACAGCCAGTCCTTAGCTCCTCTTCTGTTCTGTTGAGTGGACAACAAGTTGGACCATCTCCATTTACTAAGGGCAATGGCTCTTTTGGAACTAGAGCCTTGGCCCCTGTGGTAGTGCTCTCTCCATGTGACCTAGGCAAATTGGGGATGGTGGGAAGGATTCTGAACCAACCAAGATTACTCTCAGGGATGATTGGAGAACTGAGACCTCCTTAGAATAAATGGTCACACAACTATGTGATTTCTCTGCTGGAACTGTGGGGAAATTGACTCACTTGGAGCATAATCTGGAACAAATTGAATCTCAAATTTCCTCTTTACTTTGTAAGGTTGCTATTGTACAAGCTACAGCTGCAGAACGTGTGAAAGATCATTTATCTTTACATTATAAATTAGAGGTGATGGAAAATTGTTTGAGGTAAAAAATGTAAAGTTGTTGAATTTCCCCAAATTAAGGTCTTGATTTACTAAGCTTTTTTTCAATAGACGCAGAATGGGAGAAAAGTTTTAATAATTCAGGCCCTAAGATTGTTATCTCCTAGGGAGTTACTTAAAAGGTATTTCCATGAGCTATTGCAGTTTGAAACTGGGAAAGAGATACAGCTTTCACAGTGTTTCTAAGTGCCGGAGATGAAAAGAAATCTTGCAGTTGAGGAAGGTATGTTAGATACTTTAGCTACGACTGGAAGTTTAGATCTTACAGGATTTCTTCAGGATTCACAAGACATAATTCCCAGCAGAGCAGCCTTAGTTATTAGCTGCACTCTGGAGTCAGATAAGGAATTAATCTTGAGTTATTTTAGAAATAAGAAACAGGTGTTTTGTGGTCCGTGGGTATCGGTATTCCCTGGTGCTGCTAGGGAGCCCCAGTTGAGAAGAGCTTTTTTTTCTAGCTTAAGTCAACGACCTAGTTCCCTGTAGATATATTGTTGTTTATCAGGATTACAAGTTTATTTTCCTGCATTCATCACATCTGGAAACTTTTCTTTTAGATAAAGTTGAGGTGAATGCTCAAAAGAGGTTCTCGGATTAATATATATGTCTTTTGTTCTCATCGCTTGTGAGGTTATTTTTGATGCATAACTATATTCTTAATAACTTCTTTGTTCCCCCTGCTTTAGATGTGGACTTGGGATATTACTGCAAAATATTGGTTTTTTTTCCCTTTGTATTTGGTCATTGTTTTCTGTATGGTCTATGAAGAGTGGAATGTTTCATTTCCTTTTTCTGCATTTGACTAAATGCTAATAAAAAGATTGAAGGAAAAATATAAGGGCTCTGGCCGGATCGGTGAAACTCTGGATCGGAGAGTCTGATGCTAGTACTGGGCAAAAAAAGTAGAAACTGTTCCTAAAAGCACAGTACATAAGTAGATCTGGCTTAATGGGGAAGAGTCGACATGGCTGTAGCAAAGGGAAGTCCTAGCCTTACCAATCTTTTAGATTTGTTTGAAGGTTGAAATAAACAGGTAGATAAAGGCGAGCCAATTGACACAGTGCAGCGGTGGCCAACTCCCATCCTCAAGAGCCTCAAACAGGCCTGGTTTTCAGGGTCTCCACAATGAATATGCATGAGATGGCATTTGACAAACACCTGATGATAGTCCTCCTCGGGATATTAAAAAGTCATGGGACAGGAGGCAGTGTCCTGTTGTGGGTTGGTAAGGGTAGGCGGGTAGGATTACATGATCTGTTTTCCAACTGGGAAAGGCCATCCCTACCGAGACTTGTGATGTTTAACATATTCATATATTTCGGGGGAAAAGGGAACAATAAGTAAAAATGATCAGATTTGCAAATGACACAAAACGTTTCAGTTGTTTAAACAGCTGTGGATTGCGAGGCACTGCAGAAGGACCTTGCGAGCCTAGGAGACTGCGCATCTGAAAAGCAGATGAAATTTAATGTGGACAAGTGCAAAGTGTTCCACATAGGGAAAAACTAATCCCAACCACAGGTACGCGATGCTGGGTTCTGTACTGAGAGGACCCTGGAGTCCTTGTGGATAATATAACAGAATCCTCAGCTCGGGGTGTGGGGGTGGTTCAAAAAAGCAAATAGAATATTAGGAATGATATGAAAAGTAATGGAGAATAAAACAGGAAATATCATATTCTCTCTGCTTTGAGCCATGGTGCGACCGCACCTTGAGTACTGTGTGCAGTACTGGTCGCCAACATCTCAAAAAAAAAAAGCCTAGTGAAAAGGTGCGGAGGAAGGCGACAAAAGTGATAAAGGGATGGACGGGCTCCCCGGTGATGAGAGGCTACCCAGGTGAGGGCTTGGAAAAGAGACGGCTGAGAGGGGACATGACAGAAGTTTATACAAGCGTGAGTTGGGTGGAACCGGAAAATAAGGGCTTAAAACAAACCGTAGAAAGTACTTTTTCACTCAGCGTGCAATCAAGCTGTGGAACCTGTTGCCAGAGGGTGTGATCAGGCCTTAAAAGAGGTTTGGAAAAGTTCCTGGAGGAAAAGGTCATGAAACATAATTAGCTGGGTAGACTAAAAAGAATTGCTATTCCCGTGAGTGAGCAACGAGAAATAGATCGACCTTTTGGGATCTGTAGGATACCTGACATCGAGACTGACCACTGTCAGAGAGAAGAAGCCGGGCTCCATGGACCTGGGTCTGACCCTGTGTGGCATTTATGTTCTTATGGGCCTATCAGCAGTTCAGCAAATAAAATTGATATGGATAAGTTGTACTAAATGTGATATTCATCTGTAACTTCATCTTTGGGTGAGTAGAAGATAGAACCTGCATAGTTTGTGGTAAATAGTCTCCTTGTTAGACATTCTTCAGTAAAAAAAGCAAACAAAGTATGTGTTGCTTTGGGGACCACAAAATTCAGCATGCTGTATATTATTTTGGAGAGAAAAGATGGCTGGAGTACTGGGTGCCTGTGTCCGAATTCAATGGCCGGCCCAAAAGAGCTTTATTCAGTCCCTCTGCACAAAAACCTTACATTAAACATTATGAAGGTAACATTAAAACAAGTGCACAGATGCCCTTAAACTCGTGTATAGGCGTGCAAGCGAATATATAACGGAAATGTAAATCATGCGCACATCTACGCACGTATAATTTAAAATATGCCTAGCACTCATATGTCCTAATTTTAAGCCGTTACTCAAGCAAACAAACTTTGCGCACCTTCCTCGGGACGTTATCTGCTTTAACGCGCCCAAGTAAGCAGATTTTTAAACATGCTTGCGTGAACGACATTGCCAGTTTTCCCAGTTGATCCACCAATTTGCCCAGTCCATCTCGAGGTCATCCAGATCCCTCTGGTTCTTCAGCCTGCACCCCCCCAGTTGACTCAGACCCTGCACCCTGGCGTATTAGACCTAAACAGCAATTTCTGCAGACTCACACCTCATCGGGAGCAGCAGTAAATATATGTGGGTAACAAGTTGCTGCGTGCTGCGGCCACCGGATTTAAAATACGGATTTACGTGCATAACTGTTGGCCCCACCTTGGAATGCCCCAGACACGCCCTAGCTTCACCCCTTTTTTATTTTTACTCGCACGTGCATATAAATGCGCATGATTTCCGGCTTTTAAAACATGCATTGCTTGCGTGCGGCCCACATAACTTGCGCAAATGGGCCTATCAGCGTGAGCAATTGTGTGACCAATTAATCTACCAGTACAGAAAGATGGCTATTTAGAAACAAATAAAAACATGAGAACATAAGGAATGCCATACTGGCTCAAACGAAAGGTCCAGCATCCTGCCCCTGGCAGTGGCCAGTCCAGGTCACAAGTATCCGGCAAAATCCTAAAGAATAGATCCAATCCTTCTTGTTCATAGCCAGGGATCAGTGCCTTTCCCAATTCTACATGGCTAAAAGAGGTTTATGGGAGTTTCCTCAAGGAACTTGTCTAATGGTACAGAATAGGGCAACCAAAATGATAAAGGGGATGGAACGGCTCCCTGATGAGGAATGGCTAAAGAGGTTAGGGCTGTTCAGCTTGGAGAAGAAATGGATGACGGTGGATATGATAGAGGTCTGCAAAATCATGAAAGGACTAACAGGTTAATGTAAATCAGTTATTTAATCTCTCAGATAATAGAAGGTCTAGGGGGGCACTCGATGAAGTTAGCAAGTAGCACATTTAAAACAAATCAGAGAAAATTCTTTTTCACTCAACGCACATTTAAGCTCTGGAATGCATTGCCGGAGGATATGGTTAGGGCAATTAATGAAGCTGGGTTTAAAAAAGGTTTGGGTAACTTCCTGGAGAAGTCCATAAACTGCTACTAATCAAGTGGACTTAGGGAATAGTCACTGCTATTGCTGGCATTAGTAGCATGGGATCTACTTAGTGTTTTGGTACTTGCCAGGAAATTGTAACCTGAATTGGCCACTGTTGGAAACAGGATGCTGGGCTTGATGGACCCTTGGTTTGACCCAGTGTGGCAACATCTTATGTTCTTATAAACCCTTTTTAAACCCAGCTACGCCAACTGCTTTCACCAGAGATCACAGTAAAGTTTAAAAAGTTGCCTCCCAAAATTGTTATGAACGCTGCTTAGTCTAACACGAACCTTTGTTCTCCATGTAAAGCCATATGCATATCACAGAAATTTATTTGTAAAATATCTGTCTCTGTCTATTCATGTTTATAAGAAATTGGGTCATTACAAGCAATTTGAAAGGAGAGTTAAAAAAAAAATGTAGAGATATTATTAGTGAGACACCCATCACTGAGAATTTCACGGGAGAAATGTTGCAGGGATCAATTTTCAAACTGTCTCATTGGGAAAAAGACCACATGTACCTTTTACCCTCAGGTTTTGCCCCAATTTTCAAAGCAAAAATACACGTGCACTTTGGCTTTGAAATTTGCACCTCCGGCTGCAGCTGGTAGAATTTTGCTGGGAAAGTGTAGGTGCAGATTTGATCATTGTCAGCTGATGGCCGGCCAGCAAAATTAGCCTGACTAAGTATCCGGCTCACTTTAATGGGAGATTCAGCAGCGCAGACATGCCACTGTATACACCTGGCTATGTAAAGCTTAGCTGGATAATTTTATCTGGCTGACATTAGGATTCTCTTCAGCACCCCTAAAATTATCTGGCTGCATTAGCTGGACAGTGCTAATAATCGGCGGGATCCAGCTAGGCCGATACAGTAAAGCGCGGCCGCAGTTACCCCATTTCTAACCCGCTGTGTACTAACAATTTGGTCGCGTAAGTCTAACCCGCGATTCACTATCTGTTTTTACCGATCCTTACCGCTTCTTGAACTCGACGCGTATCCCTTTCCGCCCACAGCATGTATATGTATGTAAACGATCCGATTAGCTATTCCCTCCCATACAGTAAAGTGCGCCCCGACTATCACCTTTTTAGCCTGCTATCTTGCCGCGTCTTTAACCTACTAATTTTCCGCCTACCCTGACCCTTGCGTTAGTGTGGTTCACTGGTTGCTCAGCATATTCAATTTAAAGCTTTATCCTTGGTATTTAAGGCTCAGCATGATCCCATACATTCCATTGTACTGTCTGTTTCACAAGAATGTAATTATCTGATTCTACCACCAAAAGCCGCCCAGTCCCAAACCAACCCAATCCACAGAAAAAGAAATGCTTCTCGCACTTAGCCGCCCAGTCCCAAACCAAACCAACCCAATCCAAGCCCAAGCAGAGAGAGACAAAATTTCACAGTCCCAAACTTGCCCCCAGCCCCCGCTCACCTGCCCTGGCCACGGCCACGCAAGCCCCCAGCAGCAGCAGTAGAAGTAGAAGGGCGGCGAGAGAGAGCGGCTTCAGCAGCCCCGTCGGCGAAGATGAATACGTGCACGCCTGTAGGTCCAATATGGGCGCTCAAGGCAGCAAAGGCGCCTATACAGTAAAATGGATTGCGCTTCATGGACGCGCGTTGGACGCGGCTTGCATTTGCATGCCATTTAAATACAGTATCGAGTGGTAGGTGATCCGAACTGTGCGTGCGGCAAACGCGGGTGCGCTGGGCACTAACGCACCTCTTTCTCCCGCCCCTTACTGCATCGGCCCGAACGCCACTGGGGATCATCGCCACCTGCAGAATTTTAAAAGCCTGGCTTTTGCCCAGGTGGACAAACCCTGAATTTAGGACTGCTCAGTCTTTTTCTCCCCTGACCTAAACATGTCTTTGGGAGCGATTTCTCTCCATGTGACTAAAGTGCACAGGATGTGGGAAAAATGCAGACTTTTAACCTCATTGAGGGAGAGAAATTTTCAGACAGTCAATTAAATCTCTTTCACCCTCACAAATTGCTTTACCAACTGCTCTCTACAAGCCTGGATGAAATGATTGGCCTGAGAAAGTGACCTTTCTTGGTCATGTTGCCTATGACTTTAACCACGGTCGATGTGGCACCATAGCCTCCTCTTCATCAAACCTGGAAAAGAATACAGCACTTGAAAGGGGATTTCTACACTGGGGGTCCATGCGTTTAGAGAAATAACAAATAGTGATTTCTATTTTAGTCCACTTGAATTTGGAGAAATACAGGTCGATGAAAAAAAATAGTGATAGGTTGTTACTGGACTAATTTAATACAAAGAAAAGCGAGTCAAAAAGTGTATTCAGTTTGTCCAATAAAATGGTACCTCCTTTTTTTTTTTGTCCTTTATTTTCATACACACAAAATAAAGAAAATTGAAGCCTGGGAACTTGACTAGACAACAGATTATCTAAATTAATTAGGTTTGTTTTCTTCCTGGATTAACATGGCTTGTCAGGTCTTTGCCTATAGCAGAGCTGAACTGAAATTTATAATGAAAATCCTTTGAAAGGATTGCAAGAGCACCTCTCATTGTCCATTGGTGCTTTTCGAATATACATAACTGAAGCATGAGCGGAGCTGGGTGAGCACCTGGCCTTGCATCAGCTACAGCAGACACTACAGAAGTCTTTGCAACAAGATGACATCATCTGCATAGCAAGACTTTGCTCATTTTGACCAAGCTACTCTTATCAAAATCCTGACCAACCCCGAGTAGGGAAGATCTTGTTAA
Source organism: Rhinatrema bivittatum (assembly GCF_901001135.1). Classification (NCBI taxonomy): domain Eukaryota; kingdom Metazoa; phylum Chordata; class Amphibia; order Gymnophiona; family Rhinatrematidae; genus Rhinatrema; species Rhinatrema bivittatum. The sequence goes on along the minus strand of NC_042620.1, from coordinate 25,342,108 downwards.
TTGACAGGATAGAAGAAGACCTTTTAAGGAATTTCAACAGTTGCTAGCAATTTAAATTGCATTATTTTTCTCCAGAGTGGTTCACTTTGCAGGAAATATTTGAAATGAAAAAAACCTAGAATAGCTGCATAGGCCTTCAGCATGATGAGACGAGTGTTGTAGTATAGACAAATGAATAAATGTGAATGAAGCAGAAAGGTTAATTTTGCTGGGAATTTGAGTTCCAGAATAAAGCGCCCCGGTGTCTATTCTCAGCCCAATTCAAAACCTTGCTTCAGGTACATTTCACTTTTGTACCAAGGCCTTAGAAACTGAATTTTAAACCATAAAAGTGTAGTTAGGTGTCAATAAAGTAAAAGGTTTAACTTCAATAATGCCACGGTTCAAGTTAATGAAAACCGCTTTACATAAAACTCCCAGTTTTCATGAACTGTGCTGTAAATACAATTATGGGTTATAAAAATGTGACCAAGTTTCTGCCTTTGCTACTGAGTGCCTTTTCTTTATTATGCCCAGTCTGCCACATCGGTGAATTTCACAAATAAATGAAACAAAATTACTTTTATTCTTGAATGTGAGCCTTAAGTTTTGATTTGCCATTAGTGGGTTGTTTTTTTTTTAACAAGTGTAAGGTTATAATTAACCCAGTGCATATTCTTCTAACTATAACTAAGATTATTCTATGCGTAATGGACACTTTTGCAGAGTGAGAACAATGCACCGTTCTATCACTGATGTGTTACTTTCTTTCCTGCTACAAGTTATGTTTTAAGATACGGGAATTATTTATTGAAAAACTCTGAACTCTCCTCTTCCCGTAAACGTGAGGAGTGGATACCTCACAAATACCTTTGGGGCCGATGCAATACGGTGCGCTGAGCTCGGCGCACTCTCAACGTGCAGCTAGACGCGGGTAAAATAGGCAAATCCTAATGCAATAAGGGGATTAGCGCCTATTCAACGCGCGTCTAAGGCGGAGTGAATGTAATAGCGCTCTTCACATGAAAATGCATGCGAGCGAGGCTATTGGACAGTCACTCCCGATGCAAAATGAAAAATGTGCGTCTCCGAGCAGGCGTTAATAGATGTGCGCATCGAAAAAAGAAAAGAAAAGAAAACGTCCTTAGCGGCGGACAGCCACGAAAACCGACGCCGATAAACCCACCGTCGGTTTTCGTGACCGCCGTACCGTCACCCGTCTCTGCTTCCTCCCACGCCTTTCTTTTTCTCTCTTTTGTCATTTCCCCCTATCTCGCTCCTTCCAGAGCAGCAGGGCCTGCCCTCCCCGTCTTCTCTTCACAGTTTCGGCGATTTCCTGCTGTCTGGGGCTTCCTGCCTTGCACCCCCCCTCCCGGGCCCCTGCTTAAGGGGGTGTCTCGCTGCCTTTCCCCCCCCCCCCCCCGGGGACCTCCCACCACAGCCCGGGAACTCCACTCCCGCCACCCCGGGTCTCCCTGGCACCGTCTCTGCTTCCTCCCCCGCCTTTCTTTTACCTCGCTCGCTCGCTCGCTCTCTCTTCCCTTCCCCACCATTGACAGACTCCAGCCTGAGTCACGTGGGACGCCGTGCAATAGGGAGTTTTACACCGACGCCGGGTTTGGGTTCTCGTTAGCAAGGATGCGCTAAGGATCGACCGTGCGCGCATTAAGAGAGCGGGCGCCGACTGTTCAGCGCCCGCTTTCTTCGCGCCTTTATTGCATCGGCCCCCAAAACCAGGAACAGTTCAGAGATGGGGGAGAAGGTAGCCAGCCAGCAATACAAAAGGCACTGTCAAGATAATCCCAGAAGATGTCCCAGTACTGGGTAGTTTGCTGCTAAGGGTTAAGCCACATGGCAAGAAACAGCAGAGAAGGGAGTTTGGCTACTGCGTGAAGTTTATGCCGGCCTGTGTTTTAAATGCTTGCTGAACATATCTGAAGGGACTCTGGACCCACAGGGGAACAGGACAACGCTGTTATCTGTGAAGGAACAGATAGAAAAGGACAGTGAAGACACTGCTTCTTGCATGTATATGTCCAGGCTATTGTTTTCAGGTGATCTGGCAGGTATTTGGAACAAGTCACGGGTAGCAGCCAGGTACATAAAGTGGCAGAGATGGGATTCCAGAACAATCCAGGCAGATAAGGATGTGGGTGAAAGGGGATAGGAATAATCTTAGGGAATATTTCTGTACAGAGAATAATAGGAATTATAGTTGGGTGGATGGGAAGTCTAGATAAGCCATTTGGACTTTTTCTGCCATTATATTTCTCTGTTTCTAAGCCCACGATGTAATGTCCTCAAGGCCCAACAGGGGGCCTTGAGGACATTATTATTCAATAAGTAGTAACAGTGAGGGAAGGTAAGATTGTAATTTATTTTGTAAAATGTAATAAAATATAATTAAATAATAAAAATAGTATGCACATAGAGGTCAATAATCAGCAGCGGAGCAGCTAGTTGAGTTAGCCAATGCTAACTCCCGATAGTGCGCGCTAACTCTGCGCACTATCGGGAGTTAGCATTGGTTAAGCGGCTAACTCCCAGTATCAGAGGTGGCCACATAACTTATGCGGCTAACTTTGGCCCACCCCAAAATGCCTCCCGCCCGCCCCCCGGAATGCCTCTGACTTATGAGCCTAAATTCTATCTAGGCACACATGAAGATGTTAAAGTGCAGGTTGGAGCATCTGGATAAGCTCCTCCATAACCTGGCAGACTGCCTTAGCAACCAAGAGACTGGCAGACGAAAAATGAGTTAACTGAGGCCCGCCAGAAATACACAGACATAAGATCAAACACCTCAGGGAAGACCAGGCTGCCAGCTCCATGAGGGAGCACGTTTTGGAACCAGGCCACTGCATCAATGATATTATTATTATCAGGATAATCAAAGGGAAATTTAAACCAATCCAGGAATGCAAGGTTTTTGAAGTTAAAATGATCAGACACTTTGGAACTGACAAAAAAAGGACTGAGCAGAGACCTTTCATATTACATGTACCATAAAATTATACTGCCTGTCATCTTCTGATCACTCTTCAACCCTCCCTCACCCCTTCCTCTTTGCCCTAACCCTGGAATGCCTTTTATGGCAGCCACACTACTGTTTCCTGTTTTTGACCTCTCTTGCTCATTTGACCTGAAGAAGCGAGCATTAGCTCTCAAAAGCTAATCAAAAAATGTATTAAGTTAGTCCAATAAAAAGGGATCACCTTAGATAAATATTTTTTTTGTTTTTATTTGCTAAACTTTATTTCTGTGCTTTTAAATACCTGAAAGGTATAAATGATACACATGAACCAAACCTTTTCCAATGGAAAAGATTCTGTAGAACTAGGGGTCATGATATGAAACTCCAAGGGGAAAGGCTCAGGAGCCATGTCGGGAAATATTTCATCATGGAAAGTCTCCCGGAACGCATGGGTCAGTTGGGTCTTTATCTGCTGTCATTTGCTATGTTACTACGTGAAATGAAATATCCAAAAGAATAAGGAAGGCTGGAAGATTAACTCTGAAGATCTACCTGTAAAAATCAAGTTGGCGTGCACTCGGGCAAAGAAACAGAAGCGAGTATGTGATGAGCTATTTGAAGATCCCAAAAGTGAAACTGAAGAACGCCTTACAGTTTGCATCTACCCAGCAGGAGCAATAAGGTAAAACGATTGCTGGATAAGGAGGCAGAATTAGGTGAAGCACAAGCCCAAGAAATGAAATGGAAGTATGGATAAGTGGTCGGGAGCCTGTCCGAGCAGCCGCAGGAAGCTGATCGGATGAAAGGAGAGCGAGATTGCTGGAGCTCCAAGGCACAGTCCCAGAGGTGAGCTCGGGTAGAGCTTGCAGGAAGGACTGACAGGTTAGCGCAGGAGCTATTGCTTGATCACCAACGTACTGCCTCAAGGAGAGAGGGAGGCAACACCAATAGTGCTAACCAACATTAGAAGACCAGTTACACAGCACTTGCCAGATGCTCCAGGACAAACTCACCAGGAGCAAAGAATGAGCCTTCAAATCTATCACCTAGACAAAGGGGCTGTCCATAAATGAAGTCAAATTATTTTGGCATTAAATCAACCCCCAGCCCCCTCTCACCACAAATCTCCAAATCCCTTTTCAGTTTAGAACCTCTGCTCATCACAAAAGTGGTTACCCCTCCCCCATCAGAGCATGATGTCATTTATGGATGGTCCCAAAGAGAAGGGCAAGCTCTAGAAAAAGTTCCCGAACACCTCTAGAGGGGCTTTGATTATTTATCAGGGAGGGGGTTGGTGATGGCTAGTCTCTGGAGGGATTACTTTTGTGTGCATGTGTGTGTGTATGGGGGGGGGGGGGGTGGGTGGGCGGAGTGAGGGTGGGGGGGATCCCCTATGTTTAATTGTGCATTTTGGGCAGGTTAGCGTCGAGGATTTTGATAGGAACAGCATGACCATGCTCCCTTTAGCGTGGGCCTTTCAGTGTCATTTGGTGACTGGTCTGCTCTGGGCTATTTTAGCATGCACACTAACAGTTCTTAGTGGGCCCCTGAGTGAATTGGCTCTTTTATTATCTTTGCCTTTGAACCCCTGTCAATAACACATTCAATTAAAAACTCTATAATTAGGAAAAACAAGCAGCCTTGTGAAATTTAAAAGTTTTAAGCAAAGGCGATCATCTAGTTGAGTCAACATTAACATGAGATAATTGATCATGTCAGTTAGCTAAGTGTCTCAGAGCAAAGTCAACTGTGCATTTGATGCTTATCATCAAAGTCAATTACCGGATAATGACTACCTTCGAGGGTCCTCTGGCTCTTAATAAGTCTTCTCAAGTATCTGAAAAAAACTAATGCATATTAAAATATCACTCTCATTTTATCCTCTAAAATTTTCAAACAAATTGCTGATACAGATTGACTGCTAATAATAGCATTCTCTCTGGATGGAAGGTGAAATAAGAAATTTGCTGGAAACCAGAACAGCTTTAGACTGAAAAACATTCAAATCAATATTTATTATATTTTGAGACTCTCTGCATCTCATACTCTTTTTATTTAATGTTTTGTTCAGGCTCTACAGTGCTATTCATTATGGACTCAATTTACCCAAATTTAGGAGTTAGAAAACTTTCCACCGGACTTTGACAAATTATTAAAAAAAAATCATAACATTCAATGGTATTGAAGAAGGAAGGATATGAACCCCATTCTTAATGCATGGATTTTCTAGAGCGTTTCAATATTGACCATGCTGAGAAATGTCTCACTTATTGGAGTTACTAGGTGGGCCTCCCATAGAGATATAAATACCTATCTAGTGTGCGGGCATTATGGCTAGGCTCTCTCTTTCTCTCTCTCTCTCTCTCCACAAGCATTTTACAGGAGATGAACAATGCTGAAAAGCATTTTAGAAAGCTAATGTAATGCTCCATACCTCCCCAGCAGGGCCCTTTGGCCACAGGCTTCTCTAACTTAGCTCCCTGCAATGTGCAGTATCCAGTGGACCTCATTCATTAGGAGGCAGACCGCAATCCCTGAGCCTTCATAGGCTCTGCAACCGGGAGTTCCTGCAGTGCTGGCTGATGACATCATCACTGCCTTGAGATATAAACAAGTTCAATGCCCTTAACCGATGCCTCAGCAAGAGATCCTTCTGGGATTCCTCTTCCAAGGTGTTGTCATCACTCTTGTTCCTGCTCATTCACCAGCCAGTTTACCGGTTTCTGTCTCCAATAAGCCCTTGCCATTTACCCACTTTGCACTGCTCCTGTCTCCTTGCCTGTCCTGGTTCCTGCTTGCTCTGTTTTTGCTTTACCTTTGGACTGACTTTTTGTTGCTGACCTAACCTGGCCCTTTGCTGTTGCTTTGCTTGGTGCCTGCCCTTTCCTCAACTTGCCTCCTTTGTCTCTGCCTGAACTCTGCCAGCCCTTACCTTAGCTGAGTGGACTGTCCACAGCCTGCAGCACGTCAGTCACTACCTGTCGAGGCCTAGTCTGGGCTTGCATGAACTAGGCTGTGCTAACCCAGCAGCAGCAGCAGCAAGGGCTCACCTTGTAGAAGCATGACAATTTGCTGAGGCCATGAGCTCTGTGGATATGCCCCTGCCCAAGTTCTTGCAGGGCCTATTGCAACAGCAGCACCTGGAATATATTACTGGACTTCTACGAGACTTTATGCTCCGCATGAATGATCTACAGACCATGGCCCACCTGCTCCTGCATTACCACTGGCTCCAATCCCAGCTGCTGCTACCCCACCTTTAACTACTCTGCGCTTATCACTGTAACCTCAATATAATGGCAACCTCAAAGCCTATCGAGGTTCAATGCCTCATCCAGTTTGAGATTCAGGCAGCCAGCTTTGCCTTTGACCAGGCTAAGGTGGCATCATTTCTCCACTTTATGGGCAGGCTCTGGCTTGGGCCTTTCCTTTGTGGGGAAAGGATGATCTTGTCTCGCTGACCTCCAGATCTTTCTGGCTCAGTTTTGGAAGATATTCGAAGAACCTGCTGGAGCCTCCTTGGAAACCACTAAATTGCTCCATTTTTGTCAAGGTCCTCAGACAGTGGGACTGTATGCTGTTCAACTTCACACCTTTGCTTCTGAGCTCCCATTGGAATGAAGAGGCAGGGCTTATCAGATAAAATAAAATATGAGATGGCTAGCCTCCTGTGACTCTAGATGAACATATTTCGCTGTGCCTAAAGGTGGATATCTGTGACACAGGAACGTGACTCCCAACGATGGAATGGATGCTTGGCACCCAAGCTCCAGAAGCTCATGCTGGCCTTGGGCCAGTCTTCGCCATAATCTTTTACTGAGGATGAACCTATGCAGTTCAGCTGGTCCAGACTACCAGATGAGGAGAGGTGCTGGCAGAGGATATTGAGACCCAGGCCACTACGTCTCTTCCTGCTCTGAAAAGTTGGGAAACTTCAGAGCCTAGGATTGGTGGGAGAGGCAATCCTAGGCCCCCTCATTCCTCTCCTCTGCAGAAAATTGTGCTTCTGATGTCCGTGGACTCTGGTACTCTGAGCTTCTTTACTGAAGCATTCTTGGAGTCTGGGGCTACTGGTAATTTAATGGAGGAGGATCCGGTACAGCGATTTCTATTTGCATCTCCTCAGTCAATGGGGAGCCTTTGCAGGGGTCACTCGTTACAACACTAAATGTGTTACCTTAAAGGTGCGGCTGCTACACAAAGAGTACTTTTCCTTCTATGTCCTTCAAAATCAGTGAATCCAGTAATCCTTGGCCTACCCTGGCTGAAGCAAAATCATCCAAAAACAGGCTGGGAGAGTGGAGACATTAGTTCTTGTTGCCCTCACTGTTTTCAGATTGCTTATGACCAATCTACCCTCCGGTGCAACTGCCCTCAACTGACCTACTTACTATGCCCGGATTGTCTAGGTCTATGTATCCTTTGCTAACGTATTCAATGAAAACAGGTCGAAACCATCTCTCCTCATCAACTGTATGATTGTGCTATTGCCAGGAAAAATGCCACCCTGAAGGAGAGTCTACCTATTGTTTATTCCCAAGACAGAGGAAATGTCTGATTGTCTGTATACATACAGGAAAATCTGAAATTTATTTATTTATTGAGTTTTATATACCGTCATTCGGAACATAAGAACATAAGAAATTGCCATGCTGGGTCAGACCAAGGGTCCATCAAGCCCAGCATCCTGTTTCCAACAGAGGCCAAAACTAGGCCACAAGAACCTGGCAATTAACCAAACACTAAGAAAATCCCATGCTACTGATGCAATTAATAGCAGTGGCTATTCCCTAAGTAAAATTGATTAATAGCCATTAATGGACTTCTCCTCCAAGAACTTATCCAAACCTTTTTTGAACCCAGCTACACTAACTGCACTAACCACATCCTCTGGCAACAAATTCCAGAGCTTTATTGTGCGTTGAGAGAAAAAGAATTTTCTCCGATTAGTCTTAAATGTGCTACTTGCTAACTTCATTGAATGCCCCCTAGTCCTTCTATTATTCAAAAGTGAAAATAACCGAGTCACATCTACTTGTTCAAGCCTCTCATGATCTTAAAGACCTCTATCATATCCCCCCTCAGCTGTCTCTTCTCCAAGCTGAACAGCCCTAACCTCTTCAGCCTTTTCTCATAGGGAAGCTGTTCCATCCGCTTTATCATTTTGGTTGCCCTTCTCTGTACCTTCTCCATCGCAACTATATCTTTTTTGAGATGCAGCAACCAGAATTGTACACAGTATTCAAGGTGTGGTCTCACCATGGAGCGATATAGAGGCATTATGACATTTTCTGTTCTATTAACCATTCCCTTCCTAATAATTCCTAACATTCTATTTGCTTTTTTGACTGCTGCAGCACACTGAGCCGAAAATTTTAAAGTATTATCCACTATGATGCTTAGATCTTTTTCCTGGGTGGTAGCTCCTAATATGGAACCTAACATCGTGTAACTACAGCAATGGTTATTTTTCCCTATATGCAACACCTTGTACTTGACCACATTAAATTTCATCTGCCATTTGGATGCCCAATCTTCAAGTCTTGCAAGGTCCTCCTGTAATGTATCACAGTCTGCTTGTGATTTAACTACTCTGAATAATTTTGTATCATCCGCAAATTTGATAACCTCACTCGTCGTATTCCTTTCCAGATCATTTATATATATATATTGAAAAGCACCGGTCCAAGTACAGATCCATGAGACACTCCACTGTTTACCCTTTTCCACTGAGAAAATTGACCATTTAACCCTACTCTCTGTTTCCTGTCTTTTAACCAGTTTGTAATCCACGAAAGGACATCGCCTCCTATCCCATGACTTTTTACTTTTCGTAGAAGCCTCTCATGAGGGACTTTGTCAAATGCCTTCTGAAAATCCAAATACACTACATCTACCGGTTCACCTTTATCCACATGTTTATTAACCCCTTCAAAAAAATGAAGCAGATTTGTTAGGCAAGACTTCCCTTGGGTAAATCCATGTTGACTATGTTCCATTAAATCATGTCTTTCTATATGCTCTATGATTTTGATCTTGAGAATAGTTTCCACTATTTTTCCCGGCACTGAAGTCAGGCTCACTGGTCTATAGTTACCCGGATCGCCCCTGGAGCCTTTTTTAAATATTGGGGTTACATTGGCCACCCTCCAGTCTTCAGGTACAATGGATGATTTTAATGATAGATTACAAATTTTAACTAATAGATCATAAATTTCATTTTTGAGTTCTTTCAGAACCCTAGGATGCATACCATCCGGTCCAGGTGATTTGCTACTCTTTAGTTTGTCAATCTGGCCTACTACATCTTCCAGGTTCACAGTGATTTCATTCAGTTCGTCTGACTCATCACCCCTGAAAACCATCTCCGGAACTGGTACCTCCCCAACATCCTCATTAGTAAACACGGAGGCAAAGAATTCATTTAGTCTTTCTGCAATGGCCTTATCTTCCCTAAGAGCCCCTTTAACCCCTCTGTCATCTAATGGTCCAACCGACTCTCTCACATGTTTCTTGCTTTGGATATATTTAAAAAAGTTTTTATTATGAGTTTTTGCCTCTATGGCCAATTTCATTTCAAATTCTCTCTTCGCCTGTCTTATCAATGTTTTACACTTAGCTGACAATGCTTATGTTTTATCCTATTTTCTTCAGATGGATCCTTCTTCCAATTTTTGAAGGATGTTTTTTTGGCTAAAATAGCCTCTTTCACCTCACCTTTTAACCTGCCACCAGGCGCATGACGCACGGCGCGCATGACGCACGGCGCGCAGCGCCTGGTGGCAGGGCGCCTTTCAACGGTCAGAGCTGCCCCTGGTGACGTCGGGGGGGGGGGGGGGGCAGGGCTTCCGATCGGGTCTCTCCCTCACATTGCAGTTCTGTTGTTTTTCCTATTCCAGTTTCAGGTGATATATTTTTCTTCACTTCTGTTCCCATGGCGATGAAAAAGGGCCACAGGGCGCCCAAAGGTGGTGGGTGGGCTGCCAGTTCGAGGGTGCCAGTGGCAGGGCGCCTTTCAATGGTCGGAGCTGCCCCTGGTGATGTCGGGGGGACGGGGCTTCCGATCGGGTTTAAATGAAGGTTTATCTGGCCCTTTTTATCCCCTGCTGGGGCTGGCTTCTTTTTAGTAAGGAAAAGGGACAGTTCTTTACAACCCAGCATTGACTACAGAGGATTTAAGACATCAAGAATACATACCCTCTACCCCTGTTCAATTGGCTTCAGATGTCTCTATCTTCATAAAACTAGACCTCAGGGGGCATATAGCCTCATCAGAATCTGTAAAGATGATGAATAGAAAACCATCTTCAACATGTGGGATAGTCATTATGAGTACTTTGTAATGCCTTTTGAGTTATGCAAGACCCTGCGGTTTTCCAAAACTTTGTAAATGACATTTTCACGATCTACTGTACTCATGCGTTATGATCTACCTTGATGATATCCTGATCTACTCATCCTCCCTGCAAACGCACTGCAGTCAGGTGAAGATGGTACTCCAGTGACTAAGGGACCATGGCCTCTACACTAAGCTTGAAAAATGTGCCTTCAAACAGGCCAAACTCCCTTTCCTGGGATATATTATATCTGCTCAGGGCCTCCAGATGGATTCCTCTAAACTCACCATGATTCTGGATTGGCCAGGAATCCTTAAAGCCATATAGTGTTTTGTAGGTTTTGCCAGTTACTATTGACTATTTATTAATCATTATTCCATTATCACTACCCCTCTCACCGGTCTTACCAAAAAGGGGACTAAATGAAGTGAATGGCTGCCTGAGGAAATCCAGGCTTTTGACCGGCTGAAATCCATGTTTCTCTCTGCCTCAACACTACATTGGCCCAACACCTCCTGGCCCTTTCTTCTGGAAGTAGATGCCTCCTCCATAGATGCCTCTGCAGTGCTCTCTCAGGCTGCACCCAACTGTAAGCTCTGACCCTGCGTCTTCTTCTCCAGGAAGTTTTCACCCGCTGAAAGGAACTGTGGTATCCTTTTTGCCTTCCATCAGCAACAAATTGAACAGACCAGACATGGCCTAATGGTCTTTATCTGTCACCATATCCTATATTTCTATATTAACCCGCTACGCAGACAGAAACGTTTTAGATAATTCAAATTTTGTACATTCTAGCAGAGGGTAAACAGTCAGTCCTGAATAATCAGAGTTCATGGGATGCACAGTAGGAGTAAAGTGTACAGTGTAGTACAACTACTTAGCACCCCAGTACCCTAATCGCAGTCTACCCTTGAACAGGAAGTAGATCTTCCCATTCCTGTCCTTATCACCGACTCCTCTTTCCATATTCCACTTTTCTTCCTCCAAACACAATTTGGCAGAATGTGGGGCTTACAGGGGCAGATTGCCCTATCGGGAGATCGGGCTTCCCCCGGTGGGCCGGTCACTCCTGTCACATGATTTTTTTTTTTTGTATTATAAAGTTTCCAGCCAAAGAGAAGTGGGGCTTCTGTGGCCCGAAGAGAAACTTGCAAAGCCGGGAGAAGAAAGTCATTCCGGGGCCGGGAGAAAGGACTGTAAGGTCACGGCAGAGCCCATCCTGCCGCGGCGTGATCTGCGGGGCTGCTGAAGAGGACCTGCGTGCAGGGCCGGTGTGCCACCAGTCTGGGGGCGGCGATAGCATGACTTCTCCTTCTTCCTGTCCGCACGACCCGGAAGAGGAAGTGGTGGGTCCACGTGGGCGGGAAGAAGAAGAGGCCATGCCCCTCCACTTCCCCTCCCTTAATATCTCCCTGGTTTCTATGTAAAACCTCCTCCCTCCACCCCATCCCCCCTTGTTTGCCCCCTCCCCCCTAGTTCTAGTTCTTTTATCAGTTACACTGTGAAGCCCTGTTGGCCAGTTTGTTGTTCTATGGAAACCGATGTGATGTTTTCTTAACGATTGTCGGTATATAAAAAACTTTAAATAAATAAATAATAAATAAATAAAAAGAAGAGGACTGGTCGTTGCAGGAAGAGGCAGCACTGGCTCAAAGTTCACGCGGCGTCCAAGAAGCAGCAGCAGCAACAGCTCTCGCGCCTCAGCCTCCACCTCCACGCAAGCGCATCCCTCGGGCCATCTCAGGAAGAGGCATCAAGGGCCAGAGGAAAATCAACAGTGATGCCTCACTCCCCCCCTCTGCAGAAAACAGAGCAGCATCAGCCCCCACGGCCTCAAGAAAAATGAAGAGGTCCTCTGGCATGGGGGCTGAAAGAGGAGGCTGCTGCTGTACTTCTACTAGGGAGGGGGGAGGAAGTGAATGAGTGAGAGCATGTGTGTGTATGTATGTATGTCTCTGTGAGGGCATGTGTGGTGAAAGAGCATATCTGTCTGTGAGAGCATGTGCTTGTGCATGTGTTTGTGCATGTGAGTATGTGAGAGCATGCATGACTGTGTGTATGACTGCATGTCTGAGAGCATGTCTGTGTGTATCTGTGAGATCATGTCTGTGTGTGTGTCTGTGAGCATGTCTGTGTGTGTGTATCTGTGAGATTGTGTGTGTGTTGCTGTGTCTGAGAGCATGTTTGTGTCTGTGTGTGTGTGTGAGAGCATGTTCTATGATTGAGCATGTGTGTTTATATGAGAGAGAGAGATTGGGAGGAACAACCCCTCACCTCTCCCCTGCTAATCCACAACAATCTCAGGGCATCTGGAAATCAAAAGATTCCAGGTATGAATAACCAGGGATTTTTTTTTTATCCTTTTTAAGTTTTAAGTATTGCATAGTGTTTGAAATATTTTATTGATCTGGAAAATGTATATGAATTTTCATTTATATGTTTTCTATTTGTCAGCTGTTTTGAAATATTCTTTTTATTAGTATGGTTTTACTTCAATTGATCCTTTATATTTACTAATTTTGATGTTTTTTCAGGTATTGTAATATTTCTGTTTTTCCGTTGTTGCACTGCACAATAGTCTGGCCTGTTGCGGTTAACAGTTCAATTTTTGTCTGAATGTTTGTAATAATACGTTATGGTTACTTTATTCTGCATTTTTGTGAGGGTCTGTTTGTATCTTGCATCTGTGACTGAGTTGTTGTATTCTGCTAGTGTGGAGGTTCTGTGTAGGGATCTGTAGCAGTTTGGATTTTTCTGTTTTCCTAACAGTATTGGCTTTTTAGGGTCTGGTGTAATGATCACAGTGTTGCCTTTTCATAAGTAGAGTTGTTAGTGTTTGCGTGCTGGCAGTTATTGCAGTTTTGATATGGAGATTTACTGTATTGAAATTGTAATTCAGTTTACTTGTGGCTTTCTGAGGGCAAAGCTCATACCCAATGCACATTGCAATAGACCTAATACCAATTCCAAGGGTCTTTTTTACTTTTTTGCAGGGATTTTCAGCACTCCATACAAGTATAATTTACATGTTGTAAGTGATATTTTTACCTCACAAGATGTTTATTTGGGAGATATTTTAGCTCAATTCCATCAGGTTCCAGAATTAACATGGCGTGCTTTTGGGAGCTGTTGACATATGTGCTGCAGGGAAAGGGCTGGTTTTGAAAAAATTCCCCTCAGGCCTATATTTTCCTGCAATCCACCACTGGTGCATATATATGTAAATTATATTGTATGTGTAATTGGGTACCTATGGGCCAGTTGGAGAAAAATCCCCCGGGCCACTACTTTCTCACAATCCGCCCCGGGGGCTTTTACACCCCTTAATACTCCAATATCCAGTAGTTCTCCCAGTCTGCAGGTACCAGTTTCTTTTCCCTATGCTGGCCCACTCCATCACCCAAGGGACAGGTGAATCCCGCTCCTCAGTGGTTAAAGAGTTAAGAAAAAGAATAATTCTGCTTAGAGAAGGGAGCAAATATGCCCTGCAAGTCCTGGAGGTCACTCGCGGGAACCCCCCCGAGCGTCTCATTTTGGAAAAAGTGACTTTTTGTGGTGCAGATGCCGAAAGCAACCTGCCGAAAGCCCTCCGACACGGGGCCATTGTTTTTCAGGATTGCAATCTCTACCGATCCGGTCTTACACAAACTGTATCCAGGCTTCACAAGACAGTATTCTGCCAATTCCTACCACACAGCCAAAGGAAAAAAAAAAACCCAAAACAAACAGTTGAAAGATAAGGCGGGTAGCAGATCTCATTGTATAAAATAATCTGTTTCCCATTTCTTACTAAGGATTTGAAAAAAAAAAAAAAGAACAAATCTTACATGGACTCCTTAGCATTTACTTTAATGCTTTTCTAAATCACAGGTTTTGTGGTAATCGCTTCCAGGAGCAGCAGTCGCCATGCTATTGAATGGTTTTTGAGCACGCACAGAGGGCCCTGTATTTATATTTTATCTAAATAATAAGAGAAGCGGGATAATGGTTCTTGACGTGATGGGAACGGTAAACCTTGGCCAGCTCCTGCCAGTGCCTCCCTTTCTAATTCATGCTCATTTTGCTTCGTCTAATTAAAGACTCCGGCACAAAGAGGCTTAGCTCCCGGTTTGCTCGCACGCTGTACTCTCTGCCGCCTTTGACTGGCACCGCATCTTTTGTGGCAGACACTTTTGATTGTTTGGAAGTGCATTCCGGTGACAGTCAGGCTTTTCTTTTCTTTTTTTTTTTGCTGCCTATTGTCCGTTTCATTTTTTTTTTTTTCATTGTACGTTTCAGAGATGGGTTTGTTACGGCCTTCCCAATGCAAGGAGTTGAAATAAAAATATCTTTGCTTTCCCCCCCCCCCCCCCCCCCCCACCTTCAGATTTTCTTTCCTGCGGTTCCAAGTCACATCCAAACAGCTCTTTTCATCTGCCGTGTTTTCAGAGACGTAGGGAGGGGGGCAAGTTCGAAAAGCCATTTCAAGAGCAGTGACTATATACCTGGGTAAAAGGGCTAGCTGAACCCCCCGGCCACTACGTATGCAGGCAAAATACACAGCGTGGCTACTTTTCCTGCATCTTCGTGGAGTTGCTACCTGGATAGGGGGGCTGGGCTGGGAAGAGTACTCGCAGAAAAAGCTATTGAAAATCTCTGCCGGTGCTTTTCCCTTTGGTCATTTTCAAAAGGAAAACTCTGCTTGCACTTTCCCTCTGAGAGCTGGTGCAAAATCCGAAGGTAAAAGTCCCCGTGGGCTTTGCGCCTGCCCACACAGTTTTGAAAAGGGCTCCCAGAATCAGGGCTGGTGGTTCTTCCATTAGGCAAACTAGGCGGTTGCCTAGAGTGCCATCATCTTTTTGGCGAGGCGAAAGTCCCAGCAGCCTTCATGTGCCACCTTCCTACTTGTAAGTCACCACATCACAAAAGAGAACCGAATGGATGCTGGCTAGGGGTAGGGGGCAGAGAGAGGAAGCTGGCTGGGTGGGGGAACTGTGGAGAGAAGCTGCTGGGCAGGTGGAAAGAGAGAGAGGATGCTGGGAAGCAGTAGGTGGGGTGGAGAGAGAGCATGAGAGAAAGAGCTAGAGAGAGAGGATTCTGGGCAGGTAGGGGGTAGAGAGAGAGAGAGGACCCTGGACATTGCAAAAAGCGGGTAAAGAGATTGGGGTGATCCTGGGGTGCTGAGTAGGGAGTGAAAGGGAGAAAAAGGAAGCTGTGGGGGAGAGGAAGAGAAGAGAGATACTGGACATGGGGGATAGAAAAAAGGGTGCTGGGAATTGTGGACATGCGGCAAGGGGAGGGGGAAATTACAGGACTTGGCAGAGGGAGAGAGGTGGATGCTCTTTGGGGGTGAGAGAGGGAGATGCTGTGCCAGAGCAGCCACTGATAGGCAGGTGTATAAGAGGGAGAGTACAAGATTGAAGGTTTGCTTAGGGCCCCTAATACCCTTGCACCAGCTAAGCTCACAGTGTAGCCCTGAAGGACAATGAAAATGAAAAAAAAAGCTTGTAACTCATGTTTGCCATATGTGTTTGTCTTGACTAGATTGGAAGCTGTCTTCTTCTTAGTGTTCAGACAGATACATCCAGAACCAGTGGGTTATGCAACTCTACCAGCAGATGGAGACAGAGCAAAGCTGACATCACAGTGTATATACTCCTGCAGTGACATCAGCCTGTCAGTATTCTCCGTCTCCAGCAGATGGTAGACGTGCATCTCCCTACTGGGGATTGCTTCAGGTTTTAGAAGGAGAAAGAAAAGGAAATTTCATTCGCCTCACTCTCCTGTGGTGATACAAAATCGTCCCTCCACCAGTTGAGAATTCATCTGGTTCCTCAGATGAATGCCTTAGTCCGGTAGCTGTTTTTTCAGCCGGCGTGGACGTAGCTGTTGAAACAGCTGAAAGGCGGCAGGTTGCAGGAAGCCGAGCACGGCAGTGACGGTATATGCCCTCTCCCTCTGCAGCCGTAGATCGACTTGGTACCCAGCTGGGATATGCTGAGCTCAGGAAAAGCTTAAAAAAAAAGAACAGAGAAGGTTTTTTTTTTATTGTAGGGATTCCTCCTTCCTCCAGTCTCCATGCTTGGTGTGTCAGTCTGATGTTCATTCCCACCTCCGAGGGAGTTTAAGGGACGTGGGCAACCTGGCGAATTGAGCAGTCTTTTTGGGCTAGGTTTCGCACTTAGGCTTTTTTCGGTGCACCATGTGGTAGGCCATGGTGGCATTTTCACGTGTTATCCTGCATGTTAGGTTGCCCTCGTCGGGACCGTCGGTTCATGCGAATGTATCCTGCTGTATGTCCAGTTGTGCGTCAAGTTTTTGGATGCTTAGTTGGACACCTGCTTGGACGTCCAGTTGGTAGTGGCATCTAATTTAGGTATGTGTTTTCCTGTATGCTCAATCTGAGTGGCATTGAGAGCGCTCAGGTTTTGGGTGCTCATCAAGGCTCAGGGTTGTAAGCTTAAGTTTTGGACACCTATTTTTTACAGCGCAAATTCAGCTGGATGCACATTTTTCAGTCGCCTGTTAAGTGGATTGACAGACTGATGGTGCCTATAGCTAAGAAACCTAAGTGCCTTACCCTCTGTGCTGCTTCTCATATTCGGGCATCTCAGCCTGGTCTCCCCTCTAACTTGTGCCAGCGCTGCTTGGAAGCTCAGGGAGAATTGACTTCCTCTGATTTTACTAAGCCTGATTCTTCCCAGCCTGTTGAGGGCTTGGGTAAAGACATATCAGAAAGGGGGCCTGACCTTGGAACTCCCTTAATTGGTTCATCAGCGGGGAACGGTAGTTCAGTGGGCACAGGGCAAATGCCTCTTATGTTTGGCATGGATCCTTATGCTTTTTCTTGGGTGGAATTTTTTCAAGGATAGCAATCCTTTCTTCAGGCGCAGTCCTTGGCCGCAACCAATCTTGCCAGGTCAGAGTCACAGGTGGTGACCTCCCGCATGCCTGTTGCTGTGGTTAAGTGTCAAAGTACACCTAAATCGGCAGCCGGTATTCTCGATAGGGACCTGGCTGACACGGATGATGAAACTGATCCTTACTCCCTGGAGGATGGGGAAATTCCTCAGGGATTGGAACCATATAAGACTATGTTGTGGTTCTTTCATTAAAGATGCTGGGAGTCCCTGGGGCTGAATCCATGCCTGGGCCAAAAAAAGATCCCATTTTGATTTCTTTGGTGGCGATTTCTTTGGTTTTCTGAAAGCGGACATGCTTGTGTGTGCTGTCACCAAGCAGACGACTGTCCCCCTGAAGGGAGGAGCGGCCTTGAAGGATGTGCACAATAGAAGGATTGAGGCCATCCTTAAGCAAGCATATGAAGCAGTGTCAATGACTTTGCAGATAGTTTCTTGTTCTCCTCTGGTGGCTAGTTCCTGTTTGCTTCTCGCTTAGGAGGTTGATGAATCTGGTGTGAATTTCAGGGCAGAGATGGAGCCACCAGCTGCCTTTTTGGCAGATGCAGGCTGTGATTTGGTCCACACCTCAGCCAGAGGAGTGGCTTCGGTAATAGCGACCAGGCGTGAGTTCTGGCTGAGAAATTGGTTGGCTAATATGACCTCCAAGGCTAACCTTATGAAATTGCCCTTTAAAGGCTCTCTCTTGTTTGGGAGCGAGGTGGAGAAAATAGCCAATAAGTGGGGTGAGTCTTCAGTTCCTCGGTTGTCGGAGGATAAGAAGCAGACGCTGCACTCCTTTAGTATGAGAGATCATGCTAGGGCATCCAAGCGTTTTCGATCTTACAATGGAGCAGCTTTTCAGAGGACTCAACCTTTCGGTAGTTCTCAGTCCTTTTAGTCCCAGACAGCCCAGATGAGGAGCAGACTTGGGTAGTGGAACCCCCCGAGCCTTCCAATGAAGGTGTGCAGACCCACCCCCAGGAACTGGAGACAGGAGGTCATCGCTCTCTCTTTTATCAGAGGTGGGTTAAAATCGTCAGACCAGTGGGTCCTGGAGGTTATATGAGAATGATATACGCTGGAGTTTTGCAGTATTCCTCAGGACATGTTCATGTATCTCCTTGCCACTCCCCACAGAAGAGGCAGGTAGTGGAGTGTACATTATCAAGGCTTCTCAGTCTGAGGGCTATTTTTCCAGTGCCAACGTCTCAAGAAAATATGAGCCGATATTCCATTTCTTTGAATATGCTCAAGAAGAAGGACTTTTTTCTTCCCATCCTGGATCTCAAAGGGGTCAACCATCATTTGCGGGTGACTCATTTTTGCATGGAAACCTTGCGCTCAGTGATAATGGCCGTGCAGTCGGGGGAGTTTCTGACCTACTTGGATCTGTCCGAGACGTATCTGCATATTCCCATCCGGCTAGAGCACTGTTTTCTGCGATTTGTGGTTTTGGGATGTCGTCAATTTCGAGCACTGTCTTATGGTCTAGCCACCATGCTCAGAACCTTTTCCAAGGTTATGGTGGTGGTGGTGGCAGAGTTGAGAAAGGATGGGATTCTGGTACACCCATACTTGGACGACTGGCTGATTCAGGCCAAGACTCTGGAAGAGAGCCTCCTGGTGTCACACTAGGTAATCTCCTCATTGCAGGAGCTCAGTTGGGTGGTAAATCTGACCAAGAGAAGTCTTCAGCCATCTCAGTCGCTAGAGCTCAGTTGGGTGGTAAATCTGACCAAGAGAAGTCTTCAGCCATCTCAGTCGCTAGAGTATCTCGGTGTTCGGGTTTTCCTGCCGGAGGGCCATATTCAGAAATTGATGGTGCAGGTGCGTTTATTGATGAACACAATACGCCTGACAGTGTGGTACTATCTACAAATACTCGGTTTGATGGTGGTGACCCTAGAAGTGGTGCTAGGGGCGAGGCTGCATATGGGTCCTCTTCAATGCTCCCTGCTGTTTTATTGGAGCCCACACTTTCCAGACTATTTGATTCAGCTCTACCTACCGATGGAGGTCTGCTCTGTACTATAGTGGTGGTTACCTGTGGACCATTTAAGAAAGGGGGTTTCCCTAAAATCACTGAACTGGCTAGTACTCACGACAGATGTGAGCCTCCAGGGTTGGGGAGCTCATGTCAAGAACTCACAGTGCAAGGGCACTGGAGTACAGAAGAGTCTCTCTGGAACATCAATCAGCTTGAAACCCAGACAGTCCAGTTGGCATGCTTGCAGTTTAGTGACAGGTTGCAAGGTCGAGCGGTCTGGATAATGTCGGACAATGCAATGACAGTGGCCTACATCAATCAGCAGGGAGAAACCAAGAGCCAGCAAGTGTTGCAGGAAATAGACCAACTTATGGAATGAGTGGAAGTGCATCTTCAGGAGATCTCAGCCTCACACATTGCAGGAGAAGACAATGTAATGGCAGATTTTCTCAGCAGGCAGAGTCTGGACCCAAGACAATGGGTATTGTCAGATGACGCATTTCAGCTAATAGTGGAATACTGGATCTTCTGTTTGTGAACCTGCTGGTGACTTCTCGCAATGCGAAAGTTCCTCGATTCTTCAGTTGCAGGAGGGATCCAAAGTCATTGGACATCGATGCTCTTGTGCAGGAATGGCTGGAGAACAAGTCATTTCCCCCATGGCCATGTTGAACAGTATGGTTCGGAGGGTTGAGAGTCACAGAGGGATGTTGCTTCTGGTGGCACCAAATTGACTGAGGAGACCATGGTATGCGGCTCTGCAGAGGCTCCTGGTAGACTCCCCCCTCCGGCTTCTGGTATCTGTTGCAGCAAAAACACAATTTTGTCTTACGGTATGCTGAAGCATGGATATTCGGCTGTGGAGATTACCACCTTGCTGCGAGCAAGAAATGTCTCCACTTCCTTAGCCTATGTGCAGGTTTGGAGAGGGTTTGAGGATAGGCGTGAAGATCGAGGGGTTCTTCCTAGTTCAGTTAAGATTCCGCTCATTTTGGAATTTTTGCAGGATGGATGAATAAAGAGTTGGTCCTTAATTCCTTAAAGGTCCAAGTAGCAGGTCTTGCCTGTTTCAGGGGTCATGTAAATAGTGAACCCTTATTGGCTCATCCAGATTTGGGACGTTTCTTGAAAGGAGTAAAACATCTTCGACCTCCCTTGCGGTTACCAGTGTGCTTGTGGTCTTAATCTGGTTTTGGATTTCTTAGCAGGCCCTACCTTTTGACTGATGCATAGCCTTCCTTGCAGTTATTGACCTTGAAAATGGTGTTTCTTATGGCAATTTGTTCTGCGTATAGAATATCCGAGCTGCAGGCCTTGTCTTGCAGGGAGTCGTTCCTTTGAGTGACTTCAGGGGCAACACAGCTGCGTACTGTTCCTTCCTTTTAGCCAAAAGTGATCTCGGATTTTCACATGAATCATTCCATTTTCTTGCCATCTCTAGATAAGGAGAGAGATGTGGAGGAATATTGCCTGTTGCGACCCTTGGATGTTAAGAGACATATGGTGAGGTATCTGGAGTCCTCTCAGGAAGATGGATCGCATATTTGTCCTCCATGGTGGAAGTAAACAGGACAAACTGATTTCACGGGCTACAATAGCTCACTGAATTAAGGAGATAGTCACGGCCACTTATGTGGATGCTGAAAAACCGTTGCATAGTCAGATTAGGGCTCATTTCACTAGGGCTAAGGCAGCGTCATGGGCGGAAGTTAGATTGTTGACTCCCGCCGACATTTGCCGAGCTGCGACGTGCTCCTCCTTACACTCACCTTTTCCAGGTATTATCATCTGGATGTGCAGACCCCGGAAGACACAGCCTTCGCACGATCTCGTCTCACCCGCCCGGCCCGAGACGAGATCGTGCGAGGCCTGCGCAGCCGGCGCCGAGACCAGCCGAGGTAAGGCCTTGTTCGCACACTACCTCGGCCGCTCACCACGCCGACAGCGAGACTCCGCCCACCTCAGACCCGACGCCATTCTTCAGCCCTTCCGGGCTAGCAGCCAATCGCAGACCTCCGAGGGGCAGCCAATAGAGAGGGAGCAAGGAGCCCTTTAAATTAGCGAAGCGGCGCGATTCCTTCCCTTCTCTCACCCGCCCGGCCCGAGACGAGATCGTGCGAGGCCTGCGCAGCCGGCGCCGAGACCAGCCGAGGTAAGGCCTTGTTCGCACACTACCTCGGCCGCTCACCACGCCGACAGCGAGACTCCGCCCGCCTCAGATCCGACGCCATTCTTCAGCCCTTCCGGGCTAGCAGCCAATCGCAGACCTCCGAGGGGCAGCCAATAGAGAGGGAGCAAGGAGCCCTTTAAATTAGCGAAGCGGCGCGATTCCTTCCCTTCTCTCACCCGCCCGGCCCGAGACGAGATCGTGCGAGGCCTGCGCAGCCGGCGCCGAGACCAGCCGAGGTAAGGCCTTGTTCGCACACTACCTCAGCCGCTCACCACGCCGACAGCGAGACTCCGCCCGCCTCAGACCCGACGCCATTCTTCAGCCCTTCCGGGCTAGCAGCCAATCGCAGACCTCCGAGGGGCAGCCAATAGAGAGGGAGCAAGGAGCCCTTTAAATTAGCGAAGCGGCGCGATTCCTTCCCTTCTCTCACCCGCCCGGCCCGAGACGAGATCGTGCGAGGCCTGCGCAGCCGGCGCCGAGACCAGCCGAGGTAAGGCCTTGTTCGCACACTACCTCAGCCGCTCACCACGCCGACAGCGAGACTCCGCCCGCCTCAGACCCGACGCCATTCTTCAGCCCTTCCGGGCTAGCAGCCAATCGCAGACCTCCGAGGGGCAGCCAATAGAGAGGGAGCAAGGAGCCCTTTAAATTAGCGAAGCGGCGCGATTCCTTCCCTTCTCTCACCCGCCCGGCCCGAGACGAGATCGTGCGAGGCCTGCGCAGCCGGCGCCGAGACCAGCCGAGGTAAGGCCTTGTTCGCACACTACCTCGGCCGCTCACCACGCCGACAGCGAGACTCCGCCCGCCTCAGACCCGACGCCATTCTTCAGCCCTTCCGGGCTAGCAGCCAATCGCAGACCTCCGAGGGGCAAGCCAATAGAGAGGGAGCAAGGAGCCCTTTAAATTAGCGAAGCGGCGCGATTCCTTCCCTTCTCTCACCCGCCCGGCCCGAGACGAGATCGTGCGAGGCCTACGCAGCTGGCGCCGAGACCAGCCGAGGTAAGGCCTTGTTCGCACACTACCTCGGCCGCTCACCACGCCGACAGCGAGACTCCGCCCGCCTCAGACCCGACGCCATTCTTCAGCCCTTCCGGGCTAGCAGCCAATCGCAGACCTCCGAGGGGCAGCCAATAGAGAGGGAGCAAGGAGACCTTTAAATTCACCACACGTCCAGGCGCCGCGCGCCGTGCGTCGCGCGCCTAAGGAGCACGACAAAGGGGCTTGCCCCTTTGTGCGCCCCTTAGTGCAGCACCTCAGTGCCACCCTCCACGCTCCTGTCCACATCTCTGCCCCGCAAGATCTCCCCCTCTACATACAATCAAATTACGCATCCAACACACGCTCCATACTCACAGCACACGAAAATGCACCCAATCGCCTGTATTCCCATCCTTCAACACCCCTCTCTTATTACAAGGATACCGTTAAGGCACCCTAGACAACGCTCACTTATAAACCTGATGCCAATCCTAACTGCTCCGATCACCCAACTCCTAGGTCTTACCTTATTCTCCCTCAGTCTTTTCAATGCACAATCTCTAACAAAAAAATCCCTACTACTTAATGACTACCTCCTAGAGGCCAAACCTGACATATGCGCCATAACTGAGACATGGCTCAAACCCACGGACACTGCAATAATAAATCAACTGCCTACGCAGGACTACAACATCTTCTCCCTCCCCAGACTAAAAAAAAGAGGAGGGGGCATCTTACTAGCTACAAAAAAAGGCCTTGGCTTCAAACAACAACATTCAGCTACATCAGAACCCAAGTTAGAAATCGGATTCTTCTCCTCAGATCAACTCCAAATCCTATTAGTTTATGCCCCCCCAGGGCTCCTGGAAACTGACACCTCCCCGATCATCGAACTAATTACTACCACCATCAACTTGGACACCCCAGCAATCATCCTGGGAGATTTCAACTTACACGTTGATGAGCCGATTCCTTCACACAGCTGTGAATCCTTACTCACGGCCCTATCCGCCCTAGGATTTAACCAGATAGTCAAAAAACCCACTCACAAAGCAGGCCATACGCTTGATCTAATTTTTGTTAATTCAGGCATAAAACATCCTTCTCCCCCCAAATGCAAGAAGATACCCTGGTCGGATCATTCTCTTATCACTACCAAATTCACCTTAAATCAAATCATTAGGGAGCACGAACCTCAACCCTCCTTCCAATATAGGAAAACATGCACCACGGAAGACCTCAGCACGCAACTAATCCCTCAACTGACCAACATAGATCTCACCAATCCTAATACTGCTATTCGATCATGGAACAAAATTACGGAAAACATAGCTAACAAGCTCTGCCCCACCACAACAAAAAAATCTAACTCAAACCCGCAAAAAAACCAACCTTGGTTCACGGAAGAGCTAAGAAAACTGAAACTTACCCTAAGAAAGAAAGAAAGTAATTGGCGTAAAACCCCCTCCACGAGCACCCATGGCGCCTATAAACAGGCCCTCCACCAGTACAAATCCGCCACTTCTAAGTCCAAAAAGGACTACTACGCAAACAAGATCCATGATCTAGTCTTTGACGCCAAAGCACTTTTCTCCTTTGTCTCAAACCTCACAAAACCCACCACTCCAACCATTCCTTTCACTCAAGCACAATCAAAAGCCGAGGAACTGGCCCAGTACTTCTCGGACAAAATCAGCAAGCTCGTATCGCAGCTACCCATCACTACCTCGCCTTATTCGACCCCCGCACCAAGCAATACCAATGCAGCCTCGCAGATGGACCAATTCGAACCCACATCAGCCAAAGAGGTCCAATCTATCCTGAACAAAATGAGACCGTCCTCTCACCCTGCTGACCACATTCCCTCCAAATCCCTCCTGTCCATCCCAGAAATCATATCACAAAAACTAGCAGACATCATCAATTGCTCCTTATCACAAGGCCTCTTCCCAGATGACCTCAAGATGGCAGCAATTAAACCGCTCCTAAAGAAGCCAAGCGCAGATCCCAAAGACCTGAACAGCTTCAGACCAATCGCCAATCTACCATTTATAGCCAAAATAATGGAAAAACTAGTGAACTCGCAAATTTCAGACTACCTCGAAGACAACAAACTCCTCTTCCCCTCACAATACGGATTTCGCAAAGCTGCCAGCACAGAATCCCTCTTGGTATCTCTTACGGACCACCTGATTCTGGGTCTTGACAAAGGTCATTCATTCCTTCTGATCCTGTTGGACCTTTCAGCTGCATTCGACACGGTCAACCACACCAGCCTCATAAAACAACTATCAGCCATTGGAATCTCAGGGTCCGCCCTAGCCTGGTTCAAAAGTTTCCTTAACAACAGAGGTTACAAAGTGAAAATACACAATAAGGAATCCACCCGTTTTCATGCCCCCATTGGAGTACCACAGGGATCCTCTTTATCACCTACCTTATTCAATATTTACTTACGCCCACTGTGCCTACTTCTTACGGATCTAAATCTCAAACACCTTATCTATGCAGACGATGTGCAGATAGTAATTCCCATTAAAGAATCACTAGTCAAAACACTGGAATACTGGAATACGTGCCAATCAAAAATCAATGATCTTCTCTCCAGCCTGAACCTCATACTAAACACCTCCAAAACAGAACTTATTCTCATTACTCCTGAAAACAACAATCAACTTACCTTCACACCAAACATCCCCCTATCTTCTCAAGTCAGGGACCTAGGAGCCATTATTGACAACAATTTGAACCTAAAAGCTTATATAAACCGGACCACCAAGGACTGCTTCTATAAACTACAAGTATTAAAAAGAATTAAACATCTCTTCCACTTCCAAGATTTCAGAACCATACTTCAAGCAATAATCTTTGCTAAATTAGACTATTGCAACGCCATACTTCTGGGCCTTCCATCTTCATACACCAAACCGCTACAGATGGTTCAGAACACAGCGGCTAGAATCCTCACAAACTCCAAAAGAAGAGACCATATCTCACCCATCTTAAAAAATCTTCATTGGCTCCCCATCCAGGCCAGAATCCTCTACAAATCTATTACAATCATATACAAGTCAATCCACCACCTTTCATCCCTGGACCTTCAATACCCACTCAGCCTTCATACCTCTCAAAGACCAATCAGAGAAGCACACCGAGGATCCCTCCAGGTTCCGAACACAAAATCAACCCGTCACACAACGGCAAGAGACCGGGCACTCTCGACAGCTGGACCCGCACTTTGGAACTCAATTCCTACTAATCTCCGCCTAGAACCTTGCCTTCCAACCTTTCGCAAGAGACTAAAGACTTGGCTTTTTAAACAAGCCTTCCCGGACAGCTCATAACCCCCTCCAGTTCATATAACAATGTCTCTATATAGTACTGTAAATAATTATTAAATTTATTTATATTTTCCCTTACAGTTCCTGTTACACCCCACTCTCCCCCCTTTCTGCTCATTCCATGTTATTTACCCCTGTTTTTTGTAACTGCTTCCCCCCTTGCACAAGTTTAGTTATACTGTTCATTGCACCCCTTGTTCTATGTGAACCGGCATGATGTGACTTGTTCATGAATGCCGGTATATAAAAAAGCTAAATAAATAAAAAATAAATATATGGTGAACTGTGGGCATCCTCCTGCTCTATTTGGGAGTAGCTTGGATACATCCCGCTGGTTCTGGATTCATCTGTCTGGATGCTAAGAAATGAGAAATTACTACTTACCTGATAATTTCCTTTTTTTAAAATCAGACAGATGAATCCAGCTTCCCGCCCTTGGCTGCCAAATGAATGTACTATGGTCCTCCTGCATGGCTTCATGTTTCCAGGGGTTACTGGTAAGTGTTAGTCCAGTCCCTAGCCTAGTGTTGATACATTCTTTGTCTGAGCTCAGTGTTTTTTGTTGGCTGAGTGCTGAAATGATTATCTGTTATTAATCAAGTTTTGTTAGTCTGTCCACAGTTGGCTTTTACAGAGAATACTGGAAGGCTTATATCACTGCAGGGGTGTATATACTGAGATGTCAGCTTTGTTCTGTCTCCATGTGCTGGTAGAAGTGCATAACCCACTGCTTCTGGTTTCATCTCTCTGTACTAAGGCAAATGAAATCATCAGGTAAGTAATAATTTCTCATTATATGTGTCTGTACAGCACTGCTGCTTCAGGCTTCCATCTCATCAAAAACTGGCCTTCACTGGGCAATGGTGGCATGAAGCTTCATTCCCAACCACCAAGGGATTTTTAAAATTACATCCCATCTAGCTCATTCATTGTAGTGACAGTCCTCGACCAAACGCTTCAGATTGCAGCCCCCTCTGGAATATACTATATGTGTACCAGGCATCACTATTGGGGGATGTCTGAGATTGTTTCCCCTCACCCTTCCCTCTCTCCCCACCGGAGGCTATAAATGACGCTTTCAACAGAGTTCTCAGCCAGCCACGAGGGGCAGAAGCCAGGCACAAAGACGGCCTCAAAGGCAACTTGCCAACATTTTTGTGGAAATGTTTGTCCTCAATAACCACATATCTTCTTGAAGTCCAATAGTAATAAAAAAAAAAACCCCTCAGTCTCTCACAGCAGCAAAATGCTGCACTCCCGGGGCAAGTAAACTGTCAGGGGCAGTAACCCTCCTCTCTGAGATCTCCCCTCCTATCTCTGGATGCAGCGTTCCTTCTCCCTGGAACCTCTCCCACTTCTCGCACATAGATGAGCCTCTGGCTGATTCATTTTGTCAGGACCTTCTTCAGCTGGGCAGTTTCCTTTCTAAATACCCTCCCCTCCCCCCTCTTTTTCTCCAAGCCTCTTCAAGTACCCTCTCTGGATAGATGAAGAGCAGTGATTTAAGCCTCTTTTTTTCCCTCTCCCTCATATCTAGGTGGAGGGATAGCATTGGCCCAAGGGAACCACTCCAAACTCTATCAGACTGCACAATATTTAGGGATATCCAACTCTGGTCTTTTTTTGCCTTCTTCTCTACAGGTGATAGAGGATATCTACTCAAAACCTGGGTCATGATTCCACTAGGTAGTCCACAGACAGCTGCAGATGCTCGCTACAACAGGGCCATCGGCAGACCAGTGCAGTGAATGAGAGAATCTTTGACCTACTCAAGACACGTTCCTGCTGCCTGGACAGATCTGGGTATGCCTTCTTTACAACCCTACTAAGGTCGGTGAGATCTTTCTATCCTGCTGCAAGTTTCATAACCTTGCCAAAACCAGAGGCCTGCCCTTTCTGGAGGGACTAGAAGATTATCTGGAGGAGGAGGCACACAACCTGAGTCAGGAGGAATTACAGGAACTACATCTCCAGACTCAACAGCAGGCTATACAGGAAAGGAACACACTGATACAAAGGTATTTTAGAAGGTGAAGGTGCATTTATTTACAAGAGTTATAGAAATGATACTATATATATATACATTTAATGGTTCCATGGTCACCCTTTCTCTTGGGAGGAAGCTCTGTTGCCTTTATCTGTCCCAACCTCATGCCCTTCCGCAGTAGGATCCAATCACTGCTGACCATGCCCTTGGAGGGCCTGGAAACTGGTGGTAGTGGCAGAGGTTGATAGCTGCTGGAGGGGCCTGGATGCGTTGTGTTACTCCATCAAGGGAATGTAAGGCTGCAGAGGAAATGGGCTAGGAGCAGTGGTGGGTTTCTTCTCTTCAGCTACTGCACTAGTTGAGGCCATCCCCATCACAGCAGAGGGTGAGGGAGAGCCTTTCTCTGTGGTGGTGGCGGCAGTGTTAATGGAGGTAGCATCAACTCAGATGTTGTTGGCATTCAAGGAGGCAGAATCATCATGTGTAGTGGTGGAGCAAGAGGGGAACAGCCAACAGAGCAGGTGGGGCTCCAACATGGGGAGGGACCATTCAGGATGGTGGTGGTGGTGCAGCAAAGGCTGGCCAGGGCTGCATTCGAAGAGGCACACTGGATGCTATGGAGCGTTCCATGCTGCCAACAGCAGGCAAGGTGACATTCTCTGCAGCATCTCCCTCCACATTGCAGTCTGTGTATGCATTTCCATACCATGGCCCGCAGCTCCTGATGCATGCCTTGCATCTCCTCCCAGACAACATCCTTCAGGCCCTGGTTTTCATCTCTCTCCTTCACCTCTCTAGCATTTAGTTTCAGCATGTGTCTTTCTGCCGAAGTGACAAGGTCTTCTTCCAATGGGACACCCTCCCCTTTGCCAACTGCATGCCACCAGATATTCAATGTGCATGACCCTGTAGGATTTGGCTGGGTCTCCTCCTCCTCTATGACAGCCTAATGATGTTTTACTGATCGGTGCTCATCAGATGGTCTCTCTTCCTTATCAGTGTCCTCTTCTGGGCTTGCAAGCAGCATCCGTGAACTTTGCCTTACCCGTAGGAGGCCACTGGATCCAGAAGCATCTGAGTCCTCCCTTGCAAAAAGAAAAGGTGTATATACTTTCAATATACATGCTATGTGGTTTTTCTCTTCACACTCACTGTCCTTCATTTTTGGCTAACATGGCAGCTCCATGGGCCCTGCTCTACCACCTCCCGCTACTCCACTAAATATACAGAAAGCATTCTCATGGTTGAGAAAGCTACCATTAAGCACTTGTAAAGCAGGCAAGGACAGAGAAAGGACTCACAAATTGGTGTGGCTTCTAACTGCTGGCCCTATCAGACTTGTGCACCATTTAATATTTCTAAAAAGTAACAGATCTATATATAAGGGGATGCCCTCAGTATGACAGAGGACTCACTAGATGTAGCTTTTCTGATGTCAGCATAGTGTCAATGTGGAATGAGGAGTAGCACTCCCCATTGTATGGGGTATCTTCAGTGAGTGGTAGCATCTCCACAGAGAAGGCTCAAAGGAGAATTGAGGAGAAGGGTTCTAGGTAAGGACTTCCTTGAATTTCAAAATGAATGGTGATTAATGATTAATCAAGTAAAGTAACTAGAAGAGAGTATCGGGGAGTTAGTGAAGAGAACTGTGCGTGCGGGGAGGAAGGGTGCGCCTGACACTGCCGCACTGTTTCTACCGCGGCCTTACTGTTTCGACCCGTAAGTGCAGAAAAGGGTGCAGAAGAGGGTCCAACAAGCTGGGGACTAGTGTACAGGGAGATGCTAGGGGTAGAGCATCTTGCCAGGGAATGGTCACAAGAGTTTGAATCTGATTCCATTACAAGAAGCCCAAGACTGTAAGAAGAGTGAAAATTACCTAGGAGGTAAACATTTCAGCTAACTAACATCTACTGGAAGGGCCCAGGATGGAAGTGGTACATGTCCTGAAGACCTGACCAGTATGGTGGATCTGGAGGTGACAAGAAACTGTTTTATGTTGTTTCAGGATAGAGAGACTGTTGGAACTCTGTACAGAAATGTTTCATGTTTAGACATTCAATTCCCCAGCCATCAGTTAGTAAACCCTTTTATTTTCTACAGCAGCAGAGCATCTTTTAGGAGAGATTGACTAGGGAGCCGGAAGAGTCTCTATGAGTAAAAAAGCATTATGGCCATGAAAATAACCTGCTTACTCTCTGTGCAGGGATCCCGAGAGGTCACGAGGCCTTGTATGGTTTGTGGCCATCCCTGTATGCTCACATGCCCAGGACCTTAACCGGGAAAGGCTAATTATATAAATGTATGGGAGTTGACATTACTATAGTCATTACATGAAAACACTTTATATGTCTTTCCTGTATAAATTGCTCACCTCGATGGTGTTCAGTGTTGCGGTCCCGACCGCTTCCCTTCTGTTAGGGTCCAAGCCCGCTTACCTCCGCTTCAGGGATCACTGCATTCCGCCCGCTCCGGACCCCAGGGACTTCTCTCACTCCACGTGGCGGCCGCCATTACGTGCCTGCTGTCCGTCATCCCTCTTGAGCGCCCAGCTCCTGGAAGTCTGGTCCCGCCCGCGCTGCTGACGTCATGCCCAAGTCCCGATATAACCGGCGCTCATGCTCTCTCTCATCGCCTTGCAACAAGGTTCACAACTCCGTGTTGTTCTTAGTTACGTTCCTGGTGATCTTCACGTTGCCTGCTTCAGACTCCGGTTTACCTCTGACTCCGCTTCAGCCTGCTGCCTGCCTCCGACTCCGGTTTGCCTCTGACTCCGCTTCCGCCTGCTGCCTGCCTCCGACGCTGGTTTGCCTCTGACTCCGCTTCAGCCTGCAGCCTGCCTCCGACTCCGGTTTGCTCCTGACTCCGCTTCAGCCTGCAGCCAGCCTCTGACTCCGGCCTGCTTCTGACTCCGCTTCAGCCTACAGCCTGCTTCAGACTCCGGTTTGCTACAGACTACGCTTCAGCCTACAGCCTGCTTCAGACTCCGGTTTGCTACAGACTCCGCAGCCGTCCGCTGCCCTGCCAATAGCCGGCCCTCGGCACTGTGCAGCCGGTCCCCTGCCTTCCGGGTACCTTGGACTTCCTTCCTTCCTTCTTACTCAGGTCCCGGTCTACGCCTATCTCAGCCTCTGGACTTTCTGTCTCAATTCCAAGTCCCGAGGACCCGGGACCCTACAGGCTCCTCCCGGGGGGTCCCTGGCTCCTGGGTGAACTCCTCCAGCTTGTGGCTCCGCCTCACGACCTACCCTGCCTCCCTAGGTTCTAGGAACGAAGAATTGAAGAACTGAAGAACTTTTGTTCCTAGAACGAAGAAAAATTTGTGAAACAGAATTCTCTGCTTGTGAAGAAATCAATTTTGAAGGAGTAGTACTGTATTGGGACAAGGATTTTTATTTGTGTGTAAACAATTTATTTGAAAAAATGGAGGAATTTTAATGATGAGAGATATGAAGGATGTGTGTGAGTGAGTGGTGTATGACTATTATGTGATAAGAGATATGAAGGATGTGTGTGAGTGAGTGGTATGAATGGTGTATGATTATTATGTGATAATGGGTTGGGATTTTTAGATGGATATTCCTTGGGGTGATGTTGTGAAGTTTTGAGCATTAAGTTGTTTGAACCTAATAAAGATTGCAATATTATATATGTCACTATATGTTGTTTGAGCTTTTAATAAGGGCAAAACATACATGATATTTTCTTCTATAGACTATATCTGTACTTGTGCTTTGTCTGCACTCA
The DNA here is from genome assembly GCF_901001135.1 of Rhinatrema bivittatum. Taxonomy (NCBI): domain Eukaryota; kingdom Metazoa; phylum Chordata; class Amphibia; order Gymnophiona; family Rhinatrematidae; genus Rhinatrema; species Rhinatrema bivittatum. The sequence continues at coordinate 25,310,730 of NC_042620.1, read as the reverse complement.
GATCTCAGGCCCAGTGGGGGAGGTAAGAGGTAGATATAGACTTCAATCTCTGAAATGTTGAGTCCCTTATAGGTTGGTCATTCAAGGGTCCTAAATATAGACTGCACATCCAAATAACTGGAAGTTACACATAGGCGGGGGGAGGGGGAATAAGGCTAGTGATTACAGGACAGAGCTGCATAGAAAGTTACATGCATGGCAATGTGTGAGTGGGAGAGTGATTAAAGTCTGCTCCTGAAAGGGGTTTAAAGCAGGGTAGACCTGGACCTTTAGGTGCATCAACATAAAGAAGCAGAAACATATGCACAATTTTTAAAGAGCTTTTATATACAATATTTAAAACTGTTTACAATTATTCAAATAAAATGAGAAAGGAATGGGAAAAACTAGGTATAAAACTATTTACATGAAAATCAAATGGCCCAGGAACCTCAGGAGGTCAGGTCCTGACCAGCCTAGAGTGCTGGGGGCTGTGGCAGTAGCCTCATGCCTATTAGTTCACGAGCTGCTGCGTAGCCCTCTTGAGCCTAGGCTAGTTGCTCCATGACCTCCATCAGTATCACCGGCACACATCCTGCTGATATCCTCCCCTGCCCTCTGCACCACCTGGCCCATCTCCTGGTTCATTGTTGCAACAGGCCTAGCCTCATGGCTTCAAGCAGGGGCTCCAGCAAGTGAGACCTCTTCATGGGATGCAGTGCAGATTCCGTCTGAAGGTCACCAGTGGGATGATTGCCTCCCTCACCCAGCAATTGCTGTGCAGCATTAGGACCTGCATCAGATCTCAGGGCAGAAAGGGAAGGAGATGGATGAGAGGCTCTGTAGGGAAGGGAGGAGGGGAGTGGGTGGAATGGTTGTTGTGTCACTTAGACTACTGCTGGTGGTGGTTGATGGTCCTCAGCAGGTGGCACAGCCGCTGCAGCAGTAGGATGGCCTAGCAGCTCTTAATCATTTTTTTTCCTCATCTTCCTCCTCCTCAGAGATAATGTTTTCTTTGAACAGAACAAAAGGTGTGTGTTGTTGAACGGGATCGAAAATAAAATGTTAAAACCCTGAGCTTACCCTGCTTGTTTTCCTTCTTGAGAGATAGCCAGTGACGAAACACACTTTCAGTTTCTAAACATAACATTTATTAAGTAGCTTAAAGATCTTACAAAAGCTGACAGGCTTTGTTCATTTCATGCAGGCATACAATAAATCAAGACAGCAAACAGCAAATAGTGAATGACAAATAGCAACCAGCGGAAACCGAAGGGAACGAGAAGATTGCGTTTCCCTTCAGGAAGTAAACGTAGCTGATTACAGAATATACTGCGCCTCGAGCAATGCTATTTACTCATTGTTTTAAATTTGTATTACCCTTTTATACACTGATAAACATAGCTCGCATAATTTTCCCTCCTCCGCTCATCACTTACGTCAGCCGATAACTTTCTCTTCATGCGCATCTCAGACGTCACACGTTCTGCTCACCCAGCGCTTTCACTTGTTTATTTATTTATTTATTTTATTTATTTGCAGTTTTTATATACCGACATTTGTTTAGTAACCTCACATCGGTTCACAATTAACAGAAACATTGCAGCTGTGCCAAATAGAACGAACATGTGCAACAGTGCTTTACAATAAACAATAAACTTTACAATAAACTTGTTAACGAACATATGCAATAGTGCTTTACAATAAACTTGTTAACTGGGTGGGGGGGGAGAGAACAGTGGAACAATGAAAGGGAAAAATAATATAGTGGTACAAAGCAAATTGTTATCTCACTGAATTTATAAGTCTATAAATAAATAGAATGAATTTTATAAAAACACAATTGGAAAAGAGAAAAGCTGGGTATGAGAGAAAGAAATAGGATAGAAGTCTTATATACAATTGATATACAATTGATTCGAATAATTGCCAACAAAAAGTTAGGTGTGGAGATAAAGAAATAGGGGATGTACATTTAAGTACATTAGTGGGCAAGGCTGTAGGAGTAAGGGAGAGAGGAGAGCGTAAGGGTTAAGTATAAGCCAGTAGGAAAAGCCATGTTTTCAGTTTTTGCTTAAATTTTATTGGGCATGTTTCTTGCCGTAACTCCGGTGTCATATTGTTCCAACAGTTCGGTCTGGCTACGGTTATCGCACGCTTCCTAGTTGACTCAAGAGTGGTGGTTTTATGTGTGGGGGTGTGTAGGGTGGCTGCATGTTGTGTTCTAGGGGTTCTGGAGTGTTTGTGGAAGTAACGTTCATTATTGAACCATGTCATGTTTTCATTGTGTAGGGTCTTATGTAGTAGAGATAAGGTTTTGAACATGATTCTCTGCGCAATGGGGAGCCAGTGCAGATCTCTGAGTATGGGAGTAATATGTTCCGATTTTCTGGTGTTGGTGAGAATGCGTGCTGCTGCATTCTGGAGCATTTGTAGTGGTAGAATGGTAGTTTTGGGTAGGTCTAGGAGAAGGGCATTACAATAATCAACTTTTGAAAAAATGAGGGATTGCAGTACAGTACAGAAATCATGTTGGTAGAGTAATGGTCTTAATTTTTTTAGAGTGTGTAGTTTGAAGAACCCATCTTTAATAATGTTGTTGATATGTTTTTTAAAATTAAGGTGGTTGTCTAATGTGACTCCAAGGTTTTTAACTGTGTTAGTGAAGTCAGGAGAAGTGAGTGATGTGTGAGTGGCAGCAATTGTGTTTGTTATAACTTCCTTATCTCACATTCGCCCTGCATTCCCATGCTGTTCCCAGCCTCCAGCTTGTTCTGTCTCTGGGTTGGCAATAACATTTTACTAACAAGTACATTTGTTTCTCTTCAGGCTTTTTTATTTCATTACTAGTCAACATGGGGCAATTTTCTTAAAGCAGTAATTTCACCTAATTCTTCAGTGTGAAGCCATCAGCTGATATGATCTAGGGTGTGTGCAACATCATACAAATTGTTAGAGGTCATTGCTTTTCAGGAAGAGGTGGAGGTGATGAGATGTGCTCCTAGTGGTGGGACGCCCATGACCCATAGGGGGTGACAAGACAATAAATAGGTTCCCTGAGAAACGAACCTTCTGCACAGCTCTGTTTTACAACATGGTGCCAGGCTAGTGATAAAAGCTTAGAAACATAGAAACAGAGAAATTATGGCAGAAAAGAACCAAATGGTCCATCCAGTCTGCCCAGCAAGCTTACAGTAGTATCTGTTGAGCCGAGTAGGTTGCTGCTATGCTTATCAGTTTCCCAGACTGTAAAAGGGCCCTCGTTGGTTAATGTTTGAATTCAATTCCCCGTTATGCCTTGCCATTGAAACAGAGAGCAATGTTGGAGTTGCATCAAAGTATCAGGCTTACTGGTTAAGGGTAGTAACCGTCACCTCAGCAAGTAACCCACATACTTATTTGTTTCCCAGACCTTAAAAGTTGGGGCCCTCGTTAATCACTGTTTGAATCCAATTCACCTTTTCCCCCTCGCCATTGAAGCAGAGAGCATTGATGGAGTTGCATCAAGAATATGGAGGCTTATTGGCTAAGGGCCAGATTTTCTAACCTATGTGCGGGCATAGATTTGTGCACACAACCCGGCGCGCACAAATCTACGCCCGATTTTATAACATGTGTGCGCAGCCGCGCGCATGTTATAAAATTCGGGGTGGCCGCGCGCAAGGGGGTGCACACTTGTGCACCTTGTGCGCACCGAGCCCTAGGGGAGCCCCGACAGCTTTCCCCGTTCCATCCGAGGCCGCTCCGAAATCAGAGCGGCCTCGGAGGGAACTTTCCTTTCGCCCCCCTACCTTCCCCTCCCTTTCCTTATCTAACCCACCCCCAGCCCTACCTAAATCCCCCTCCACCTTTATTATTTACGTTGCGCCTGCCTCCGGGCAGGTGTAGGTTGCCTTCAGAGGCCTCTCGCCATGCCCCCAGACATACACGCATCCCAGGGCTTGCGCGCGTCGCCGAGCCTATGCAAAATAAGCTCGGTGCACACAGGAGCGGGTTTTCGGGGTTACGCGCGTAATATACGTGCGTAACCCTTTGAAAATCTGCCCCTAAGGGTTGTAACCGGTGCACCAGCAAGTTACCCCCATGCATTCTTTTCTTCATTTCCATCCTCTGGCCTTTAGTGATCCACAGTGATTATCCCATGCCACTTTGAATTCTTTCATAGTTTTCATTTTCACCACCTCCTCCGGAAGGGCATTCCAGGCATTCACCACCCTCTCCATGAAGAAATATTTCCTGACGCTGGTTCCGAGTCATCCTCCCTGGTGTTTCATTTGTGACCCCTAGTTCTACTGATTTCTTTCCAACAGAAAAGGTTTGTCAAATGTGCATCACTAAAACCTTTCAGGTATCTGAAGATCTGTATCAGATCTCTCCTGCACCTCCTCTCCTCCAGGGTATACATATGTAGGTCCTTCAACCTCTCCTCATAGGTCTTCTCATGCAGACCCCACACTATTTTGGTTGCTCTTCTCTGGATTGCCTCCATCGTTACTTTGTCCCTCTTGATATATGAACTCCAGAATTGAACACAGCACTCCAAGTGAAGCTTCACCAAGGACCTATACAAGGGCATTATCACCTCCTTTTTCTTATTGGTTATTCCACTTTCTATGCAGTCCAGCATTCTTCTGGATTTAGCTCTCGCCTTGTCACATTGCTTTGCCATCTTCAGATCTCCAGACACTATAACCCCAAGATCCCTCTCTTGGTCTATGTATATCAGTTTTTCACCCCCATCACATACAGCTCTTTTGGATTACTACACCTCAGATGCATGATTCTGCACTTCTTGGCATTGAATCCCAACTGCCAAATCTTTGACCACTCTTCCAGCTTTCTTAAATCTCTTTTCATTCTCTTTACTCCTTCAGGCATGTCCACTCTAATGCAGTTCTTAGTATCATCTGCAAATAGACAAATTTTACCATCTATCCCTTCCACAATGTCGCTCATGTAGATATTGAACAGAACACTCTGGCACTCCACTTAACATGGCTTTCTCTTCAGAGTAGGTTCCATTTACCAATACCATTACACTCTGTTTCCTATCAGTCAGCCAGTTTGTAATCCATGCCATCACCTTGGCACCCACTCCCAAACTTCTCATTTTATTCACAAGCCTCTTGTGTGGGACCGTATAAAAAGCTTTGCTGAAATCCAAGTAGATCACATAAAGTGCTCTTTCTCAATCTAATTCTCTAGTCACCCAATCAAAAAAATCAATCAGATTTGTCTGACAGGGTCTTCCCCTGCTGAATCCATGCTGTCTCTGGGCCAGCAGCCCACAAGATTGTAGATAGTTCACTGTTTTTCCTTCAGCAGAACTTCCATTAATTTTCCCACCACAGAGGTGAGGCTAACCTGTCTGTAGTTTCTGGCCTCCTCTCTTCTACCGCTCTTGTGAAGCACAACCACCACCACCTACAATACCGTGGCATCTCTGAGCTCTCTCAGTATCCTGGGATGTACCTCATCCGGCCTCATGGCCTTGTCCACTTTCAGTTTGCCTAGCTCCTCCCATACATTTGCTTCTGTAAACTGAGTTTTCTCTACTCCATGCCCATCTACAGTCTTATTAACCAGCAACGGTCCTTCTCCAGGGTCTTCTTTAGTGAATATCGAACTGCAGTATTTGTTTAATATTTCTGCCATTGCTTTGTCACTCTCTACACATTGCTCCTTGTCACCTTTCAAATTTCACTGTACCACTTCTGACCTCCCTTCTTTCACTGATATATCTGAAAAATGTTTTGTCACCTTGCTTTACCTCTTTGGCCATCCTTTCTTCCGCTTGACCTTTTGCTTTCCTTATTTCTTTCTTCATCTCCCAGTGTTCCTCTTTTTGGTTTCTTTTATTCTTCTTGAATGCTTGGTTTTTTTTTGCCTTTATTTTTTCAGCCACTTCTTTAGAGAATCAGATCGGTTCCTTTTTCCTCTTACTCTTGGAGATAGGTTCAGTGTCTGGGTGGTTTGTGTTGGGATGTGCCCTTGATTGCAAGTTGTCAAGAGCCAGGATGCATCCGCAAGTCTATGGGTATTTGTTGGATGTCAGATATAGACATTTCCAGGTAAGAGTTTTAGGGGTAGGTTTCAACACCCTCTCTAGTACTATACCAGCCTGTAAGTGCATTACAAGTAGTGCTTCATGAAAGTGCTGCTCATGACCCAGGGAATAGGCAAGGATGAATTTACAGTGCATGAGGGTTTCTAGAAGCTATAGGCAGAGACAGGGTCATGTAGAGTGGGAGGGCAATAGTGGTATCAGAGATGAAAGCAGGAAATAGAGAGACCTTGTAGACTTCTTCCTGATGGGCATTGAAATGTACTTACCTCTGGCCTCCTCTGCCAGGCACACAGCTGGTTCAGCCAATCCCCCTCTTTGTGCCTCTGCCCTGGGCCTTCTTCTTGAGGTTCTCATTCTATAAAGAGAAATAGGAATGGAAAGATGTTGGTTCAATGTAACTGCTTATGTGACCTCCAGAATTGCATGTTTCCATTATGTCTACTGAAGTCGTGAGTCTGTTCCCTGGCTGTGCCCTCCCTTGCTGCAGATATATGTGGTGTCCTGCCACCAGACCAGATTTATTGACCTGAGAGGGACAATCTCAATTTCAGAAGGGAACGATGCATGATTTCAAAGGGAAGAATCAGGTATTACAGATACCACACAGCTTTGGGGGTTGTTAAACAAGTAAGACTGGCACCATTTTCTCCCTTCTGGAATAGGGACACAGGGCAGCTATGCAACAGAATCCAGCAAAAACATCCGAAAGATGTCCCAGAGGATGTTCTTTCCCTTACTTAGACCTTTACTATACTTATGACCTTAGTCTAAAGTTGTTCCTGCTTTTCCTAACCTTTTGTTTAACTATCTGTATATAACATTAGCAACACATGCACATAGGTCATGCCACACAAATCAATTTCTGCATGCATGCAGTATATGCTTATTGCCTCTTGCTCTGCCAAAAAGCCACAATGGCCCTCCCCTTGCCCCCCCATACCCATAACTCTTCCCCATCCCAAAGGTCCTCTATCTTCCTCCCTCGAAAAGGCCCCCAAACACCCTAACTCACAAACCCTCCATTAACATCACCTACCCCCATCCCCAACCCACCATTTACCTCCTCAAATGCCCCCCCAGCCCACCCCTTGCACCCACCACCCCACCCCCATCCCCAATTGGCCCCACAATGCTCGTGTATATGGAGCTGCACGCAGTTCTTTGAAAGTTATCCTCTCTGAATGGAAATCAACACACTGGTCAGACAGAGCAGTCAGGATTATTTTAATAAGGTGTAAAAATGCTTTTGTCTACTGTGATTGAGAGGAAGTAGTAATATCAATCATGGATTTTGCAATTAAATATTGGTCAATATTTACATTCAGCATCAATACTGAATCTTCGACACGGAATGAGAAGGGTGAAAGACTCTGCCCTTATTGTGAGCCTGGATCTGAATATACTAAATAATATGCCACATACTGGGGCCTGTACTCTAAAGATTAGCATGCATGTGAAATAGCATGCTATGCCCTGAGGCCCTAGTGTGCCTGCTAATGGGATTCCTGATGTTTGCTGGGATGCACTAAAATTAGTATGTACCTGTCTGTAAATAAAGTATCACGCATATTACGTTTTAGTGGATACATGGGAAATAGCATAGTATGCTTTCCTCCACGCACTATTTTTCTTGTTCTCAATAAACCCTAAAATGTAATACTTATCTAAAAGATGAATTCTCAAAATGTTATGTGCATAAAAATTAGCATATACACATGTAAGGGGCTTATACTTGCATATTCCGCATTTTATAAAAGTTGAAAATACATGTGTTTTTTTTACTTCCGCACTCATACATAAAGCACATAAAAAGGGGCAGTCTAGGGAATTCCAGGGTGAGCCAACATTTAGAAGCATATGTTGCTATTTTAAAAGACACACGTATATTTTCCAACTTAGGGCCTCATTTCCCAAGCCGCTTGCACGCGATAAGGGACCTTTTGCATGCAAAAAGTCCCTTATCGCGTGCGATACCAGGATGGGGGTGGAGTCGGGGCGGAGTCGGCCCCGGAAGAGGAGGAGTCGGGGCATCACCAGGGCCGACTCTGTGCCGATGCCGCGGACAGCGAAAAGGTAGGTGCCTTTTCGCTGCCTATTTCGCTCCCAATAGCTACACCTCCTATGGTGGCGCTATTGGGTGCGAAACCGGCAGCGATCACACCGCGACGGTGTGATTGCTGCCGGCTAGCGCAGGCCCGCCCCCCGATTGGCCCCCCGCCCCTCATCTTCTAAAGTATCGCAGGCCTGCGATACTTTAGAAGATGAGGCCCTTAGTCGTTTAATTTTAGACCTGATAATTATCTGATATAAGTGCGTGCGATACAGTAAATAAAACATGGTAATTAGAGCCCGCGGTAAAAGGAGGCGCTAGGGACACTAGCGCATCCTTAGCGCCTCCTTTATCACAGGAGCAGCAGCTGTCAGCGGGTTTGACAGACAACACTCAATTTTGCCGGTATCGGTTCTCAAACCCGCTGATAGCCACGGGTTCGGAAACCGGACACCGGCAAAATTGAGCGTCTGGTTTTCAACTCACGAGCTGCGAGCTGATTTTACATTTTTTTATTTTTAATTATTTATTACTTTTCGAACCTACAACTTAATATCGCCATCATATTAAGTCGTAGGGTGTACAGAAAAGCAGTTTTTACTGCTTTTCTGTACACTTTCCTGGTGCCGAGAGAAATTAACGCCTACCTTTGGGTAGGCGCTAATTTCTGAAAGTAAAATGTGCGGCTTGGCTGCACATTTTACTTTCTGAATCGCGCAGGAATAACTAATAGGGCCATCAAAATGCATTTGCATGTTGAGGGCACTATAATTTCGGGGGGGGGGGGGGGGGGGGCGGTTGGAGGCGCATTTTGGACGTACTATTACACCTTACTGAATAAGGGGTAAAGCTAGCGCATCGAAAACACGCGTCCAACCGCGGGTTAACAGTGCGCTACGCCGGAGCGCACTGTACTGTATCGGCCTGTTATAAAGGATATTCAGCAGCACAGCTATACTGCTGAATATCCCAAAACAAGTCACAAGTTAGTCTTATCCAGTTAACTTTAGACTTGCTATTGAGCAGGTCTAACTTATACAGTTAACAAAATTGAATAATTTTAAAATCTGAAGAAAATAGGAAATGCCAACTGTAGAAAATAGGAAAGTGTAAGCATTGTCAAATTAAGTGTAAAACATTGATAAGGCAGATAAGAGAGAATTTGAAATGAAGTTGGCTGTAGAAGCAAAAAATCATAATTAAAACTTTAAAAAATATATCCAAAGCAAGAAACCTGTAAGGGACTTGGTTGGACCATTAGATGACCAAGGGATTAAAGGGGCTCTTAGGGAAAATAAGGTAATTGCAGAAAGACTAAATGAATTCTTTGCTTCTGTGTTTACTAATGAGGATGTTGGGGAGATACGGTTCCAGAGATGGTTTTCAAGGGTGATGGGTCAGATGATCTGAACTAAGTCACTGTGAACCTGGAAGATATAGTAGGCTAGATTGACAAACTAAAGAGTAGAAAATCACCTGGACCAAATGGTATGCACCCCAAGGTTCTGAAGGAACTAAAAAATGAAATTTCAGATCTATTAGTTAAAATTTATAAGTATAACCTATCATTAAAATCATCCATTGTTCCTGAAGACTGGAGGGTAAACCATTTAACCCCAATATTTAAAAAGGGCTTCAAGGGCGATCCAGGAAACTATAGACCAGTGAGCCTGACTTCAGTGCCCGGAAAAGTAGTGGAAACTATTCTAAAGTTCAAAATCACAGAGTTTATAGAAAGACTTGGTTTAATGGAACACAGTCAGCATGGATTTACCCAAGGCAAGTCTTGCCTCACAAATCTGCTTCATTTTTTGAAGGGGTTGATAAACATGTGGATAAAGGTGAACTGGTAGATGTAGTGTATATGGATTTTCAGATGGCGTTTGGCAAAGTCCATCATGAGAGGCTTCTAAGAAAACTAAAAAGTCATGGGGATAGGAGGCGGAGTACTTTTGTCGATTACAAACTGGTTAAAAGACAGGCAACAGAGAGCAGGATTAAATGGTCAATTTTCTCAGTGGAAAAGGGTAAACAGTGGAGTGTCTCAGTGGTTAGTGCAGTTAGTGTAGCTGGGTTTAAAAAGGATTGGATAAGTTCTTGGAGGAGAAGTCCATTACCTGCTAATAATTAAGTTGACTTAGAAAATAGCCACTGCTTTTACTAACAACAATAACATGGGCTAGACTTAGTTTTTGGGAACTTGCCAGGTTCTTATGTCCTGGATTGGCCACTGTTGGAGACAGGATGCTGGGCTTGATGAACCCTTGGTCTGGCCGAGTATGGCATGTTCTTATGTTCTTAATCTGTACTTGGACTGGTGCTTTTCAATATAATTATAAATGTTCTGGAAAGGAATATGACGAGTGAGGTTATCAAATTTGCGGATGATACAAAATTATTCAGAGTAGTTAAATCAAAAGTGGATTGTGATAAATTGCAGGAGGACCTTGCGAGACTGGAATATTGGCCATCCAAATGGCAGATGAAATTTAATGTGGACAAGTGCAACCTGATGCATATAGAGAAAACTAACCCATGCTGTAGTTACACGATGTTTGTTTATTTATTTATTTGTTTATTTAGTTAGTTATTTATTTAAAGCTTTTCTATACCGGCATTCATGATAAAATCACATCATGCTGGTTTACAAGTAACAAAGGGGATGATAACCTTGAACATTTAACAAGTGGAGAGAAGCATGAAAGTTACAATAAAACAGGGGAAGCAGGAACTGGGAAAAGAAGGAAAGAAGCCGGAATAGTTTTAGGAGTAAGAAGAGGAACAGCTATTTACATAGAGCTGGAATGTATCTTGATGGTTGTTGCAGTCAGTCCGTTAGGCCCATTGGGAGTCAGTGAGATTCAGGAAAAGCTTGCCTAAATAACCATGTCTTAAGTCTTTTTCTAAATGTTAATAAGCATGGTTCCTGTCTGAGGTCCAGTGAAATTGCGTTCCAAATAGATGGTCCCGCCATGGAGAAGGCTCGTTCCCTGAAGGAGAGGTGGTGTGTCACTTTAGATTGGGGGACATGTAGGGATCCTCTGTAGGCTTCTCTGATGGGTCTGGATGAGGAGTGTAGTCTGAGCGGGATTTGAAGGCTAAGAGGGGCTTGGGTATGGATGGTTTTATGGATGATGGTAATGGATTTGTAGAGGATTCTGAAATGTATTGGTAGCCAGTGCAGATTTTTGAGAACGGGAGAGATGTGGTCTCTTCTTCTGGTGTTTGTCAGAATTCTGGCTACCGCGTTTTGGAGCATCTGAAGAGGTGGAAGGAGGTGGAGGAGGAAGGGAGCCCTAGCAAGATAGAGTTGCAGTAATCTATCTTGGAGAAAATAACGGCTTGGAGGACCATTCTGAAGTCTTGGAAGTGATGTTAGGTTCCATATTAGGAAATACCACCCATGGAGCAGCTGTTACTACCCTTAACACCTGCATGGAGCAGCTGTTACTACCCTTAACAGAAACATGGGGGTAACCTGCATGGAGTGGCAGTTACTACCCTTAACAGAACGCATGGGGGTAACCTGCAGAGAACGGCAGTTACTGCCCTTAACAGAATGCATGGGGGTAACCTGCATGGAGCAGCAGTTACAACCCTTAACAGAACGCATGGGGGTAACCTGCAGAGAGCGGCAGTTACTATCCTTAACAGAACGCATGGGGGTAACCTGCATGGAGTGGCAGTTACTACCCTTAACAGAACGCATGAGGTAACCTGCAGAGAGCGGCAGTTACTACCCTTAACAGAACGCATGGGGGTAACCTGCAGAGAGCGGCAGTTACTACCCTTAACAGAACGCATGAGGTAACCTGCAGAGAGCGGCAGTTACTACCCTTAACAGAACGCATGGGGTAACCTGCACGGAGTGGCATTTACTACCTTAAGCGGCTTGCTGGGCAGACTTGATGGACCATTTGATCATTACCATGTTCCTCTGTTATATCGGCACTGGACATAAATTATGGAAGTTGCGGAATTAACAAGTTTGCAAAAATAAAATGAATAAAACAAACACATGTGCTTTGTGAATAATTCCTTTAGTTAAAAAGTAGCTGCGTTGTGTCTAGTAGTGCAGTGCTGGTGATGTGCCAGTCATCACTCCCAGCCATTCTTTCTTTAAGGCTCTGGCGGTGACAGCATTTCCAGGTCATTCATTCAAACTGATTGCCTGTGCGTCTGAGGGCATTTCGTTGACTGTCACTTATGCGCACGGTCAGAATCTCGGGAGGTTTTCTTGAATTCTAAAGCAGGAGGTATAAAGAAGAAAAAAACTAAGTGGCATTGGGATAATCAGCAAGACAAGTGCCCTAAGATAAATGGGCCTTTTATCTACCAGATCCAATTATGACTAGTCAGAAAAGCACGCAGGAGATGGCACATATATTTGGCGCTCTTATGGTACTATTTTTGGCATCCGCTTGGAGTCGAGGAAGACTATGCGCGGAGCAGAGAAGTAGCCTCATGGTTAGAGCAGTGGGCTGAGAAACAGGGAAGCCAGGGTTCAAATGCCCGCTTCCTGCACCGATGCTCCCTGTGACCTTGGGCAAGGCTCTTCTACCGCCTCGGGTACAACTTAGATTACAAGTCCTCTCGGACAGGGAAAAACAACAGTACCTGAATTGTAACATACCTTGAGCTTGGATTAAAAAAAGAGTGGATAATTAAAACCCAAAATGTGGTTTATCGTTTCAGAGAGGGCAGTGCTGACTTTTTGTTGTTGTTGTTGTTGTTGACGAGGCCCCTAGATTGCTTCACTGAGAGGCAATGGCATGATCCCTATGTGCTTTGCTTGTGTGAAAGGGTTAAAGTACAGTCGTGCATTGCCCGGCCCTGTCAGTGCTTTCTCAGTGCTAACGGGACCTGACAGCTCTTGTCTTAAGCCTGCCCCGTGTCAGACAGTGATGGTCTGCTACTTGGACAGTTCTGAAAGGGAGAAAGAGCCGTGCCATAATCTCAGGGGGCCGCAGTGCAGGACTTCTGCCTGTCAGGTGTCCAAGCAGATTAAGAGACTTCCTCTATTTTGAAACTGCTGTTAAGCTTGGTACGAGCACAGTGGACTGAAAGTTTGAAAACGACCAGCCTTATTTGACCCAGAGTACAGTCTCTTCCCCTGGCATACCCCGGTGACAGAATAAAATGACCAGAACTAGCCAAGGGCTGTAGTAGCAGCGGCTTGGCGTTGCCGAAGCTTCCCCGTTATAGGACTCGGTTCTCCAGAATTCTTGAGCTTCGCCCATGGCTGCGTGATTTGGCCCACGTCATTATTTTCACGCACCGATTCTTATCAGAACTCCGTGTACTGATTCCCTCCGGATTCTTGCAAAGGCGCTTGCACATCTAACGTGTGTTAAGGATAACGTGAGGAGCTGGATAATGCGAGTGCTGACTGAGATATATCCAGTACTGTAATGTGTCCTGGATGGGGCACCAAAGAGCCGCAGAGGAGCAGACAGACAAACAAGTAAATAAACAATCAAACAAATAAATTAAGTAATTCAGTAAGTCAGCATTAACAGAAAAAATCCCATGGATGACAACCCTGCTATTTGGTTGTTATCGTAGCAGAAAAAGTAGGCTAGCACTCACCAGGGAATATATTACTGCATTAGTAAACCAAAATAGAAAATCCTCATTCCATAAACATGGAAAAATAAATGCGCAGAGGAGCGAGAAGAGAGTTTCCAGAGAACAATTTCATGAACATTTCAGAGAGAATATTTAAAAAAGAATAATAGCCTGTTTCATACCTAATACTCTGTGACTACATGCGTGGCTAGCATGTGAAGCAGCAGAGAGTCATCATCTGATAGAATCATTGCATGATAAACACAGACCCATTTTACATGAACGAAATCAATATTTCTCCGGCTTCACGGCTACAAAAAAACACATTCCTCAGCTGCCCCGCTGCAACATGGCTGAAGCGCCAGTGGGGACCAAGCTCCCGTCAGTACCTCAACGAAGGCCATGTTTCGCTGAGAGGCTGTTTCAAGGGCTTGAAAACGATGGTATCTGACCATCAAAGATCCGTCCAGTGCTGTTCTAAACATTTGATCCCAAGCATAGAAAACCCGTGTGAAGAACGCCACGTGCAAAGCTTTGCTGAGTTTTTGCTACCTGACCAAAACTGATCATGGCTGAAAGTCGGCGAGCGTGGCTCAGCCGTGATGTGAGACTGAAATCCTTCTGCCGGTAAAAATATTTTGAGCTTCCTGCAGCATCAGTCCTGTACAGTCACCCCTGCTATACAGTAAGAAGAGAGACAGATAAATAGCTCCCTTTGCATTAATTAACACCGTTTTTAAATGGCATCCGAGCTTCCCTAAAACAATGCTTGGGCTGCTGTTGTCACAATGTATGAGCCAGGCTCACAGATTGCATTGCTCTTTTAACTTGAATCCCTTCTTATCTAGCTAAGAAAACCTCATGCATTGCCTTAGGAAAATAACAAAAAACAAGAAAAACCAGTTAAACCCATGGGGTTTAGTTAACGGGTCCCTCAGCACCAAGGTCTAGGCCATGTTCTGTGACAGACAGACATCAAATTTTTGAGGATAACTTTGAAAACTGTTCGCATGTGCCCAGTTATGTGTGTATATGGGTGCACCCAAAGGTGCTGCTATAATTCATAACCTGCAGAGAAGCGATCTGTGCAGATTATAAAATATGAGTGCCTATGCGTGCATAAATGCTCATGCATGTAAAAAACCATCAGCCGTGCAGGTTCTGACTTATCCAGACACATGCCGCTGTATCCGGTTACGTAGGGGCCGATAGCCGGAGAAGTCTGAACAGCACAATTGAGATGCACAATTAGCACTTTTCAGACCTATCTAGATATGTAGACCTTCTGATACTTAGCTGGATAAATTGGAATATAGTTCGATACATGGTACTACTTATCTGGATAAGTTCAAATTTGTCTGTCTAAGGAAAAAGATCTAGGCAATTTGAAATTGTCAGCTCAGTGTGCTGCGGCAGTCAAAAAAGCAAACAGAATGTTAGGAATTATTAGGAAGGGAATGGTTAATAGAACGGAAAATGTCATAATGCCTCTGTATCGCTCCATGGTGAGACCACACCTTGAATACTGTGTACAGTTCTGGTCGCCGCATCTCAAAAAAGATATAGTTGCACTGGAGAAGGTACAGAGAAGGGCAACCAAAATGATAAAGGGGATGGAACAGCTTCCCTATGAGGAAAGGCTGAAGAGGTTAGGGCTGTTGAGAAGAGACAGTTGAGGGGGGATATGATAGAGGTCTTTAAAATCAGGAGAGGTCTAGAATGGGTAAATGTGAATCTGTTATTTACACTTTCAGATAATAGAAGGACTAGGGGGCATTCCATGAAGTTAGCATGTGGCACATTTAAGACTAATTGGAGAAAATTCTTTTTCACTCAACGCACAATAAAGCTCTGGAATTTGCTGCCAGAGGATGTGGTTAGTGCAGTTAGTTTAGCTGGGTTCAAAAAAGGTTTGGATAAGTTCTTGGAGGAGAAGTCCATTAACTGCTATTAATCAAGTTGACTTAGGGGCCGATTTTAAAAGATGTGCCACCTGGCACGCCACCTGGCGCGCACAAACGTACACCCGATTTTATAACATGCACGCGCTGCCGCGCACATGTTATAAAATCCGGGGTCGGTGCATGCAAGGGGGTGAACACATGTGCACCTTGCGCGCGCTGAGCCCTAGGGGAGGCCCGATGGCTTTCCCCGTTCCCTCCAAGGCCGCTCCAAAATCGGAGCGGCCTTGGAGGGAACTTTTTTTCGGTCCTCCCCACCTTGCCCCACCTTTCCCTCCCTTCCCCTATCTAACCCACCCCCCAGCCCTACCTAAATCCCTCCCCTATCTTATTTCATTGAGTTACGCCTGCCTCTGGCTGGCTGCCGGTGCGCGAACCTCCAGCACGGCCGCTATGCCAGAGGACTCAGGAACGCCCCCGGCCCCGCCCCCAGACTACTGCCATGCCCCCGGTCCTGCCCCCGGACCCACCCTCTCCCGCCCCTTTTTCGAAGCCCCTGGACATATGCGCGTCCCGGGGCTTGCGCGTGCCGAGCCTATGCAAAATAGGCTCGGCACGCGCAAGGGCAGATTTTCTGAGGTTACACGCGTAGCCTTTGAAAATCTACCCCATAGGGAATAGCCACTGCTATTATTGGCATCAGTAGCATGGATCTTCTTAATGTTTGGGTAATTGCCAGGTTCTTATGGCCTGGATTGGCCACTTTTGGAAACAGGATGCTGGGCTTGATGGACCCTTGGTCTGACCCAGTATGGCATGTTCTTATGTTCTTATGTAGTGGTAAATGTGCTACTTAACCAAATAAGTAAGAAATTAGCCAAATAACTGAGCATAAATGACATACCAACATAGCTGTATTTCCAATTTTAAAAGGATACAAGTGTAGATTTTACTTGTGTTAATTTGAGGCTTTTGCACATGAAAGGCAGGGGATGTTATAACATTTGTGGTAATGAAATCACCAGCCTTATCATTTAGTCCACAGTTTACTCGGTTCATCTGCAGCTTGTGAAGACCTTCCTGGCTCTTCAGCCTCAAGTCCCCCCATATCACCCAGACCTTCTACCAAGTCATTTTTTCACTTTTACAATGTTTACGATCACTTTCAGGATCGTATATGCAGGTACAGGACTTATGCACATCATTTTGACAGGTGTTAAAATAGCAACCTATGGCCTGTCCCAGAATACCCTTGTTTACATGAGCAGATATTCGCAGACCCTGATTTATGCGCATACACTGTGGTTTTGAAAATAGCATGTATTCGCGTATGTGCTAATTTTTACGCGCGCATCGTTTGAACATTCACCTTTAATAGCACTTTTCAATTTTTTTAAAATGCGCTAATGGGGCAATTTTCAAAACTGGGTGAGCAGTTGCAAAGTCCATGGATTCAGCCCAGTTCTCAAAGGGAAAAGACAGGCATCTTTTCCCTTTGAAATCTGCCCAAGGAAAAAGCACCCGCAGGGATTTGTCCTTGCTTTTTCCACCGCTGCTTCTTCCTGCTGACCCTGTGTGCATTGTTGCTGCCCCTGGCCCATCCCCGCCCTGGGAACACTTCCATGAGTGATGTGCCCATCGGTCGCAGACGGCTGTGACCTTTGCTGCTCACTCCTTTTTTCCCTGCTACAGTGATCTTCAAGGCCAAGGCGGCCTCAGCCTGCAAACGCTGGCTTCCTCGGCGTCCCCGGGACAGAATGGGCAATCCCGTCCGCCATCTTGAGTCGGGGATTACTTAGAGCCCGCGTGCACACGCCAGGCCCTCTCTTATCGACGTCATGGTGGGAACCTCGGGGGCGTTCCCTCCGCATGATGTCACTCGCCTGTTGTATTTAAACCAGCCAGCCTAAGCTTCCTACGAGTTAGCAAGGACTTCCTTCCTGCTTATTCCACTCCATTCGGAGACGCTTCACTTCACTACTTCCTGAACTAAGAACGCTCCTCGGGGGCCTTGTTACATTCTGGCTATCCACTCCTCGGAGGGCCTTCCTGCCTGGAGACTCCTTCTCCTTTCTTCAGGATATCACTAGTTCAGCCTTGGGAATATTACTGCTGCTTCTATCTCCTAGCTGACGGAATCGCCGGTGTACCCCATGCCTCGGGCCACTACCGTGCTCATTCCAGCTACCCTTCTACACTTCGGAGTAAATACCATCATCTACTTCACTCTGCTGATCTTCTGCACTACTCTGGATTTCTACTCACTGATCCTCGGCATACCCCGCGCTGCGGGCCACTACCGGATCCCTCCAGAGAGTTACCATCAAGAAAGGAGTTCCCTGGCGTACCCCGCTTTGCGGGCCACTCCCGGGGATATCTCCATTGAGCTGCCTTACTACTGGACTGTGTCTTGTATCCATGCTGTGGGTATTTCCCGTGATCCCAGTACAATAAAGTCTATCTCATCTGTGTCCGTCTCTGCTGAGGCCACGCCTACCGTAGTGAGTCCCCACAGGGCTCCTCCCTGTGGGTGGAGCCAACTCTCACTACGGTCCAGGGTCCACAACCACACCAGTTTATAACAATGAGAATGCAAGAACTGCTGAAAGACAAAGTCTAGTTCTTATATTCACCTGAAAATTCTTTACGGGCACAGGGTGTTAAACAGCCGAAAAGGTGAACATCACAGCTGTAACCAGGACTTTATATACTTTGAAAAGAAGGGAAACAAAGCCGCAGACACTCAACACCTTGTGGCCTATTCAAAGCCGCATGCACGGGTTCTCCTCAGATTCCAGTGCCCGCTTTCAGATGCTGGTAACATCATCAGATAGATTCTGCATGCCGGGAAGAGAATGAGACTTGTGCCTCTTCTTACAAACCTGACGATGTCTGCACAGTTCAGAGCAGCGGCTGCAGGAAAAGGGCTTATTTGGGTTGGTTTTTTTTTCCCTGAGATATACAGGACCTCTGAGCTGGGTTTGTTAAACATAGGACATAGTTGTTTTGTTTTGTTTTTTATTTGCTTAAATCGATTAATGACTTTCATTTAAAATATTTTCGTAGAGCAGATTTTTGGGTGACTTGAATCGATAATTGTTATTAACTAATGAAGAGAACTGATGTGGCCTATAAATTGCAGAATAACTTCATACTGGCAACATGGAGTCTTAGTCTGGCAAAATGACTTTCATCTTTGGAGACCTGTGTAAGAAGGGGAGAGATAAACAGATAAGTATTAGTGAATGCCGATCTGGCAGCAAGAAATATACTTTTCCTCTGACTGTCCAGTGAACTGAACAAATGCAATACAGCATCACCCAGAGGAACAGCATCTACCCAAGAGTTTGCACTTCAGGATAATGAACGTATCTATTCAACCTTTTAGAAACTCAACCTTAGGCACATTACACTGAGTATTTTTCCACTTCGTGCTTTTCTGGCAAATAACATGAATGGAAACCCTGCCATGCAGGAAACGGCAGATGATTGCACTGGAGGCACGTTTTATATGCCATCAAGGTTTCCATTCCGGTTCATTATTTTCAGAAATGATACCGCAAATGGAGTAGTAGCAAAGGTTTAACTTTTTTTTTTTTTTTTTTGTAGCTCACACTAAACTCTGAATCAGGGTGGACACTCCAGATGGACTAGAAAAACAAGGAGTGATCTAAGAAAGTCAGAACGTTTAGCCGCTAAGATTTAATGTAGAAATTAATATTGAGTGATCCATTTGGGGTGCAGAAACCCAAAGGAGAAATTCACCCAAGGCAGGCAATAAATAATGCAGGCAGCATGACAAGTATTCAAGAGCTCCTGATGAAAGAAGCATGACTTAATCTTCTGGCCTAATTTGCATGTCTGTAATTCTGCACCAAGTATACAGTATTTTGTGCAGCCACCATAAACTTCCCAAAAAAAAAAATCCCAACAAAATTACGATGGAAGCATGTACAACATTCAAACCCTCTGGAATGGTAGAGAAAACTAAAAGTAAAATGAATTATGTTAACAATTCAAGCCAAGGAGATTGGCCTTACAGTTTCCTGCCCTGTCTTATTTACTTATAATTTTATGACTGGAATATTTTAATGGAAAGTTTCATCTGGATAGAGTCTACTAGCTGCTGTCTTAATGTTATGTTTGTTTATGCATGACTTAATGATGGAACATGTTACTGGAGGTAAGGTTTTTCTCTTCTAGCCCTATACTCTGTAGAAGTTTGGCATGATACAGTAGGGATGTGCAAAGACATTTATTTTTATTTCAGTTTGTTTTATTCATTTTTGGATCATTTTTATCCATTTTTTATTTCATCTGTTATTTTGTTTTTGTGTTTTTTTTTTTCATTTTTATTCATTTCGGAAAATAGTGTGCACTGTTTTCTAAAACAAATGGACCGGGAAATGTTCTTGATTTTCAGATGATTTGGGGGAATATTCACCGAAATAAAAATGCCTGATTCGGTTCGGTTCTTACCATTCATTTTAAAATGAATGCACATCCCTACTTTATAACTTGTACTGGCAATAATTTTCAAGCTACCTGTGAGGCTGCAAAGTCTGCAGGTACTTTTTACCTGCAGTCTTTGATTCAGTTTTCAGGTGTTACCAAACATCTGGAAAAATTTACCATTAAACCTGCGCCTGGAGCCATGCTAACTTAAAATCAGGAAAAAAGCTAAGGCATGGCTTTTCAGCCTTCCCCTAAGACTTACTTCTTCAGCCCAACTTCCTGAACTCCTGACAAAGGACCGTGTCATAGACAACAGTTCATAAATAGGTTTTCCTATGCTGGATCCCAATGCTACATCAATTGCAAATTCAAATTCTATTTTAAGCTGTTCTAAAGCCTCTGTTCATTTAAATTTATTGTAATCCATGAGATCAACTTTGTGAAAAGGCGGAATATGAAATGTTCTTAAATAAAGAATGGCATGCATTTACTATTACGCGTTTTGGTTTCTCTCCCCTTCTTATCCTAAAGGCCATGGATTCAGGGGTGGCGTGTAACAGAATGGGTTCGCAGGGGAGAGTTCCAACAAACTTTATTTCACATGCACGATTCACAACAAGCAGGAATGCTGCAGGTGGGGCCTACTACTCCCAGCCTCAGTTCGCTGTCTCCCCAAAAACAAAGGGCACTTGGGAATGCTGACTTGGTCCAGCTGGTAACGGCTGCTCCACAGCGCACTGATTCGCCAGTGGCAGTGCTCAGCCATGGGCAGTGGCAGGCATGGGCAGATACCACCAGCCCTTCCTGGCTACAGCTGCCCTTCCGGGCTTCTTACTGGCTGGACTTCTCCAACGGGATGCCCCCAACCCCCAGTATAGGTTTCCCTATCTTGGTGCAGGAACTTCCCCTTTACAGAGTCCCAGCCGCTCACCTGCGGAGCTTCTGACTCTCCTGCGTCTAACGTACATTGAGGGTTCCTGTCTCTGGCTACGCAATAAGCTAATAACAGAACACTTAAAGTCGGCCCTCTTCAAGGTGCATGTTAAAAGCCCGGCGCACGCCAAAACTGGGAGATGTGCGAATATGTCGGGCCAGCGCCTGCTGAATGGATTTTAAAAGGCGCCCACGTACGCACGTGTATCCCGCTACGCGAGCAAATGAAAATTTCTGAAAAAGGGGCGGGGGGAATAGGCATGGTGGGGGGGAGGGGGGTCATGGGCGCTCCTGGATTTCAACTTCAAATTTGCGTAGTGGGGTCCCCTGCTGCATAACTTTATGTCTGCTACGGAAGATATGTAAGTAATAAAATAAAGAAAAATAGTAGGATCAGTGGGGTTTTAAAGGTAGGGGCTAACAGGGGAAAAAGGAGGCTTATAAACCAGGGGGTTTGGAAGTCTTATTCTATAACTGGGCGTATTGGGAATGAACTGGGAAACTTGGAAATGGCGTTGGAGCACATGGCTACTAAAATCTCCCCACTTATGTGGTAAAAGTGGCTTTCGCGTCCATAGGCACGTACCCACTTAGAATTGTTTGCGCACACGTGGACACAGTCAGTATATTTTATAACATGATGTGTGTGTATATGAACATATGTTATAAAATCGCCGTGTCTCTGGACGTGGGCTGACGAACGCGCACATACGTGCGTCCCGCGCGCCTATTTAAAGGTTACCGTCTTACGGTTCAAGTCCCCAGGTCCCTCTGGTGCCCTCTTGGCGTTCTCCAGGTTCACCCTCCCACCCAGAAGGCCTTCCTCTCTTCTTATTGCATGACACCAGGGAGCTATAGGGTAGGGCCGTAGGAGCTGGCAGCTGTGCTCTGTGCCTGCAGCATCAGCAGCCGCAGGAGGAAGGGGAGGGATTGGAGCAACGCAGCAGCAGCAGCAGCAGCAGTTGCACAGTGGCAGGGGTGCACCTGCCACTGCCCAGGGTTACAGTACTGTTACTCTGAAAATTGTCCAAGTTAAAATACCTGCAGAGATTTGCACCTCTTTTTTTTTTCTGTGGATGCTTTTTTTTTTTTTCCTTACCAAAAATGTGTGCACAGTTTTGAAAATCTCAAACTGCATGCAGTTTTCTTCCCCAACCTAACTGCACCTCGAGAACATCTCCACTGCAATGCGGATAAAAGGAGGCAATTTTCAATGAGCCGTTTTCCATGGGTTAAACACTGAAACGTTCCAGCAGCCTTATGGGTCCTAGAGAAAAGGGGAGTCTTTGTAGGCTGTGAAATCTTTTAAAGGGTTTACTAAGGGAGCTTTCAAGATCTCAAATGCTTCCTCTTTAGACGCAGAAGGGGTGGAGGGAGGAGAAAGGAGCGGACAGAAAAGAGGTTTAGCTGCTTGATTCCCTCAGTGAGAGTGGGGTGACGCGAGTTATGCCTCCAGAATGGGACTGTATTTTCATTTTGTAGTTTATGGATTGGTGGGGGCAATTTTATAAACTGCCAGTCTAAACGTGAAATCAAATATGCGCATAAGTTTCACCGGTGTTCAAAGCGGATTCACACGCATAAGGTCGCTGTGAAAATTATCCCTCCAAATCTACCCGCTCTCAATTACGCCTGCTTATTTTTGCACAGATTTTTCCAGGAAAATGTACCTGCATTAATGTACCTGCATTAAATGCCAAAATATGCGTGCAAAAGGAGACCCCTCCTCTGCTTCAGCCCTGGGTACATCTCCACTCAGTCCGGGCAATATCAGATGGGCAATTTTGAAAAAGCAAACTAATATGGGTGAAATTACACGTGACTCTCAAACAGTGAACAAGTCATCAATGAAATGAATGAGAGTCTATGCTCACTTACAGAAAAACACTACAAAAATACTTTATTTATACAAAGCAAATATATACAAAACACCTCTCATTCACACCACATTCCCTCCTTAAAAGAGTCCTTTACAAAACCGAACTAAAACAGCCTTCTTGTATATCAATATCACTGAAGTTATAAAAAAAATAATTAAATCATTGAAGATATCAATGTGAAGCTTACAATGTTACAGCAAGCACTTACATCAATAATGGAATATAGAAACCCTCTCACATATGTCGTAATACCAGCAGGAACATTGCGTATATACAACATGTAAATGAATGTGCCACTTATCTTAACAGTATTATAACATATAAATACCTAGCTCTTCATTTATCATATATTTATCACATATTGTGTGTTTTATCCCACTTAGACTCCACAAAGGACCACAATGATATCCACAATATTCAACTTATTATCCTCATATGCTAATGAAAAAACATGTGTCCACTACTGCTCATATTCCTATATACATTCTTTAAAATTCTCATTAATGTCCATGATGTTCCACTTGCTGTCTTCATGTGATATAAACGAGTAACTGAATTCCCTCCTCATATAATGGGAGCGAGTAACTATATTCCCTACGAGGGACCTTCATTTCGCCGCAACGGCTTCATCAGGGGAAGAGCCAAACCTACAATGACACAAATACATTACATATAAATATCTCCCTTTTAACTAAATAATCAGACCAACAATGGAGAACCAACAACTGACCTGGCACTATGCTCATTGCCGATTCTTTCAATAACACAAATCACCACCAAATGCCCACCAGACAAATTACTGCTTTGTCTACAATTGTCGCCTAGAAACGCAAAGCACAGAAGTTACCACAATGTCTCTATGCCAAATCCTTATGCCTGATATTTTTTCAATGAAAGGCTTACCTCAAATTTGCAATCAACTGTTACCTTTCATCAAACCTTTACCCTCCTGTAGTTTTAAAGATACTTGCAGAATATCCTCCTAACTTAATGCACCCTGTCCAAACAACTTATACTTCTATTTAAGTGCCTCCATACCTTAAAACATGGCGGCGTGGACTTCCGGCGATGACGTGTAGGAGGTGGAAGTGAAGGGGGAAAGCTCCGCGGCCCTGCTCCCACGAAACTGAAAATTTCACTAGTTCCTACTGCTCGTTTTTGCTGCCCCTGCCTGGTGCCGGCTGCCGGAGGTGCTGCTGAGTCCCGCCACCACGAGAAGTCCCGCGGGTAATGCACAGGTCGGGCGCCCGCTGCAAATCGGAGCGTCGACCCCCATCGACCGCATGCAGCCAAAATGGCCACGGCACCTCAGCCAGGGGAGCCCTTGCTGGCCTCTGTCACGGAGGAGGCCCTGCAGAAAATTTCGCAGAGAGTGACAGAGGCGCTGGATGGACGCCTATACAAGCTGCAGACTGCGATAGAGGACATCAAATCGACAGTAGAAGGCCATGCTAAGAGGTTAGACACAGCGGAAGGTATCTTCTCCGATCTTGGGGACCACTTAGCGACTTCCGAAAGCCACGTGGCAGACCTTCAGGGCCAGCAATGTGAGCTCCCAGCCAAAATGGAGGAGCAGAAAGATAGAGGCCACTGGAATAACTTCAAAATCATTGGCCTCCCTGAGGAGGTGAGAGACGGAGAGCTGAAGGACCTGGTAGAACAATGGCTCCCATAGCAGGTGGGCCTCATCTTAACTGGTGAACAGTTCCAATGTGAACGGGTGCATCGCGTAGGCCCAGCTCATGATGACCCAGGGCGGCCAAGGCCTGTAATGGCTCGGATTCTCAACTGGGATCACAAGACTCAATTGTTATGGGCGTACCGTCAGAAAAAGGAGATGGAATATAGAGGCCACCAGCTGCTGCTGTTCAATGATTTCTCGGCCAGCACTACAGCGCAGAGGAAGATAATGGCTCCCTCATGCACGGCACTCCATAAGCGGGGCATCCGGTTCCCTGCTGTACCCGGCAAAACTACGGGTCCAACACGACATAAAACTCTCTTCTTCACTTCAAAGGAGGAGGCAGATTGCTTCTTGGCGGCCCTTCCTCAGCTGGAAGAGGAGTGAAGAACATAGCCTTTCTCGGCGATGGCTCCTAGCTTACTACTTCACCAGTTTCCCCAGTTTCTGCAGTTGTGGGTTCCTTGCCGGGAGTGATGCTGCCTTGCCACACTTACTCGAGCTGTTTGACTTATTCATGTACGAGCTGAGGAGGCCATTGCCACGACCCCCTTTTTGTTACTTTGGCAAGGGTTCCCTGGGGGTAGAGGATATGCTCCTGAGCGGCGCCCGGCCCTTGTTTAATGTTGGCCTCTCTTTCACCTACCTTAGGAAGTTTTATGAGCTGGCCAGGAGGTCGCTGTCAGTGGGGACTTGCCTCTATTTATCCTGAACTTGCCCAGTATTCAGAATCCTGTGTTGGGCCATTGATGTTGCTTCCTGGGGCCTGCCCGCGTTGGCTTCCTGAGACTCTAGGGCGGTGGACACGCCTAATCTAGGACCAAGCACAGTGCAGGATGAGGAGTGGGGCCGGAGGAGGGGGACTCTGGTACCACGAGAGTGGGACAGGGCATGCTCTGAGCCTCATGGAGCATTGAGGGGTGATACTGTTGAGGGTACAATGTGTGTGGTAGTTGGGGGGTGGGTTGGGGGGAGAGGACCATTTCGGGTTTGTCTCAGGAGTTTTCAGTAATGTGAGGGGCACTGTCTGTCATTTACCCCCCAGTGCCTAGGCTGGGAGGCCATGGGGAGATTGTGGTATGGAATTAGATGCATCCCGGGGCTTTACACGCATCGCTGGGCCTTTATAAAATAGAGCTTTGAAAATCTGGCCCATATTTTATGCGTGAAAATAAAGTAGGATTTATTAAATCAGGATTTATGCATGCCAGTTGGCCAATTTTAAAACATGCATGCATAATTGAAATTGCCACCAGTCCACCCATTTCTCATCGAGACCCTCCTGGTTCTTCAGCCCGAACTTCCTACAGTTCGTCCAGACCTCCTATCTGGCAAACAAAACAGTGCACAATTAACACATTTAATGTCACTTATGCAAGATAATTAGCAGGGGTAAAATTACGTAAGTTGGCAGATGTACATGTGTCAGTACCTTTGAAAATAGGAAGTTACTTGTATAAATGTTGGCTCTGCCCCTGAGAACTCCTAGACTGCCCCCTTTTTATACATGCATATATGTGTGCACAAAAGGAAAAATATGTGCCTATGTTAGATGTTTACAAAATAGCATGTACACAAGTAGATGCTATTTACACGCATGTATGCTAATTTTTACATGCTCAACTGTTTGAAAATTCACCCTATTGTGTCCTTGCCTTATTTTTGTTGTACACCACCTTGGGCTGAAGTTTGTCCAAGGAATGCAGCTTACAAATGTAATATAACATAACATTTCGATTACAGTCATATGATATAGGGTAGAAAGAAAACACACACAACTTTGTATTTATTTAAACAAAGAAAAATTGATATCCTGCTATATTCAACAACTGCTGTCCTGAACAGATTACAATAAAATATCAACATTTAATTTTACTAAATCAGTTCCTGACTTAGTGTTCAAAATGCAGCACAATTTGACAGCCAATGCCCTATTCGCATGAAACTGACTTGTAATGCAGTGTGTGTGTCTTCCACATTGTGGTTCCTCGTGGCTGAGGGGCAGAGGAAAAGGATGAGTCTTCATGTCTGTCTTGGTTGTTAAAACTGTTTTTACTTCCTTACAGAATTCGGAATATTCAAGCCGGGTAGCCATTTTTTTTTTTACTATACAACGTAAATCAGTTTGCAGTGATTTCCATTTCTGTCTCCACAGATCTCAGTAGGCTTGATCTTTAAGTAATTAATAGCTTTCACCTGCATTTCCCTGCTTCTGTCTAAGGACCACCTCATATTGTAGTAAATCAATTTAAAAACCCTCCTATATCAGATCCGTATATAAAGGACCAAGATTAATGAACAACGTTATGAATCATGTGATGCAGTAATGCAGTAAATTTAATCTCACAATAGGAATACGGTAAAATTAATTGTCGGTTGAGTGAATTGCGGCCTGAACTATTACTTTGGTGAGGGAGAGGTTACTGGTGAGGTTATTTATTAGTGGCCCCGAAAATATATATGCCCTGTTATAGAGCTTGCAGCGTTCTGAATCCTGAGAGGAGAGCAGAACACATTTTCATACTATGATTAGTGTGCAGAAGGAAGGAAGGACGTTTCTGTGGTTTTTGTGAAGACCGCAACAAAAATACTCTGGAATCAGCTTTGTTTTATTTTCCGGACAAGATAAATTTTATATGCTAAAGCTTCCAGGCCAACATGTCGTACAGGGCCCGTAGAACAGCAAGCCAACAAATGCCATTTTGATCTTTTGAAAAATGAGGCAGGATTGATTTTTGAATATTTTGTGGACATGAAAACACTGTTTTTCTTCTCCAGATGTGGCCATTTATCTTTAAATATGTCGGTTTTGAAATATGTCCCATGAAAATCCCTATATCGATTTACACCTATAGTAACTCTCCAAAAGGTCATTGTATAAATAGAAATATGTATGATAAGAAGAAGAAACAAATGACTGGTGCTGTCCCCCTAATTCCCATATATGCCAGATGTGTTCAGAAGATGATGATAGCCTTTCAAAATTAGATGCCCTGCCTATGGCTATTAGTTTTTTTGTGAAACTCTATCTATCTGTCTAATAAAATACATGATTCATTGTGTGAAACAAATGCATATATATTCTGTAAATATATACATGCACACACATATTATATTAAATGTTTTTCCCATGAGGAACAATTGAGCATGTACAGCATGTATTTAATTTTCAAGACCATGCTTGTTTAATATTTTTCTGACTTGATACATCTGTTTTATACTAAGGAATTTAATAGCCCACTTGGTATTCTCAGTTTGCCAGAGGCTGCTTCTTTATGGCATTCTTAGAAAGCAAAGAAATATAATATTTAAAACCAATACCAAGCGGACAATAGATTTGCACTAATGTTTTATGTGCCTTTATCACATCAGCTGGTTGCGCTTGACTGAACGTTAATATATTCTGTTTTCTTTACAGTCGGGATGTATTAGCAATCCCGTGAGTTTTAGCCAAACAGCCAGCCATTGGTGTCTGAAATAGTTAAACAGTGATGACGCAATGCTCGCTATTCTTAGGAATACAACGTGCACCTTGCACCTTCTGATATGCCCAGTGCTAGCGGATGTGCATGCCATGTAATTGCGGACCCATCCCGCTGGCAGCTGAATTCAAGAGAGGACTGGCAGGCTTCCGTGAAGCCCATCCCATGGTGGGTGAAAAATGAGGGAGGACCCGGCAGCTGCCAGCGGACCCCATCCCACTGGCGGCTGATGATCAAGAGAGGCCCAAGCAGGCCATCATGGAGCCCATCCCATGATGGCCAAAGAGACAGAGGATGGACTTGGCAGCCGCCAGCAAACCCCCCCCCCCCCCATCCTGCTGGCAACTGAAGATCAAGAGAGGCCCGGACGTTTGCCGCAGATCCCATCCCACTGCGGTCGATGAGAAAGAGGGAGGACCTGGTCCTGCCAGCAGACCCCCACATCCCACCGGCGGCTGAAGATCAAGGGAGGCCCAGAAGGCTGACATGGAGCCTATCCCATGGTGGCCAAAGAGGAAGAGGGAGGACCCAGCAGCTGCCAGCAGACCCCGTCCTGCTGGCAGATGATGATTAAGAGAGGCCCAAGCAGGCCATCACGGAGCCTATCCCACGGTGGCCAAAGTGAGAGAGCGGGAGGATCCTGATGACTGCAAGCAGACCACATCGCCACCCCTTATGCAGGGATGAGTTAATTGAAAAGTAGCACCTGCAGCTAAAACGTGAGAATGTAGTAGATTAATAGATACAAATTTCTGCTGGCGAACCTGATTTTCTCCAGTGACATCTGGATAAATTCTAATTAATTGACCCCCACGTTTTTTAGCACGCTGCGATAAAAAAAAAAGCTTTAATATCAGTCTGACTTTAACAGTCCCTATCAAAGTGCCCTTTTCCATAGATGCTGGCAGCAAACCTAAGGAAGATTCTGCAGAAGGATACTCAACTTTTTTACTTAAACCTGATTGTGAATTATTTAAAGCAGGTCTCTCTCTCTATGTTAATGGAAAATAATAAGTGGAAATTAAGGGGTGGTACAGCTGCCTCAGGTATTTTCACATTCTCTTTTAAATAACTCTTAAAGAAATTGCTTCCAGAAATATTAAACAGTTTAGGAAAATTTACCAAGCATAAATTTCTACTCTTCAGCGTATTTTCAGAATAGTCCAAATTACGATGCAATATCATATCTTTTATAAAAGAAAACACAAACGTATTGTACCTGATTAATCTTGGACTGTGTATATCATAACATGTTCCCATCTTATTTTCATATGGAAGAATACACTGTTCATACTTTACTACTACTTTATGCTACAATTGTGACCACAGGAGATTCCATTTGAGCAAAAGCCTGCAAAATAGGTTCTAGAGCAGTGGCTCTCAACCCTGTCCTGGGGACCTCTCTCATGTATATTCATTGTGGATATCCTGAAAACCCGACTGGCTGGGGGGTCCCCAGGACAGGGTTGAGAACCACTGCTCTAGAGGGAAACAGAGACTCTAGTTTCCTTCAATTTGGATACAAAGTTCTCTTCCCAGTAGAGCTGGAGAATTGTTCTAAACAAACCCGACCCTGCTGAACACTAACCACAGAGTCACCTCGTCCTCTGACCGCAGAGTCCACGTTAAGAACATAAGAACATAAGAAATTGCCATGCTGGGTCAGACTAAGGGTCCATCAAGCCCAGCTTCCTGTTTCCAACAGAGGCCAAACCAGACCACAAGAACCTGGTAATTACCCAAACACTAAGAAGATCCCATCTTACTGATGCAATTAATAGCAGTGCCTATTCCCTAAGTAAACTTGATTAATAGCAATTAATGGACTTCTTATCCAAACCTTTTTTGAACCCAACTACACTAACTGCACTAACCACATCCTCTAGCAACAAATTCCAGAGCTTAACTGTGCGTTCATTGAGACGCTGACTCCGAACCTCTCTGGCCAGAAATCTCACCCATATAAAGAGAAACAAAGGACAGAAAGAACGGGCCAGTTCTTGCATAGGAATCATTTTCAGAAAGCTGAATGCCTTCTCAAATTACTGGTCTTGCTGCCATCAAAATTCTTCTGTCTCTCTGCCGCCACCGGGTTGAGACCTGCCAAGGCATTAACCTCCAAAGGAAATCTGGAAGCATTCCTGCAGGTCTCCTCCTCGAACCCTTCCCACTGCAGCCATACTCAGCTCCTCATCGGATGCCAACACAGAATGGGAACTTTCCATAGTCATTCACCACAAAGGTACAGTCTGCAAAGTTGTAATTGCTTCTAAAGGAAATGTATCAAGTTGCCGAGAAATCTTTGCAAGTTGAATATAATCAGGACTGGGGATCGGATAAACGACCAGGGAACTTGCTGAAAAGCGCAGTAACGATGGTTCTCTGGTACTTGCCTCCAGAGGCCCCATGTTTATCTGACTAACTAGCTGAGCTATAAAATTACCCCAAATGGACCCCAAAATTATTTCAAATGTATTCTAGGTTAGAATATAAGATACGCCACACTGGGTCTGACCAAGGGTCTATCAAGCCCAGTGTCCTGTTTCCAACAGTGGCCAATCCAGGCTACAAGTACCCAAACATTAGATCACAAGCTACTATTGCTTATTAATTACTGTCATAGCGGTTTACGGATTTATCATCTAGGAACTTATCCAAACCTTTTTTAAACCCAGTTACACTAACTGCTGTAACCAAATCCTCTGGCAATGAATTCCAGAGCTTAACTATGCACTGAGTGAAAAAAAATGTTCTTCGATTTGTTTTAAATGAGCTACTTGCTAACTTCATGGCATGCCCCCTGGTCCTTCTATTATCTGAAAGAGTAAATAACTGATTTACATTAACTTGTTCAAGTCCTTTCATGATTTTGTAGATTTTTATCATATCTCCCTCAATCGTCTCTTCTCCAAACTGAACAATCCTAACTTCTTTAGCCTTCCCTCAGAGGGCAGCCATTCCATGCCTCTTATCGTTTTGGTCACCCTTCTCTGCACTTTCTCTAGTGCAGCTACATCCTTTTTGAGATGCAGTGACCAGAACTGCACACAGTATTCAAGGTGTGGTCTCACCATGGAGTGATACAGAGGCATTATGACATCCTCCATTTTATTTTCTATTCCCTTCTTAATAATTCCTAATATTCTGTTTGCTTTTTTAATCGCAAGACTTCCCTTGGGTAAATCCATGCTGGCTGTGTCCCATCAAACCATGTCTATCTAAATGTTTTTGATTTTATTCTTCATAACAGTTTACACAATTTTTCGGAGCAATGAAGTCAGGCTCACAGGTCTACAGTTTCCTGGATTACCCCTAGATCCTATTTAAATATAGGGATTAAATTAGCCATCTTCCAATCTTCAGATACATCATTTGATTTTAATGATAGATTACAAATTTTTACTAATAGGTCTGAAATTTCTTTTTTTAGTTCTTTCAGAACCCTGGGGTGTATACCATCTGGTCTAGGTGATTTAGTACTCTTCAGTTTGTCAATCAGGCCTACCATATCTTCTAGGTTCACCATGATTTGGTTCAGTTGATCTGAATCATCACCCATGAAAACCTTCTCCAGAACGGGTATCTCTCCAATATCCTCTTCAGTAAACACTGAAGCAAAGAAATCATTTAATCTTTTCGAGATGGCCTTATCTTTTCTAAGTGCCCCTTTAACTCCTTGATCATCCAACGGTCCAACTGATTCCCTTGCAGGCTTTCTGCTTCAGACATACCGGTATTTAAAAAGTTTTTATTGTGAGTTTTTGCCTCTATGTCCAACTTCTTTTCAAATTTTCTCTTAGCCTGTCCTATCAATGTCTTACATTTATCTTGCCAATGCTTATGCTTTATCCTATTTTCTTCTGAAGGATCCTTCTTCCAATTTTTGAATAAAGATCTTTTGGCTAAAATAGCCTCTTTCACCTCACCTTTTAACTATGCCAGTAATCATTTTGCCTTCCTTCCACCTTTCTTAATGCATGGAATACATCTGGTCTGTACTTCTAGGGTGGTATTTTTTAACAATGTCCATGCCTGTTGCACATGTTTTACCTTTGTAGCTGCACCTTTCAGTTTTTTTTCTATTTTTCTCATTTTGTCAATGTTTCCCTTTTGAAAATTTAGCGCTAGAGCTGTGGATTTACATATTGTCCCCCTTCCAGTCATGAATTCAAATTTGATTATATTATGATCACTATTGCCAAGCAGCCCCACCAACATTAACTCTCTCACCAAATCATGTACTCCACTGAGAATTAGATCTAAAATTCCTCCCTCTCTCGTTGGCTCCTGAACCAATTGCTCCATTACTACTGCACTACCAGTTTGGTTAGCTTCCCTAATTTCTCTTAGCATCTCACTGTCCATCTCACCATTTTGATGGTATACTCCTATCACTATAGTCTTCCCCGACACACAAGGGATTTCTACCCATAAAGATTCGATTGTACATGTATCTCATGCAGGATCTTTATCCTGTTGGACTCTATGCCAGCCCGGACATAAAGCACCACCCTGCCACCAAGATGCTCCTCTTTGTCATTGCAATATAATTTGTACCCCGGTATAGCACTATCCCATTGGTTATCCGCTTTCCACCATGCCTCTGAGATGCCAATTAAATCTATACACTCTAATTCTCCTATCTTACTTCTTAGACTTTTGGCATTAGCATACAAACATTTCAGTGAGTTTTTTGTTTGTATTTACATTCTGCTTTTCAGATGACAGGGATAAATTGGAATCTTTTAGCTCAGGTGAGTTTTTAATTATAGGCACATGGACTGCTTTTCTTACTATTGGAATCCCTCTGTTGGGAATCCCTAACTCTAATGCTTCATTAGTATCTTTTGAAAAATCCTCCCTCCGAACCATGAGCTGCTGAGTGACTGTCGGCTTTCCCCTTTGTTCTAGTTTAAAAGCTGCTCTATCTCCTTTTTAAAGGTTAGCACCAGCAGCCTTGGTTAATGTGGAGCCCATCCCTTTGGAAAAGACTCCCCCCTTCCCCAAAAGATTCCCCCAATTCCTTACAAAACTGAATCCCTCTTCCCTGCACCTTCGTCTCATCCACGCATTGAGACTCCGGAGCTCTGCCTGCCTCTGGGGACCTGCGCGTGCAACAGGGAGTATTTCAGAGAATGCTACCCTGGAGATTCTGGGCACTGCACAGTTTATAAAATATGAAGTAGTTCTTCTCTGAAAGGTGAATTTTAAAAGCTGGGCACACGTCAAAATTGGGAGATGTATGTATGTGTGTAGCACTTGCACGTGTTCAGCCAATTTCAGAAGCCGCCCACTAGTGCGTGCACTAGTACCGATGTGCGAATATCTCGCATTGGGATGGAATGAGTACATGGTGCGGGTGATCCAGGGCAGGGACAAAAGATTAGGGATGTACAAGGAAAAAAAATTGTTTTCATTTTTCGGTTCGTTTTTAGGAGTTTTTCCCCCCCATGAATTTTGGTTCGTGGATTGCTTGATTTGTTTCATTTGTGTCAAAAAAACGAATCAAGCAATTAAAAAAAAAAAAAAAAAAGGCCAAAAATGAAAACGAGCCCTCCCTTCCACTCTCCCGGAAAAATGCCGGGGCCAGGATTCCCCTCCCCCCCCCCCGGTTCCCCACTTAGATCTAGGCCCGAATTATTAGTTTAAAATAAAATAAACAAATAAGGTTTGTTTCAATTGGGGGGGGGGGGGGAGCTCACAATTCATTTTGGGCCACCGAATGAAACGAATTAGCCTTATTCGTCATGTTTTGCAGTTTTATTTTAAATGAATGCACATTACTACAAGAGATGTGCGCGTAAGTACCTATGTGCCTGGGCACTAACCCAGGCTGTGAAGGAGGAGTAAGTCTTAAAACCATTTCCAGGCATCTATGAAGTGTTTGAGGGGTCTGCAGGCTAAAGAACTGGGGGTATGGAGGATCTAGCTATAGACTGGGCAAACTGGAGGGCGAACTGGTGAAACTGGTCATGGCATGGACACGCAATTGTTACAATATTCCCTCAGTTGCACGTCTGAAACCCAACATTAAGCGCACATATGCATGCATAAGGGCTATTTTATAACATGCCCCATATCTGGCCACATGCCCGCACACATGCATATATGTGCGCCTACATGTTCTTTTCAAAGTTACTGTGTTAAAGTTTATTTCAGTATGCATGAATATTTCCAATGCAAGAAATTGCTTACTGTCTCTATTTTATAAACATTCGTGCCAAAAAAAAAAAAAAATTAAATGTATGCATATTAACCCTGATTTATATGCAGAGGCAGGTATCTTGCATGTTCTGTAAATACTTGCACCAGTTTGATGATACCTCCGCCAGTTCACTCAGTCCATCTCCGGGTCACCTACACTTTCTATCACTAACCCCCACCAGTTCACTCAGACCTCCCACTCAAAAATGGCAGACAACAGAGAAGTCCAATTTCAATTGCAGGAGTCACTTAGCAGGCGTAAAATCGTCCAAATAACAGGGTCATTCTTTATTCTGCGAGGTGCCGGTATCGCGGGCGGTATTATCCTAATTAGAGGAAGGGGAGGAGTGTGGGAGGGGTTTGGGGGGAGTTATCTTCCGGCAGCGCTGCAGGGGGTAATCTTTTTCAGATTATTGCTGGCAGCACCGCGGGAAACAACTAAACACCTTTTCCCATGGTGCTGTGGGGGTGATAGTGTGCGGTGCGGCTGCTGCGACGACGAAACTGCTCTGCCGCCTTGTGGCCGGCTGCCCACTATTGCTCCCCATCCCGACCCCTTTTTTTTTCGCGCCTCATCATTCTACTATAAATATAAATATAGCAGAATGGTGAATCTAGGGGTAAGGTTGCTAATTTATACACTTATATCTCTTATAAAAGATAGCAACTTCTGCACATACTTCTTCACTCTCGCCTGAACACCCCATAACGCTTTTTTTTTGTGGCAGAAAATGTGTGCATGAAATTGAAAATATGTGCGCACTTTCAATGCTTATAAAATAGCGTGCAGGCTATTTATGCGTGTATACGCTATTTTTCTGTGGGGATCCCCTTTGATAGTTTACTCGATAGTGAGTAGGTGTGCCGGGGTGTGGAATGGAGTTGAAGCGGGGAAAAGATTTGCATGCATGCTCTCGATTTCCAAAAGTATGTGCATAAATCCACATTCGCAAAGTTACAGGTGCTCTCAAGAAGGTGAAGCTTTGTACGTGTACGCTGCACACCCGCACATTTTTAAAGTGGATTTATGTGCATACATCTGCTCTGAAAATCTGAACTAAAGTCTGCAGATAGAAAGTGCCCCCAGGCTATGCTGGCCTTCCTGGGAGTAGGCCAACCTCCGGGCTCTGCAGCTGTAGACACAGGCACATACAGTCCTTCTCAGCATTTAGCCTCTCCACAGATTTTCTGGGCACGTGGATAGGGCCATGTCTACAGATGGGCAAGATGTGCATCCACCTAGGGTGCCAAGCTGTGGGGAGGGCACGGAAACAGAGAGGTTTGGTGGGAGAGCCATGTATTGCCTGGCCCCCCTTTTTATATCCTATCTCCTGTTCCCCCTCATGTGTACAAGCGCTTCCCAGGATGGCAAGGAGAAGCCCAGCACTCCACCTGCCCCTGCCCTCCCCCTACCTCCAGCCCAAACCTGCCTATGCACTCCTTGGACTGGACAATAGTGGCCCAGCCTGCCCCGATGTGGGGGTGATCACAGGACCCATGCAGCCAACTGATGGCAACCTTTGCCTGGGGTGCTATACTCCCTGCCAGTGGTTCTGCTTGTGCACATGTCCCTATGACCATAAAACTAGTCGTATCATTCCCCCCAACGTCGACCCCATCCTGTCATGGGTTACATAGCTGTTACCTTGTCTTTAAGGGGTTAGCCGCAATGAATACTTTATGCTAATTAACTTGGTTCAAGTTACCTAAAGTTTTGGCATTACTTGTTTGGAATGATGCAGGGTGAAGTCAAACACGTTCCTAATGCCAGTTTTAATCTACAGGCAAGAATTTCCTTTCTGTCCCCAATAAAATGATCACATCAAATCCCTATGAGAACCCCCTCGGGGCTTTGTATGATTACGTGTTTAGTTTTTCTGATTTAAATTCTGTGCACTATTGTTGTGCGCACTTATTAAATTATTTATGTTTTGTTCATAGTGCTATTGTCCAGTTTAATTGATTTGCCGCACATTATTCTGCTGTGATTTACCTAAATGTGTGTGCCCTTAACTCCGCCCCCTTTGTATGTACTAAAGTTAGCACATAAATGGACTCTGAGACTTTCAGGTTAAAGCACCGTTCTTAAGTTTTTAACTTGTACACTCTATGGTAACAATACTTTTACCGGCCTTTCTTCTTTCCAGCTTGTTGCAAGCTTCCAAGTTCTCTCCCCCTGTTGATTGTAACTTTGACTTATTCCTACTTATTGTTATCTTTCTTTTACGTGAATTGTTACTCTAGTTTTTCCCTTTGTTAAACTGTAAACCGATCCGATATGGTAATTTACTATGAAGGTCGGTAGAAAAAACTGTTAAATAAATAAATAAATAAATAAATAGGTTCTTCCGGGCTAAAAGAGCAAAAATGGGAGACCTCCGCAATACTTATTTTTCTTCCTATCCTCGAATCATTTTATTGTTGTTCACAATCTCCCATTTCAGGCGCCATGGTTCATGCTTTCAGATGCACTATACACTATAGCTGGCACTAATAGGAGCCAAGATGAATTGTTACCAGACACAATGAAACAAGGCGAGAAAGCAAAAAAACCCCACATAGCGAGCTCTGAAGTCTCTGACTTCACTTAATTAGTCTTTTATGTCTTTAAATTACAGGCTTTCATACTGCTTCATAGTTCCACTAAGTGTCTTTTCTTGAATAGTAGTTCTTTTGCTGACTCAAGATCAATGATTCACATTAATCCCCTTTACAGCCAGGGGACAACATCCCTCTGGTGACCAGGCTTGTGGTAATTATAAATATTGTTCTGGCCCCCCCTCACCTTGAACATCATTAGGGAAGATGCATGACTTCTTGATAGTTACATCAATGCAAGATCAATGCAAGTTCATAGTTGTGCAGGGAAATGTTGGACATTTCTGTCCTTAGGGATAATATTCAACGACAACCTATAACCTCTACTACTAAATTACTGTAACAGAATCCTGCACTGTATCTGAGGAAACCAGTAGGATAATATGGCAAATCATTAAACCGAAATGATATTATAATGCAATGCTTTAATTTTTATTAGATCTTAATATTTCAATTTTATGAGTTTTCAAGCCATGATTAGGATATGTTAGGGAGAAAGGCAAACCTAGATTACTTTAAAAAAAACTTGACTCACATCTTGGCGATATTGCTTTTCCCTTGATTTTATTCCAGGGGCCTCCATTTTTTATCCTAATGTATCAAATTTACCACACTTCCTTAAACATATAATGTTATAAAAACAAAAAACCCAACAAAGTAGTTGGGTAGCAATGATAATCTTTCCAAGATTAATGATGTGTTTAGGATTTCAGCTTTTGAGACAATTAAGTTCTTACTAAGGAATACTGGGAGCAAATATGTTGACCTGGATTGGCCATTGTCAGAGATGGATGCTGGGCTTCATGGAACTCTGGTCTGACCCCTTTCTCATGTTCTTATGAGGCAGATGAGAAAGGGTAAAGGAACAGTAAAGAGCAGATAAAGGGTCAAGAAAGGAAAGAGGAAATAAGGTGGATAAAAAGGACAAATTAGAAAAAAGGAATTAAGTAAGAGCCCAAGTACTGAAAGAGTACAGGGAAAGATAGGGGAAGAGATTTTATCAGGAGAAGTGGGGATATACATTAAAAGGATATATAAGAGGGGCATGATAGGCACCAGTAGCTTAGCACAGTAACAGTAAATAATAGTAGATAAAGACCAAAATGGCATATCCTAGTCTGTCCAGTGGAGATTCCTCCACTTTGGGTAGATGCATAAAAATTCCTCTATGCAACCCAGCACGAACTCTACCCATCTCAAGTCTTTTACCCAACCTCTAAACTTTTCTCTTTCAACTGCCTTCCATATCTGTCCCAAGTATGCCCAAAATCTGTTTCAGAGATGGTGTCTACCACCTCTGTAGGGAGGCCGTTTAAGGCCTTGCCATCTTCAGTTTTGATTCTTATAGGACTAATACTTAAGCTAACATCCAGGCCCCCTTCTAAGTTAATATTAACACATTTTGTAATAATCCCCATAGCCACCAAGTTTAGTGAGGATGTAGTAAAAAGATTACAGCTTCCCCATGCGCATTAAAATTTGTTTAAAACCGTGGTCTCACCATGTATGTCACGCCAGACTTCTGGAAGCCCGATGCTGTTGTGCCACTGTTGTTTAGGATTGCAACTGTCACTCCACGCAGATTATCCCAGTGACTTTTTTTTGGAAACCCAAAGTAGTCATGCTAGTGCTTAGCGATGTAAAAAGGGAAAAAATGTGTCTAGGTTCGTTAATTGATTTCAGGGGTACCTCAGTTTGTTTCATTAGTTTAAATGCCCCCCCCCCCCAAAAAAAAATTATTTGTTAATTTGTTTCACTTGTTTTTTGATTTATAGTGAAGTAAATGGGAGAAGGCCGCATTGACTTCACTGTAAACAAAAAACAGGCCTGGTACCCAACCCGAGGCTGGGACCACTAGCTGAGGCTAGGGCCTAGGCTTAGACCTAGGCCCAAAAAGAGGCATGGCCTGAAGCCAGATTCCAGTCATCAAGGCCTAGGCATGGGTCTGACGACAGGGCTGGCCAAGGCTGGCCCCATTGCCAAGGCCTGGGCCTGATACTGGTGCTTGGCCTGAGATTGAGTCACTGCGGCCTTATGGTATTTTCTATCCAAGGCTAATTTTCGATTCATACCACCATAAAAAACAAAAGTAGCATCATTTGTTGTATTTTTGTCATTCATTCAAAACAAATGCACATCTCTAGTAGTGCTGTTTAACCTCCATGCCATGCAGGTTATCCCGGTGCTTCATTATCATCCTACTTGCCACTATGGGGATGTAAGCTCCTAACATTTGGAGTCAGACTCCTAAATCGGCTATTTTGAAAATTTACTAGAGCTGAATTCCCTAAATTTAGGTTCCTGGTTTCATTAGGACCCTAAATTTAGGATCCTAAAAGGTAGGTTGCTACAGGAGTGAAGTTAGGATGATGAGACAAAATTAAGAGCTTAACACTGACTTTCAGTACTAGGCATCTATTTCTGGAAACTAAATCTTAGGCAAAATAAATAGTAGGCCTAAATTGAGGTCCCTAAATTTATGTAAATTTTTAGCTGAAAACTTAGGTTTCTAAGTTTGGCTAAAAATAGGTGCCTAAGTTAGCAACCTAACTTAGGTGCCTAAATGTAGGAGCTCAGCTCTTTTTGAATATTGGCCCCTATGTCTCTGATGTATTTATCCTACACTTTTTCAAATTCTGTTTTTATTTTATTTATTTATTTATTTATTTATTTAATTAAGGGGTTTTTATATACCGCGGCTCGTTTGCAAACATCACCTCGGTTTACAATGAACATTAAATTAGCAACAAGCTTTACAATCCAACATATTTAAATAATGATACATCGCTGAATACATATAATTAAAATTAAACTAAACTAGATTTAGCGGGGGCGCAAAGGGCTGGGGATCAAATTAATTGTACCTTATTAACAGTACAGATATTTACAAGGTCGGACTTAGTTGACAGATAAATTACAATATTACTACTATTGCAAGTAAATAGGACATCATGGTGTGTTTAACGTATAGAAAATCACTGATTGGAATGGGAAGATGGTATTATATAAAAGTCATATTATATATTTTGATCTGATGGAGATGTTCACAAATTGTAGGCTTGTTTAAACAGCCATGTTTTTAAGTTCTGTTTAAATTTCTTGTGGCAGGGTTCCAGTCGTAGATCTGAGGGTATTTTATTCTTGGTTATTATTTTGGTTTTGGTTATTATTTTTGGGTTTGTCTCCACCATCTTCTCCACGAGTTTATTCCATGCATCCGTCACCCATTTTGTGAAGAAAGATTTTCAGATGTTGTTCCTGAGGCAACCCACCTCCTCCGGAGCTTCATAATGTGATCTCTTGTCTTAGAGCATTTTCTTCTCTGGAAAAGGTTTGTGTCTTATGTCATACGGCTTTTGTTACAGATTATTCATTTTGGTGTATTTCTCTGGACTCCTTACAGACTGTCTATATCCTTGCAGAGGAACTGCCTCCAGAATTGGATACAATATTCCATTTGAGGTTTTACTAACCACCCGTACAGAGGAATTAATTATCACCTCTTTTTTTTTCTGCTGGCCTCTCCACATGCACCCTAGCATCCCCCTGGCTCTGGCTACCACCTTATCACACTGTTTTGCTATCTTGAGAGATCATTGCACACTGTCCCCCCAAAGGCTGTCGGCTGGGCAGTGCATATCAGCTTCTCACCCTCCTTCCATCATTTACTGCTCCCGTGGATTTCTCTACCCCAGATCCATGACTGCACTTTTGTTTTTGCATTGAATCTTAACTGCCAAGCATTAGAACACTATTTGAGCTTTCTTATGCACCCCCCTTTTTCAAGTTTTCACTATTTCCAAGAGCACCAAAAGAATTTATCTCTGGGTCTATTTTCAATACCGATATGTCCCCTTTCACTGTCCCCAAGGTGTGTGCGCTTTCTATGGGCGTGAAGGTGATGGTGTGCTTTTCCCTTACGTGTGTGAGTATCTCAGTTTCTCTACAGATGTGATGTGCTGGGACAAACAGACTGGCTGTTCAAATTAAAATTTACTGATTCTTTTAAAAATTCAATCAATGTCCAATATTAAATCCAAAAGTTTTCTTGTACAACTGTCCTTATT
This sequence comes from Rhinatrema bivittatum, assembly GCF_901001135.1. Lineage (NCBI taxonomy): Eukaryota > Metazoa > Chordata > Amphibia > Gymnophiona > Rhinatrematidae > Rhinatrema > Rhinatrema bivittatum. Next base: position 25,269,865 of record NC_042620.1, on the reverse strand, counting down.
TACACTGTTCTCACTCTCTCTCTATTGTGCCCTGTCTCTCGGGTTACTGGAATGGAACTTACTACTTGTCCCAGTGGTTAGGGAAATCCTACCTGTGGAGGATCCCCTTAATCCCAGAAAAATCCTACCTGAGTTCAGATGCCAAATCTCCGTCATCCAGCCTATGTCCTGGTCCTTTGGGCTGGAGATCACATTGAGAGTCTCCTGATTTTCCTCCTTCTTCTTGAACTTCCAATAGATGTGACTTCTTTGATGGAAAAGTCTGATATCTGCACACAAAAATCAGGCTCCTGCAGCTCTGGCTCCACATGAGGTGGGGGTGGAACAAAAATCCACTCAGAACCATGAAGTAGAAAAAAAGAGTCTTGCCAAAATCTCATGCTGGGTAATGCTGTCACTGATCTTGCTTCCTCCAGGAAGAAGATGGAGAGGTCACAGATCTTCAGCCCTTGGCCTCTAGATCTGGGGCTTGTCCCTCACCAAAGGGTCCAGGGTTTTCCACCAGTACAAAACAGCTTCTAAACAGGCAAAAATCCTCAATGAGGCAGACCCTGTCAGGCAGGGAGTGCACTGATAAGGAATCTCCTAAAAAAGAAAACACCAAATCAGGGTAGCAGGCCCAACTCAGCAGGGGAAACTCAAAACAGCACTTCAGTCTTCGAAAGTCAACTCAAAATGACCGCACATGCTCCTTACCTAGCTCCCTTACCCAAGTAGACTGAGACCACCAATCACAGGCAACCTCTGGGAGGTGCTGCATAAGAATGGTGTCTCTCTCCCTAAGCTGTTTAATGCTATGAGCAGGAATCTAGGGCCATCTAGTGGCCAACTAAGGGGCCGCTACCTTATTCACTTCTCATTCTGTCTGCTGCTCCGGGGTGTCTGCTCTGTTGCAGGCCTTAGAGTTATCCTAAAAAAGAAAAAAGACAACCTTTTCCTTCTAATTCCTCTGCAATATTGCTTACAAAAAGTTTCAACTGAACTGGCCCAAACACAGGTTCCTGAGGCACTCCACTAATCAGCTTTCTTTCCTTAGATTTAATTTAATTTACCACTACATTCTGCTGTCTATTGCTCAACCAGTTTCTAATCCAGTCCATCACTTTATTTTACAACTCCAGGCTGCTCAATTTACTCATGAACCTTCTATATAAGACAGTATCAAAAGCTTTGTTGACGTTCCTAATAAACCACCATCCCATGTATGCCCATGATCTCCTTTTCCAGCCCCCCAATTGAAGGAATCAATCAGATTTATTTGACATGATCTCCCTCTGGTAATGCCATGCTGCCTTGCAACCTGCAGAATTCTAAATACTTCACTAACCTTTCCTTGGTCTCCATTCATTTTCCAACGCTAATGCCTACAGTACCTGAATGTAATCCACTTTGAAGTTCCCGAAAGGCAGAATCTAAATCAAATAAATAAATAACTACTGAGGTAAGATGAATTGGCCTGTAGTTTCTGGCCTCTTCTGTGTTACCACTTTATAAAGAGGAACAATATTCGGCCTTCTTCAGTCCTATGAAACCACGCCTGTCCCCTGTCTCCAGTAGAAGAATATGTATGGTACATGGATGCATGTGTATATATATATTCATTAGGCTCAGTGTTCAAATGGCTTGGATACTCAATAAAGAGCGACCATACGTTTTAAAGTGATTGGGCATGCATTTCATATTGCATACCAGGGACAAAAATAATAAGTTTGGTAGTGTTAAAGGGTGACTTGGTGGCAGTTTTGAAATGCATTCTGTTCCTCTGAGCTTCCCATTTAGTTGAAACCATTCCCTGCAGTGCCCCGAGTCCTCACATACAGCTACTTGGGGTTTTTGCCTCCCTTTTAATTCCTTCCCATCTACCTCAGTCATTGCAGTGAATGTCCTCTGGAGGACGAGCATAGACCGCTTCCCGCTGCAGCTGAGTGCATGTGTGCTTTTAGCCGGTCGGAAAGTTTCACCGTTGTGCAAGGGATGGACGTTCTTCCTCCTCGCAGGGGCTATGAATACTGCTTCCATGGCATCCCCAGCCTCGCTCCAAGGCGTAGAAGTTGGGCCCAGGACCCAAACCCAGATCCCTCACATGGAAGGGCACAATACTGTTGGCGAGGCATCCAGCAGTCCACAAAGAATTTTCTAACTATAAAAATAGTCAAGCACCGGATCATGTTATCGAAAAAGGTGGTGAAATATTGGAGGTTTTTAAGAGATGGCTGGACAAACTCATATTTGGCATATAGGAGCAGTGGATCCTTAAGAAGGACGAGATGATACCACGTGAGGTCCAATCCAGACCTATTTTTCTATGATTTTATGATAGGAATATTGATAATTTGCAGCACTACAATTGGATTCAAAATCATATAAAGCTGAATTAATAAGTATATGGGCACACAATTGGAAGCAAGTCTTGACCCACCCTTCCACCTCACTCGTCTCCTCTTTGGATTGCTTCCAATAAAGATTCTACCTAGGGTTAATATCCTACCTCACTGTTATATTACCTGCTGCAGAAATTCGTGATCTCTTAATTATGCTTTCCCTCTAATACGTCTACCTCACAAGTTTGCTTCCCTTAATGAAGTTTGTAAGTTATAAATGCATTTTACAATTATGTACGGTATAAATATATCATATCGCTAACTATCTAGAAACCTTTTGTACCCCTATTAATTCACAGCCCCTTACAGCCAACAGCCAACAGCCAATTATGTTATATGTTATAAATTCTATATGTTATATGTTAAATCAACTGTAGCTTGACTCAACCTTTTTCGCCTCTCCTGTGCTTTCCGTTATCCCAGTTCTCATGACCCCTGTTCTATGTAACTTAACCTTCTTGCTAATATGTTCCTACCCTTGTTCTATGTAAACCGATAAGATATATCTACATGAATGTCAGTATAAAAAAGTTTTTAAATAAGTAAATAAATAAGTCTATAATACAGCCAGTAGTAGAGACAGAAACAGTACATGTTTACACAAATTCCATCAAACCCCAGAATAACACGTGCTAAAGAAGTAAATTCTAGCTCTGTAGTGGAATATGGAAGGTGGCATCTGTATAGCTAGTGATATTGCAAATCTTTCCTTGGTCAGGCAGCACCTGCTCAGTGCTGTTAATGGTTCAGCTTAAGAACTCACCATTCTCAAAATGTTCAAATTCTAATTGTACTCACAATATTCATCAGTCACCAATTCTCTGTATTTTTTTTTATCTAGATTTTACTCTTTTTTTTTCTTTTATTATTTTTGTCTAAGTGTGTTAACTATATAAGCAAAATATAGAATCTTCCTAATGTGATGTTAAACAATAATGAATTATGAAACACACATGCAAGACCATCATATTGCGCTGACTGCACGCATAAAAATCTCATGGATTTTGCTCTACCATAAGAGGAAGACGCATCAATACATCTCCACATTAATATTCTTGCTGCATACTGCAACAGGTACATTTTTACGGAATGGCTCAGAAGACCTTTTAAGAGAGTTTGTAGACTGATTAAATCAGGGTACTCCTCAGATCTAGTTTTCATGTCAGTTTGATAAATATACTATATGTTTTTGGATATTAGAATTAATAAATTGGATGCTTATTTTTGTACCATGCTGTATAGGAAAATGACTGACCAGAATGCCAGTTTACACTTCACTAGTTTGGCGTTGCACTGATAAGTACACTTTGAATTTATCCATTACAAGATCTACGTTGGAGCTTACGTCGGCCTTGAGCTCGGGACGCTTAAGGCTTGGCAATTCTGTTACGCTGATGATGGGACGGAGCGCAACCAGGAGTTCTCCAGTGTGGGACAAGGAGAGGGTGTGCCCTTGCGGTGTGAACAGTCCAAATCTGGGAGTCAGGAGCCTCGGATCCTCCACCGACCTGCAAGCCCATGAGACCACCAACGCAATGGTGGTCTCTGAGTGGTCCTCCAACTACTCCAAGCCCTTTCGGACCTGCCACAGGGTGCAGCAGAAAGCAGGCTGGACAGAGGTCATGGTGGAAGAAGGCCGAAGGCACAGGAGCTTGGTCGTGGAACTTGAAACATAGAGACGAAGACAAGGATTAGGAATCCGCAACCAGGTGTGGTGAGGCCTAGGAATCTGGGAGCAGATGAGGCCTAGGAATCAGGAACACAGGAAAGGGTCTGGACAGTGCTCCACCAGAAGAAGGCTCCAGCCACCACGGAATCGGATATCGAATGGGACAGCTTTACTCCAGAGTCTGGTCAGCCAGAAGCGAGGTCCGGGGCGAACGAGCTGAACCATGTAAAAGACGGAAGGTACCTCAGGAATAGGAGAAGACGAAGGCCTCAAGCCGGTTCATGGAGCATCAGGACTGGAACGGAAAGTCAGGAACATCACAGAACATCAGGACAGAGACCAGAAAGGTACAAGGAGATCCATGGATAAGATCAGAGATGCCTGGGCAGGAGCTGAAGACGAGGAGTCCTAGGGAGGACTAGCCCCTTGCTGAAGTAAGGAGTGAATGACCAGGCAGCCTATTTATAGGCAGAAGAATGAAGACGTCCAGGGGGAGTCCAAGGTGGAGCCAAAGGGACCGCTCCCTACTGGCCCTTTAAATCTTGTGAAGAGCCGTGGCCCTGCCCCTTAGGGGAAATGGGCAGGACCACGGACAGTGGCGTCCCTAGAGGGGGCAAGGAATGCTTGCGGCCTCCTGCCGCAATGGGAAAGGCCCGGCATGGCTCCTGCTTTGCCAGCAAGATGGTGGCCGGGCCGCGAGGACCCACGGCTGTGGGCAGCCCAGGCCGCGGAAGTGGGCTGCTTGGTAGTGTCCTGCCGCAGGAGAGCCCGGGGATGAGCCTACCGGGCCGCGGAGGTAAGAGGCCTCCCTTGGCTCCGGCCATGGGAGGAATCGCAACAATCTAAAGGTTCTTTGGGATATTAGATGGACGTAGAATGAACAGAACCTGCTCTGCTGCAGTGTCAAGAAAAACATGAAGTAGCATAAAAGAAAGAGAATTGCCTAATTGATTTCAAATTTTATTGAAAAGATAATTAAAGTAAGAATAAAGGTTGAAAGGGTCTTTTACCAGTGATGGCAGTAAAATAAAGGTGCTAGAAGCACTGAGAGAGAAAGCAAAGATTTTGGTGCTAATGCTGTCTGAGGTTTTCCCTTTCGATAGCAGTTGTGCAAGCTTAAGAAATGCCATCACAGGACTGTGGGGGCCAGGCACTGCCCAGGAGCTCCAAACATATTATGAGAATGAACCTAAGCCAGGCCGTGCTAAGCAGAATTACGCAGGTGCTCGTTTACCGTATAACTATAAAACATTGAGATCCACGTAGCCACTTTGCACTTCATTCAGGACTGGAATCCATAGATGGTGTCTGGGACCAGGAAGAGGCTCACTGCAAGCATCCTGCATCTTAAGAACATAAGAACATAAGAAATTGCCATGCTGGGACAGACCAAGGGTCCATCAAGCCCAGCATCCTGTTTCCAACAGAGGCCAAACCAGGCCACAAGAACCTGGCAATTAGCCAAACACTAAGAAGAACCCATGCTACTGATGCAATTAATAGTAGTGGCTATTCCCTAAGTATAATTGATTAATAGCCATTAATAGACTTCTCCTCCAAGAACTTATCCAAACCTTTTTTGAACCCAGCTACACTAACTGCGCTAACTACCTTCTCTGGCAACAAATTCCAGAGCTTTATTGTGCGTTGAGTGAAAAAGAATTTTCTCCGATTAGTCTTAAATGTGTTACTTGCTAACTTCATGGAATGCCCCCTAGTCCTTCTATTATTCGAAAGTGTAATAACCGAGTCACATCTACTCGTTCAAGACCTCTCATGATCTTAAAGACCTCTATCATATCCCCCCTCAGTCGTCTCTTCTCCAAGCTGAACAGCCCTAACCTCTTCAGCCTTTCCTCATAGGGGAGCTGTTCTATCCCCTTTATCATTTTGGTTGCCCTTCTCTGTACCTTCTCCATCGCAACTATATCTTTTTTGAGATGCGGCGACCAGAATTGTACACAGTATTCAAGGAGTCCTTGAATAAAGACATTAATACTGAACATTTCCTTGATCTCTTATGCTTTAAGTACATAAGTGTATAAGATCTGCCATACTGGGTCAGACCAAAGGTCCATCAAGCTCAGTATTTTGTTTCCAACAGTGGCCAAGCCAGGTTACAAGTACCTGGCAGGATCCCAAGGAGTAGATAGAGTCCATGCTGCTTATCCCAGGAATAAGAAGTGGATTTCTGCAACTCCACCTTAATGATGGTTATGAACTTTTCCTCCAGGACCTTGTCCAAATCTTTTTAAACACAGCTACACTAATAGCTTTCACCACATCCTCTGGCAATGAATTCCAGAGCTTAATTAGTCCACCACATGTGACAGTTGCTAATATGTCACATGTGATTGTTAATTATTGTCAAGCATTGGATCCATCAATCGCTTGTTATCTCTCACTATGGCCTGGATTCTCCATTCTCGCACAGAATGGTGAATCCAGCGGTAATGGGGGGCAGGGGGGTGAAGGGGGGGTGGGCCTGCAAAAACTGGCAGCCATCGCACCACCGCGGTGTTATCACTGCCGGCTTTCGCACCCAATAGCGCCACCCGTGAAAGGTGGTGCTATTGGGCGCACTACTGGCGACAATAACGGTGCTTACCTTATCGCCGCCAGCGAAGATACCACTATGTCTGCCTCCTCGCCACCCCGACTCCGTCCCCGGCAAGCTATCGCACGCGAAAAGGGTCTTTTCGCGTGCAATAGGCTTAGAAAATGACCCCCTATATTTGTAGTTATGGCTTTGTGCACAATCGATACAGTCTTTAATGATTTATTTAGTAAAGATGTCGTACATGTTCTGCAGTGGAGTGCATCAGATTCTTCTCTGTTAGTCAGCGAAGTCCTGCCTTAAATGCTCTGGCATATGACAAACTCCAGCTCTTCTGTAAACTAAAATTTGTATTTGCTGCAAATAACTATTTTCAGGGAAAGTAACATCATGAGAAGCAACTGAATCATTTTCAAGGAGAAAATATTTAGTTCCGTGCATTCTGTATGTTGGCTATCAGAAACCTGTTAAAGCAGGACACATTTGTCCTCTAGTATTATTCATTCCGTACTGTGGTACATTAAAAATAGCTTATTGCAAAGGCAGGGAAACTCTAGAGACCAGTTTTGCTTCGAGAATTTTGAACATTATCTAGTACAATGTCATGATTTGGAGCAGAACATTTTAAACAGTTTTGCCCGATCCACCGTGAGGGATATTATATTTCACACTTTTCTCGCTTTCATTGAGGTTTTGCTGTTGTTGCTGTCTCATAGCCAGGGCTACTGCAGTAATGCCAGGTACAAATCTTGCTATTAATATTGCTAATCTCCATCTGTCATTCCTTCTGTCTTTCCAGCAAACTTCTTCCTACAATATTTATTTTTTATCTGATTGCAATGAGTCAGAGCTCATTGGAAAACCCTTGAGATGTGGATGTGCAACTTCAAAAAGTTAATTCTTTTATGAGTTTCCAGATCAAAATTCAATATGAGACAGTGATTTTAATGTAAATAAAAAAAATTATATTATGCTTTTTCCAAACACTGATGGTACAAGATGGATTACAACTTGATTAAACACTCCTGTATGGTGTTACATAGGTGACAGCAAAAGGCATGAGGCTGCATGCATGAAGGGCACTGGGCAGTCATCGATCCTCAGCTTTCTTCAGCTGACATGGGCTGGCATGACACGCTGTTGCCTTGCTACCTTGAAGAATCATAACAGCAACGACATGGGTTAATCCAATCAAACCTCAACTCAGGCAGTAGTAAATGGTGACTTTCTGCTGATGAATGTGGGAGAACATGACCGTCTACTCTATACCACAAAATTAAAAGAAAAACATATTTGTAGGACCAGTCCAGTAGGTCACTGACAGAGGACCTTGGTTGAATTCTCGAGAGAGATCTTTGCCCCCAGATTGGCTGGGGCTTTGGATGCTGTAAAAGCATTAGGGATGTGAATCGTTTTTCAACGATTAAAATTATCGTCCGATAATGTTTATATCGTCTTAAATCGTTATAGAACATGATACAATAGAAATTCTAACGATTTATCGTTAAAAATCGTTAAATCGTGTTAGTGCGCACTAAATCGAGTTAGTGCGCACTAACTCCCCGTTAGTGCGCACTAACTCGATTTAGTGCGCACTAACTGAAAATGATACAAATAAACACTTTCCAGGTCACTGAAGGTCAGTTAGGAATGAATATGTGTTCCTATTGGCTGGCTGCCCTCTTATCTATTGATGTTACCAAGGTTACCACTGAGGTGATGGTTGGGGGGATGGGAAATGGAACTGGAAACTAACGAACACCAACAGAAAATGAAACAAAGTGTTCACACTTCCCAGGTCAGTAAAGGTCACTTAGGAATGAATATGTATGTATGTATTCCTATTGGCTGGCTATGCTCTTATCTATTGATGTTACCAAGGCTAACACTGAGGTAATGGTTGGAGGGATGTGAAATGGAAACAGTTGGAAGCTTGACAAAAAAAGTAATGTAATGATCAGCACTCACGTGACTAGAACTTGTTTGTTTATTATTTTTGTTAGCAGGCACCTGAAATGCTAGTGCATGTTGAATTTGCCAATCACTGTGCATTTTAGAAAGGTGGTCCTGGCTGGAACTGTACACAGTTCAAATATATGTAATTGATTGTTGGTAAGTGTATTTTTTAAGTAGCCACACTGGCACAAGTATGTTTACTTTTCCTCCTACTTAACTCACTAGCTCAGCTTTGTAAGAAGGGCTTCTCTGCTTGTGTGTTGTTTTTGTTTGGTGTGAGGAGAGCAGAAACATCAGATCTTTATTCAATCTACTACAGTCATCTCTTACAGTGCCCTATCCCTATTAATACCAGGAGTGTTGTGATCTTCCTGCACACAGTGCCCTAACCCTGATACCAGTCTGAGACAGCTCCCTCCCTGCATTACTAGTGAGAGGCTGGCTTCACAGACAGGGGGGAGCTGCCTGACCCTCACTCCTGACTTCCCCCATGTCCCAGCTAGTGAATGGTGTGTGGGTGAGGGGGGGGGGGGGGGGAGGAGGATGGTGAAGTCTGAGACAGCTCCCTCCCTGCATTACTAGTGAGAGGCTGGCTTCACAGACAGGGGGGAGCTGCCTGACCCTCACTCCTGACTTCCCCCATGTCCCAGCTAGTGAATGGTGTGTGGGTGAGGGGGGGGGGGGAGGATGGTGAAGTCTGAGACAGCTCCCTCCCTGCATTACTAGTGAGAGGCTGGCTTCACAGACAGGGGGGAGCTGCCTGACCCTCACTCCTGACTTCCCCCATGTCCCAGCTAGTGAATGGTGTGTGAGTGAGGGGGGGGGGGGGGGGAGGATGGTGAAGTCTGAGACAGCTCCCTCCCTGCATTACTAGTGAGAGGCTGGCTTCACAGACAGGGGGGAGCTGCCTGACCCTCACTCCTGACTTCCCCCATGTCCCAGCTAGTGAATGGTGTGTGGGTGAGGGGGGGGGGGGAGGAGGATGGTGAAGTCTGAGACAGCTCCCTCCCTGCATTACTATTGAGAGGCTGGCTTCACAGACAGGGGGGAGCTGCCTGACCCTCACTCCTGACTTCCCCCATGTCCCAGCTAGTGAATGGTGTGTGGGTGAGTGGGGGGGGGGGGGGAGGATGGTGAAGTCTGAGACAGCTCCCTCCCTGCATTATTAGTGAGAGGCTGGCTTCACAGACAGGGGGGAGCTGCCTGACCCTCACTCCTGACTTCCCCCATGTCCCAGCTAGTGAATGGTGTGTGGGTGAGGGGGGGGGAGGATGGTGAAGTCTGAGACAGCTCCCTCCCTGCATTACTAGTGAGAGGCTGGCTTCACAGACAGGGGGGAGCTGCCTGACCCTCACTCCTGACTTCCCCCATGTCCCCTGCTAGTGAATGGTGTGTGGGTGAGGGGGGGGGGGGGAGGATGGTGAAGTCTGAGACAGCTCCCTCCCTGCATTACTAGTGAGAGCCTGGCTTCAGAGACAGGGGGGAGCTGCCTGACCCTCACTCCTGACTTCCCCCATGTCCCAGCTAGTGAATGGTGTGTGGGTGAGGGGGGGGGGGGAGGATGGTGAAGTCTGAGACAGCTCCCTCCCTGCATTACTAGTGAGAGCCTGGCTTCACAGACAGGGGGGAGCTGCCTGACCCTCACTCCTGACTTCCCCCATGTCCCAGCTAGTGAATGGTGTGTGGGTGAGGGGGGGGGGGGGGGAGGAGGATGGTGAAGTCTGAGACAGCTCCCTCCCTGCATTACTAGTGAGAGGCTGGCTTCACAGACAGGGGGGAGCTGCCTGACCCTCACTCCTGACTTCCCCCATGTCCCAGCTAGTGAATGGTGTGTGGGTGAGGGGGGGGGGGGGGGAGGATGGTGAAGTCTGAGACAGCTCCCTCCCTGCATTACTAGTGAGAGGCTGGCTTCACAGACAGGGGGGAGCTGCCTGACCCTCACTCCTGACTTCCCCCATGTCCCAGCTAGTGAATGGTGTGTGGGTGAGGGGGGGGGGGGGAGGATGGTGAAGTCTGAGACAGCTCCCTCCCTGCATTACTAGTGAGAGGCTGGCTTCACAGACAGGGGGGAGCTGCCTGACCCTCACTCCTGACTTCCCCCATGTCCCAGCTAGTGAATGGTGTGTGGGTGAGGGGGGGGGAGGATGGTGAAGTCTGAGACAGCTCCCTCCCTGCATTACTAGTGAGAGGCTGGCTTCACAGACAGGGGGGAGCTGCCTGACCCTCACTCCTGACTTCCCCCATGTCCCAGCTAGTGAATGGTGTGTGGGTGAGGGGGGGGGGAGGATGGTGAAGTCTGAGACAGCTCCCTCCCTGCATTACTAGTGAGAGGCTGGCTTCACAGACAGGGGGGAGCTGCCTGACCCTCACTCCTGACTTCCCCCATGTCCCAGCTAGTGAATAGTGTGTGGGTGAGGGGGGGGGGGAGGATGGTGAAGTCTGAGACAGCTCCCTCCCTGCATTACTAGTGAGAGGCTGGCTTCACAGACAGGGGGGAGCTGCCTGACCCTCACTCAAGCAGAGAAGCCCTTCTTACAAAGCTGAGCTAGTGAGTTAAGTAGGAGGAAAAGTAAACATACTTGTGCCAGTGTGGCTACTTAAAAAATACACTTACCAACAATCAATTACATATATTTGAACTGTGTACAGTTCCAGCCAGGACCACCTTTCTAAAATGCACAGTGATTGGCAAATTCAACATGCACTAGCATTTCAGGTGCCTGCTAACAAAAATAATAAACAAAGAAGTTCTAGTCACGTGAGTGCTGATCATCACATGTCAAGCTTCCAACTGTTTCCATTTCACATCCCCCCAACCATTACCTCAGTGGTAACCTTGGTAACATCAATAGATAAGAGCACAGCCTGCCAATAGGAATACATATTCATTCCTAAGTGACCTTTACTGACCTGGGAAGTGTGAACACTTTGTTTCATTTTCTGTTGGTGTTCATGAGTTTCCAGTTCCATTTCCCATCCCCCCAACCATCACCTCAGTGGAAACCTTGGTAACATCAATAGATAAGAGGGCTGCCAGCCAATAGGAACACATATTCATTCCTAACTGACCTTCAGTGACCTGGAAAGTGTCTATTTGTATCATTTTGAGTTAGTGCGCACTAACTCGAGTTAGTGCGCACTAACGGGGAGTTAGTGCACACTAACTCGAGTTAGTGCGCACTAATCGGAAAAAACGATTTTTAACGATTTTTCAATGAAATAATCGTGCCAAACACGATTTTCTTCTCCTGCCACACGATTTCTATCGTTAAGACGATATGGAAAACGATTCACATCCCTAATGTATAGCAGTAAATGATGACATAGACTTAATTGGCATCTCAGAGACATGGTGGAAAGAGGATAACCAATGGGACAGTGCTATACCGGGGTACAAATTATATCGCAATGACAGATATGAGCATCTTGGTGGTAGGGTGGTGCTCTATGTCTGGGATAACATAGAGTCCAACAGGATAAACATCCTGCATGAGACTAAATGTACAATCAAATCTTTTTTTTATATATAATTTTTTCTTTATTGAATTTTCCATTATATTTTACAAGAAATAAAAGGCAAATGAAATGCAGACTTACATATCAAAGTATAAGATACACCACAGAAAATAACAAATCTCTGCATAGAAAACACATAGGGGTAGATTTAAAAAATGTGAGCGATCGCGTACTTTTGTAGCCGCACGTATCTTATAAAATCCAGGGTCGGCGAGCGCAAGGGGGTGCACATTTGTGCAACCTGCACGCGCCGAGCCCAGCGCGCGCTGCCTGTTCCCACCGAGGCCGCTCCGATTTCGGAGTGGCCTTGGAGGGAACTTTCCTTCACCCTCCCTCCACCTTCCCCTACCTAACCCACCCACCCACCCCCGGCCCTATCTAAACCCCCCCCCCTAACTTTGCGCGCGCCGGCCGGCAGCCCCGCTCCGTGTTCCGGTCCCGGGGGCTGGTCTGGAGGCCACGGCCACGCCCCCGGAACACCCCCGGGTCGAAACCACGCCCACGTCGCTGCCCCCGAAACGCCGCGTCACGCGCGTCCCCGCCCCCGAAACGCCGCGTCATGCGCGTCCCCACCCCCGAAACGCCGCGTCATGCGCGTCCCCACCCCCGAAACGCCGCGTCACTCCGGCCACGCCCCTCACACGCCCCCGACACGCCCCTTTTAGAAAGCCCCAGGACTTACGCGCGTCCTGGGGCTTTACGCGCGCCGGCGGCCTATGCAAAATAGGTGCGCCAGTGCGCGAGTGCCCTGCGCGCGTAAATCCTTCCGGATTTACGCGCGCAGGGCTTTTAAAATCCGCCCCATAATCATGGGGGATGGAGGAAAATACATGCACACTGACACATAGGGGCAGATTTTAAAAAAATACGCGTTCGCGTATCTTTTAAAATCCGGGGTCGGCGCGTGCAAGGCTGCGCAAAATCGGCAGCCTGCGCGTGCCGAGCCGTGCAGCCTGCCTACGTTCCCTCTGAGGCCGCTCTGAAATCGGAACGGCCTCGGAGGGAACATTTTTTTTGTCCCACCCCCCGGGCCCTACCTAAATCCCCCCCCTACCTTGTTCTATGGAGTTACACCTGCCGCTGGCTGGCCAGGCCCCGACACAGGCCGCTGTGTCGGGGCACTTGGCCACGCCCCTGGACCGCAGACCTGCCCCCCGGACCGCCCATTTTAGCAAGCCCCGGGACTTACGCTCGTAAGAATCCAAATAATAATAAAAAGGTGAAAGGAGTTACAATTTTGCTGGTCATCATTCTTTTTTTTTTTTTTTTTTATCACATCTGGGTTCTTATTTAATAAAAATGTTTCCAAATGGAGTGGGTCAGAAAAACTAAACTTTTTTCCCTGAAAGGTAATACAACAAGAACAAGGAAATTAAAAAAAAAAAAAAAGTTGCTCCTATAGCTAATAATCTGCCCTTCAGAGACAAGAAATGCCTCCGCAAAATAACGCATCCTTATTCCAAAGAAATTTTTAAACACATTGAGGTAGATCTTAAAAGGGTGTGCGCAAGTTATAAAATCAGGGGTTGGCATGCGCCTTGCATGGGCTGAGCCGCGCTGCCTTCCCCCGTTCCCTTCCAGGCCGCTCCGAAATCGGAGCAGCCTGAGAAGGAACTTCCCTTCCCCCTAGCCTGACCTTCCCACCCCTTCCCCTAACCTTCCGCCCCCTGCCCTACTCTAAACCCCCTGCCCTTTATTTTACCTTTTGCGCCTGCCTCTGGGCAGGCACAAGTTGCGTGCACCGGCCAACTGCCAGCGCGCGATCTTCGGCACAGCGGCAAATGGCCACTGTGCCAGGAGCCGCTGAACCCACCCCTTCCCCGCCCCCTTCCCGCCCCCGCCTTGTCCCCTTCCCGCCCCTTTATGCAAGCCCCGGGACTTGCACACATCCCGGGGCTTTACGTGCGTCGCCGGGCCTTTTTTTAAATAGGCCGGGCGCACTTAACCCTTTGAAAATCTGGCCCATTATCTTTATCATGTTCAAGCAGAAAGGAAACAAAAACTGTAGATCTATTACTAATGACATCAATTGATTCCTCCAGAAAGGTAGATACCCCTAACCTGGGGGATTCAACCGTATTATCATTTTGAAGCCTATCTTTTCTCACCAATCCTTTTGGGAAATAAAAAATTTCAGATATCTTCGGTATGTCATCATCATTGTATAACAATATTTCCCTTAAAAAATTTTTAAACATTTTGCATGGTGATAGCAACTGTGTCTATGGAAAGTTAACCAAACGCAAGTTTTTAGAGCGAATTATATTTTCTATATTCTCAATTTCATTATGGATAACTAAGTTATCCTTGATATGCATACATTCTGAGTTCTGCAATAACTGAACTTTAGATGATAGTACACCCAAATCATTCTCAAAACTAGAAATGTTCTCACCCTGATCATCAATTAATGATCTATTCAGGTTAACTATAGAGGCCAAAGATGCATTCACTTGAGAAACATTAGAATCCAGTTTGGATATCATCCTCCATAAATCAATAAGGGTAACATTGTTAGGAACATTGACAGGTTGCTGATGAGACCTGTCTGTTTCCACACATGTAACAACATTATCAGGAGAAAATAACTGATTTGATGTTAAATGTCCATCCTGGAGGTGGCTATTAGACTTTTCAGAGTCAGCGCCACCAATAGGCAATATGTCATGTACCTTATTGACATCGCGCGATGGTGTTGTAGATGGTTGAGGAGGAGAAGATGGACCCCCGCCAGGACTCAGGGAAGCTGAAAAAAGAGCCCCCTCACCGTCCTCATTTGGCGACTCAATCACTCTAAAGACATGATTGTCCATTGGGCCTCTAGGCTTAATAGGAGAGGAAGATGTAAGCTTTGCCTTCTTTTTTTTCCCATTTAACAAAAAGGGGGAAAACCATGCAATCAAATCCAGTCTGCCAGTCTCAGCTGAACAAAGCTGCTTAGGCGGTGTGCTGCCCTGCTGCGGATTTTAAATTGGCAGTCGCTTCCCGATGACGTCACCCGCCGCGCCTCCTGATGACAACAACCAGCTCCAGCTGGATTGGGGCATCCAGGCAGGTTCCGAAAGCTTGTAGCCTCACCCGGCTAGTTGGATGATAGAAAAACTAGGCAGCCCAGCTCCTCTCACCTCCAGTTTCCCCCCGTACAAGTGAATCTTTATGGGTAAAAATCCTTTCTGAGTTAGGGAAGAGAATAGTGAGAGGAATATACTACTGTCCACCTGACCAAAATGGTGAGACGGACAGTGAAATGCTAAGAGAAATTAGGGAAGCTAACCAAACTGGTAGTGCAGTAATAATGGGAGATTTCAATTATCAATATTGACTGGGTAAGTGAAACATCAGGGCATGCTAGAGAGATAAAATTCCTGGATGGAATAAAAGACAGTTTTATGGAACAATTGGTTCAGGAGCCGATGAGAGAGGGAGGAATTTTAGATCTAATTCTCAGTAGAGTGCAGGATTTGGTGAGAGAGATAACGTGGTGGGACCGCTTGGCAATAGTGATCATAATATGATTATATTGCGCGTCCTTACCACGGTGCCAACGTGGCCGGGCCTGCTCACCTCGTGCTCCATTCGACCAGCTCCGGGCACCCCTCCCTTGCTGCTGCAGCTAGCTCACGGCGTCCTTGGGCTCTCCGTTCACCGTCCTCCTCGCAGGCCTCACGGCAGAGCTCCCATCAAGGATCCGCATCGTTGGCGTCAGCCTCGCCCCTAGGCGTGTGCGTGGCCGACGTGCATCCCTTTAAAGGCCCCAAAGCGGGAAAACCTGCGGGGGTGCCTCCCGATGACGTCACATAGATTCACTTTTTAAAGCGAGGCCCTGTCCCTAGGACCTCGCCTTGGCAATCGGGTCGACACCGTTGGTGTTCTAGTTTGCCTTCTGTTCCAGCGTCTCCTGTTCCCTGTGTCTTCGTGTGTTCCTGAAGCCTTCTCAGGTAGTACCTCTTCAGACTGACCTCTGGTACTGACCTCTGCCTGCCTGACCACCATTCTTCCATCTGCTGCCTGGAACTGACCACTGCCTGCCTGACCATTCTCCTGCCTGCCATCTAGAACTGACCCTGGTTTTGACCCTTGCTTTAGCTGACTATTCCTGGACTGATACTCTGGCTTTGACCCTTGCGCTTCACTTGGACACTCTCTTCTGGCCTACTGTGATTACCAGACCAACCTGCTTGGAAACTAACCGCGGCTTCCACTTGACTAGACCCGCAGGCGCTGCCTGCCTCGCCCGGAGAGCCTCCCTGAACTGCTACCTCCCTGACGTATCCAGAGCTTCCAGTTCGGGTCTGGTCCATCCATTCTGCATCAGTCGCGCACCCTTGCTCGCGGTGGGCACACCCCTCAGCTATCTCTCCAGAGGCCTACCTAAGTCCAGGCGGTCCGGGTACCCAAGGGCTCAACCTGTGGAAACCCCGGACTGTTACTAGGGAAGCTCCAGCTAGCCTCTGTCTCCTCGTGTGCTCCGCCTCCTGGTGGCAGGCGCTCTCTGGGTCCGACTAGAGGGCCGTACCAATCCTGCGCCAGGCCAAGGGTCCACCTCCAGCGCAACAGATCAAATTTGAATTAATGACTGGAAGGGGGACAGTATGTAAATCCACAGCTCTAGCACTAAACTTTCAAAAGGGAAACTTTGATCAAATGAGAAAAATAGTTAAAAAAACTGAAAGGAGCAGCTACAAAGTGCACATTGTTAAAAAATACCAGCCTAATAGCACAGACCTGATGTATTCCATGCATTAAGAAAGGTGGAAGGAAGGCAAAACGATTTCCAGCATGGTTAAAAGATGAGGTGAAAGAGGCTATTTTAGCCAAAAGATCTTTATGCAAAAATTGGAAGAAAGATCCATCAGAAGAAAATAGGATAATACATAAGTGTTGGCAAGTTAAATGTAAGACATTGATAAGACAGGCTAAGAGAGAATTTGAAAAGAAGTTGGCTGTAGAGGCAAAAACTCACAATAAAAACTTTAAAAAAATATGTCTGAAGCAGAAAGCCTGTGAGGGAATCAGTTGGACCGTTAGATGATCGAGGGGTTAAAGGGGCACTTAGAGAAGATAAGGCCATCGCGGAAAGATTAAACGATTTCTTTGCTTCAGTGTTTACTGAAGAGGATACTGTTATAAAGAATAACATCACAAAACATTTAGGGCTAGATTTTCCTGTGTCGCAGGGCTCCCTGAATAATGCGCTAATGGGGGGGTGGGCCTGCGAAAGCCGGCAGCAATCGCACCTCTGCAGTGCGATCGATGCCGGCTTTCGCACCCAATAGCGCCATCATAAAAGGTGGTGCTATTGGGCGCAAAATAGGCAGCGAAAAGAGTTCTTACCTTTTCGCTGTCCACGATGACCTCGCGATGTCTGCCCCGGTGCCGCCAGACTCCTCCTGTTCCGTTCTTGACGCCACCCCCATTTAGTGATCGCACGCGAAAAGTCCCTTTTTGCATGCGATTGCTTTGGAAAATGACCCCCTTAGATAGTCATGGTTTGGGACACAGCCAGCATGATTTACCCAAGGGAAGTCTTGCCTTACAAATCTCCTACATTTTTTTTGAAGGGGTGAACAAATGTGGACAAAAGTGAACCGGTAGATTTGGTGTATTTGGATTTTCAGACTCTCATACACGACAAAGTCATGTATGAGAGTCTTCTAAGAAAACTAAAAAGTCATGGGATAGGAGGCGATGTCCTTTTGTGGATTGCAAGCTGGTTAAAAGACAGGAAACAGAGATTAGGATTAAATGGTCTGTTTTCACAGTGGAAAAAGGTAAACAGTGGAGTGCTTCAGGGATCTGTACTTGGACCAGTGCTTTTTAATATATTTATAAATGATCTGGAAAGGGGTACGACGAGTGAGGTGATCAAATTTGTGAATGACACAAAATTATGCAGAGTATTTACATCTCAAGCAGATTGTGATGAATTGCAGGAGGACCTTGCAAGACTGGAAGATTGGGCTTCCAAATGGCAGATGAAATTAAATGTGGACAAGTGCAAAGTGATGCATATAGGGAAAATTAACCCTTGCTATAGTTACATAATGTTAGGTTCTATCTTAGGAATTACCACCCAGGAAAGAGATCTAGGCGTCATAGTGGATAATACATTGAAATTGTCGGCCCATTGTGCTGTGGTGATCAAAAAAGCAAACAGAATGTTAGGAATTATTAAAAAGGGAATGGAAAATGAAATGGAGGATGTCATAATGCCTCTGTATTTCTCCATGGTGAAACTGCACCTTGAATACTGTGTGCAGTTCTGGTCACCTGCATCTCAAAAAGGATATTGCTGCACTGGAGAAAGTGCAGAGAAGGGCGACCAAAATGATAAAGGGGATGGAACAGCTGCCCTGTGAGGGAAGGCTAAAGAAGTTAGGGCTGTTCAGTTTGGAGAAGAGACGACTGAGG
This sequence comes from Rhinatrema bivittatum, assembly GCF_901001135.1. Classification (NCBI taxonomy): domain Eukaryota; kingdom Metazoa; phylum Chordata; class Amphibia; order Gymnophiona; family Rhinatrematidae; genus Rhinatrema; species Rhinatrema bivittatum. Next base: position 25,251,375 of record NC_042620.1, on the reverse strand, counting down.
GAGGATATGATAGAGGTGTACAAAATCATGAAAGGACTTGAACAAGTTAATGTAAATCAGTTATTTACTCTCTCAGATAATAGAAGGACCAGGTTTGAATAAGTTCCAAGAGGATAAATCCATAAACTGCTACGATGGTAATTCATAAGAAATTGTAGCTTGTGATCTAATGTTTGAGTACTTGCGAGGTATTTGTGACTTGGATTGGCCACTGTTGGAAAAAGGATACTGGGCTTGATGGAACCTTGGTCTGACCCAGTATGGCAACTTCTTATGTTCTTATCTTATCTATCGGGAACAGTACTGGATTTTTACATTAAACCTAATGGTTTTACTATTTATAAACAAAGAAATAGAATGGTGCTCTGTGATTTTTTTTTTAATATTTCTTTATTAGCCATGTAATTATAACAACCAAACATAACAACGAAGATGTAACAAGGTTTTATTTTCCCATTAACAATAATAAAGAATCACATAAGGCAAACATCCAGATTTTAGCCAGTCAGTTTCAAAGAAACTGATTTTTGTTCTGTTGGAGAGAATATAAAATAGCAACACAAGAATAATAAGCACTCTGCTGAATCTGAGAATTATATTACCCAACAAGGATAGTATAAATTCAATCGTATTAAATTTCCCCGGCACATCTTTAGGCTAAGAAGAGATATATTGCTCCTATACATTTTTTTTTTAGAACAGATTTTAAATTTAAGCAGTTTAGTGACTGAGGTCTTGAATTCTAGTGAAATTAAGTCCATCATACCAGCTTTCCACATTTAACAATCAGGACTCACATTGTTTAGTCATTTGAAAAGTATTCATTGCTTAGCAATGAGGTCAGCTTTATGTAACAATAAACTGTGAGATTTACCTCTGAATTTATTCTCTGACAGATGACTCAGAAGAAAGAAGGCTTGGGATGTCAGAACGCTTTTCCCAGTGACAGTCAATAGAAAATGCAGGATGCATTGCCTGAATCCTTAAATCTTGGGACCTTCCCAGAGAGGATGGTGTTCTCTTTAGCACATTTTATCTACTTATTTGAATTAATTATACCCACTTTATGGGCTTTGGAAGGTGAGCAAATTGGTCTATGTTGAACTCTCAATTGAAGTTCACAGAGTACTATATTTTCAGTAGTTTTTTATATCATTAAATTACATTTACATATATCCTCTTCAATTATGTCTATATTTAGATCTGATTTCCAAACATCTGCTAGACTCTTAAGGGTTATATAAGTCATAAGGGAATGCAAGTATTTATAAAAAAAAAAAAAATGATAGCGTACTCCTTCTAGTTTTATATAAGTATTAGTCTTTGGAATGTCCCTGAGGTCTATTTAGAAATATTTTATTTTAAATTTAGAGGCCATGAAATTTATTACGGTAACTGAAGATAAATGAAGACTTCCTTCTTGTGAAATCCCAGTTTAATAAACAATATTCAAATGATTGTATGCCTTCTGAATAGGTACTATGATTTAAAATATGTGGACCAGGTGAAGAAATGACCCCTCTTCCCCCCTTTTTTCTGATTGGTTATTCATTCCTGATTAGATATGTGTCGGCTAATCATAATGAACCTAGTGCTTTGTAGTGATTGGTTGAAACACTAGTTTGCTTGCCATTTAAAATGTAGCATTTTTGTGTTTTACAGCTGCTAGCTGTGACAGAAAAACATCTAATGCATGTCAGTGGCCACTGAAGAATCGACTTGGCTTCATCCCTTGAGGCAGAATTTGCTTTTGAAACATGGATCCATTTCAGGTTTGGAGCTAGGTACTTAATTTTTACTACGCCTATATAAAATTGTCAGAACATTGTATGGAAATTTACATATACCAGTGGTCCGATGATTAAACATATGAACCTATCTTGAGCATACAGACATAAGGTTCTTGCTGTGGTGATTCCACTCTCTTTACAACAAAGAAACCGCTACATTTTAAATAAATTTACCATAGACCTGTTTAGGTTCCATCATTACCAAAGTATCAGAGCCCACAGAACAGATAAGCAGCATGGTAGCCATAGAAAAACCAGGAAAGCAAACCTTTAAAGGCACTACTCAGGGCTCAGTAGAAGAAATTGTACCAGATTTGGCCAAAGAAAAAATATTTCCAGATGTTTATGCAAAAGTTTGATACTAGCAAGTTCAGTTAGATGACTAACGTAGTTATCTCACTATACTTTAGACAGCATCAGGACAATACATACAGATGACTGAGAATGCTGTTTGGAATCAGACCTGCCGCAATGGAATATCAGCGTCACCCACAAGACATATTGACAGTAGGGGTGTGCATTCGTTTGCAACGTATTGGCAATCCGCAATGTATATGCCATATTCGTTGTATTTGTGGGGGTCACGAAACGTATGGCGAACCCCCACGAATACAAAGTATCACTAACGAATAAACCCCCACCCTCCTGATCCCCCCCCAAGACTTGCAATGGCGCCAGCTGTCCATTGCTCCTACCATGTGACAGGGGCCGACCAATGGCACCGGTAGCCCCGTGACATAGTGAGGACAAAGGCTATCGGCACCATTTTGAATACCGGCAGCCGACAGCCCGAGTGTAGGAGATCACCCCCGCTGGACCACCAAGGACTTTTGGCAAGTCTTGGGGGGGGGGGTTTCAGGAGGGTGGGGGGTTGTAATTAAATTTAAAGGGTTGGGATGGGTTTTTTTGAGAAACAAATACATATGTAACTAATGAACGGATTGGGGTCCCCTGAGAACGGTTGCAACTGATTTGGGTCCCTACGAATACCGAATGGGACGAATCCGTTCCTGCTGCACATCCCTAATTGAAAGGCATGAACGCCATAGCGTGAGACATTCTAGTATATGGATATGGAGGCACCATGGGACATGCAACAGCAGATGACTACATCAATCTCCTGAAATTCTTAGGAAGAGCCAGAGAAGTCCATCTTAAAGTCAAAAAAATAAATCTCAGACTATGTCTCAAGGAAGTCTCTACACGGGACCCCTGCTAACCTACCAGGGCTTATACCCACTCCCTGAAAACATGAAGATGGTACAGTTAATTCCCATACCTGTAAATGAAAAATCACTGCAATAACTATTAGGATGTATTACCTGTAGCTTGGATTGGCCACTGTTGGAAACAGGATGCTGGGCTTGATGGACCCTTGGTCTGACCCAGTATGCAATTTCTTGTGTTCTTAAAATTGTTCTTCTGTCTTTATGGGATGCAAGTGATTGTGAACCTCTTAGATACTTGCTGGATGACAGCGCAGTGTGGACTTGGTTACCCCAACATGAATTGGCTCTCAACCACATCAAGCAGTTTGTCACCAAGCATCCTGTACTATAATACTAAGATGTGCAAGACAAAATCCCAGTGTGACAATGGAGCAGTGCATCCAGGTCCTTATTTCCTCTTGAATGGAGATATGCACAGGTTGAAAAAGAGGGTCTAACTATTGGATTTGCGTGTGAGAAATGTGGCTGACTAGTATGTCAGAGGTAAAAAATGCATACATGTAGAGTCTGGCCACAAACCTCTTGAGGTCATTAAAAAAAACAAAACAAAACTGCTTTTAGTTGTCCCTGCAGCTACAGCGCTACCTTCTAGAAGTTGCTTGCAAAAAAGGAATAGAAATGTATATTGCACACTTGTTTTATTGAGAGCAGCACTGTCACAGCAACGTGTTGGAGATGAACCAGAATATGAAGTCCTCAACTTGCTGTAACAAATTAAAACACAAAAAAAAGACATTGAAAGCATCAATCACTCAATTATGTTTCCATTTCACAGCAAGAGCTACAGGGAGTTCAAGAACACTCACTACTGAGAAAGCACTAAAAACCTTGACATCTGTTGTTTCACAAAGATGGCCGGAGATCTATGGAAAGGCATTCGGGGAGGTGGGGTGGTGGTCATGTGACAAGTTCCCAGCAAAATACCTTTATAGAAGTTATGCAATTCCTCAAAGTTACCTTTACTAGCGATAAGAAAGTTCCCAGCAAAATACCTTTGCCCCTCCTTATGACCCCTACTTATTGGCCTAGCTATGCTTGCTCTGTTTTCCATTGCCAACTTCCAGCTCTATGCTTTCCACCTTGCTGCTCCCTGAGTTAGTTTGTCATGCCTCTTCCCCAGCCGTATTCAAGCCTTCGCCTTAAAAACTACATTTTTCTGAGAAGACTTCTGAATCTTAAAAAGCTAGCTCTTCATCATTAAGAGTCTTATTGATTTTAACCATCTTTACTGTAATAAAGACATTTGCTGAAACTGCCTGCTTGTCTTAGCTGTGAATCTTTACCAGAGAGTGTAAGCTCTGCAGAGTAGGGGCAGTCTCATGTGCATTCACAATTCTGAGCACATTTAGTAGCATTTTAGAAATGATTAAGTAGTAGTAGTAGATTTTTATAAAAAATGTGTACATGTGTGTTTGTATGTGCAGATATATATATAGATAAATATAGATCATAAGAAAATTATTTAATAAAAGATCTATCAACTTATAGGGAAAATAATCAATAATTTTTAATTTTAGTAATTTTTAACAATATTCATGCAGCACATCAAGTTGTAATTGAAAACTAGTAGTAACTGAAAGGGACTTCTCCTGCTCATGTGTGGCAGTCAAGTGAAGGTGAAAGTGCCCAAGCAATTCAATCGGATATTGATCTGGGCTATCGTGCAAAGAACTACCGCTGCGCCGTTTGGTGCTAGAGCAGAAAAAGCAATCTTGTGGTGCCAGCGTGCAGGTCTCATCGACGGCTCTGCGCCTGCTAACCAGCAGCAGTAGGAAGCCCTTCTGAAGGTCACTGCTCACAGCTTGCTCGAATCCATCCAGGTGAAAACGTTCAATAAAAACTAAGGCAACTTGAATTTTTGAGCAAGAAAGCTTCTTTCTAACCATTAAAGCCATGACAGTGAGGGCTTGACTGCTGCTGTTGCATTAATCATCAGGTATGGTACATGGGGGTGGGTGGGTCATGACCTCTACTAGAGGACATTTTTGAGCAGCTCAACAAGCTGGATTCTAACCTGGATCCTTTTTTTTTTTTTTAGATATAACTGAGGCCGATATTCAATGTCATTTGTTCGGCTAAGTCCAGACAAATGGCAAGATTTAAAAATTCCCGCTAGCTGACCACCCGCGATTTATCCAGCTAAGTAGTTAACCAGATAAAACATAACCAGATAACAACATGAAGGCAATCTGGGGATGCTTCAGGGCAGAGTTAAATTATCCAGCTCTCTCTGATATTCCAGCAGCTGGCTGAACAGTTACTCTGATAGCGTACTCTTTCCTTGTGCCTGGAGACCTACACTGGAAGTGCCTGGGTTCGCTTCCTACTGCGATCCCGGGCCAGAGAACAAGGCTTGGTAGGGGGGGCTGGATTTTTAAAAATTCTACGGGGAGGGAGAGGGAATGGGAGGCAGGTGATGGCCAGCACAATGAAAATAATTTTTTCATGTTGGAGGGCTTGGGGTAGGGGAGTGGGCGGCTCCAACTAATGGTAGGAATCAGGCCAGGCAACTCTTTTTTTTTTTTTTTTTTATTGTTGAATCACCGTTTAACTGGATATATTTTGAAGATATCTGGACCAGTTAAGTTGCAAATTTTCCAGCCACACAAGGCTGCATAACTTTAGACCTACCGTAACTGGATATTTTCAAAATGTGACCAGTTAAATTTAAAGATATATGGCTAGACGTAGCCAGGTAACTTTAGGCAAGTATATTCAGTGGGATGTTTATCCCGCTGTATATAAGGGATAAGTTATCCGGCTAACTCTAGTCAGATAATTTGTCAACTAACTGGCCTACTGAATATTGGCCTCATAGTCCCATTCACCGCTGTCAGAAAGATCATTGTGAGGAAGTGTATAGGAAACTTCCTCAAACCACCTTATCGGACCGGCCACAACTATTCCACCTGGTCCTCCTTAAGGATCAACCCTGCAATGGATTCTGGGTTAGGGAGGCCCCAGGAAGCAGGTAAGAAGCCAGAGTATGCAAAAAGCACTGGAAGGTTAGCAGTTTTTGTTGTGTTTTGTTTTACACTGTAAATAAATTTGCACCTAAGGAAACTGCCAGAATCTGCCTCCTTATTCTTCTTGGCTGTTTCCTAAGCCACATCTGGCCCACGTTAACAGTCTTTTTTTTTTTTTTTCTCTTTTCCTGGAGGCCTCATGGTTCCACTCATCCAGCCTGTGCACAACAGGCCAAGAAAGCCAGCCCCACCTGTGGCGCCGGCCATCCAGTGCTCCCTCCATGTGACAGGGGCCGGCCAATGGCATGGATACTCTGTCACATGGTAAGGGCAAAGGGCCATCGGCGCCATTTTGATTAGTGGCAGCCGACGGCCCAGGAGCAGGAGATCACTCCCGGGACCCCCACTGGACCACCAAGTACCTGTAAAACGTTTTTTGGGGGGTCGGGTGGATTAGGGATTAGTTTTAAAGGGTCGGGGTGGGTTTAGGGGTTATTTTTGTGTGCCGTTTTTCCCACCCTCCCCCAAAACGATAAGAGAACCCCCATGAACAATTTCGTGGGGTTTTCCTATCGGTTTCGGGGAGCCCCCGATTTCTGACGATTTTGAAAATATCGTACGATATTTTCAATCGTCAGAAGCCCGATTCACATCGCTAGTATTTTCTGCTTTTCTGTACAACCTTTGAGAGTGTTCAGTAATTAACGCCTGCTATAGGCAGAAGTTAATGTTTGAGCGTAAAAATGTGTCTTAGACGCACTTTTTTTTTGCATTGCAGATGATTGCTAATAGCCTCATCAACATGCATTTGCATGTGATGTGCCTATTAGTTTCACAGCATTGGACGCGCATTCTGTAGGGGATTAGGTAGCGCCTATACAACCCGCGTCCAACTGCGGGGTAAACAGTGTGCTCGGCTGAGCACACTGTATTGCATTGGCTCCTCAGGTAGCAGAGGCTGTACAGACTGCTGTAACCACGCCACCTCCCTTGTCACTGGTACTACTAAAGATGACCCCAGGAGAAGATCCCAACTCTTTCCTGAAACACTTTAAATGTATAGCTTGGCTGCCAGACTGGCCAGAAGATAGATGGACTACCTATTTTGGGAGTCTACTCATAGGGAGTAGTCAATATGCCTTCCAAACCCCTAATCTGGAAGGGAGGGCCACAGACAAGGAAGTCAAGGCCGCCAGTCTAAGGAGAATGGGACTTACCCCAGTGATTTCGGAGGGAAGTTCCTCAGGCTGGAGAAAACCCAAAGAACCTATTCCACAGACTTAAAGATGTCATTTGGAAGTGGTTGCACCCAGAAGGGAAGATTGGGGTGGAGGTAGCCAAAGCAGTTCTGCTAGAACTGTTCCTAGACAGTGGGTCTGCCGACACCTAAACCTTACTCTTGAAAAGGCACTGGAAGTAGCAGAGGCCTATTACCAGGCCCAGACCATGCCTGAGCACCACAACTCCCAGAGAAGCCACTCGACCCAGGTAGAGTATAGCAGATTCCCAAGAGCCAGAGGTCGTGATGACCAGTAGTGCAGATCTGGCAGGACTTTTCACTTCACCCACAAACCTCAGCCAGACTTCCATGTTTCAGCTTTGGAGAAAGGGGCCATTTTGCAAGAGACTTTCCCCACAGATAAGATGAGCCAATGGACGTTAATGCCATGGCCCCACACTTTTGTAATTTCGTAGATGTCCCCAGCCAGAGAGTCTTTATTTTTTAGATTGCGGTTGAGTTAGATGGCTTTCTAACCCAGACACTAGTCGACTCTGGGAGTGTGAAAATGCTTGTTCAAAGAGTTAGTAAAGCGAGTTCAGATTGATTATAACAGAGTAGTGACCCTGGCATGCAGCCACAGGGACCAACAGCAGTATTCAACAAGCCAATACAACTGAAGACCATGGTCAGCCATGACAAAATAGAGGTGGGAATTCTTCCTTTGCTACCATACCCCATAGTGATAGGACAGGACTGTCCAAACTTTAAGAGCCTGTGAAACCAGCTCACAACAGGTTCATCCAGCCACAAGAATGATGATTTGGAGTTTCCAGAGCTCTTTCCCTTAGAAGATTCAGACTTGTATCATAAAGACTCTAAGACTCTTAAGTCCCGTGTTGCGCCCGTCGGTCGCAGACGGCTGCGACCTTTGTTGTTTACCTCCTTTTCTCGTACAGCACTGAGTCTAGGGAGGATGGCCGCCTCCACTTCCACACGCCGACCTCCATGGCGTGCCCAGGACGGTGTGAGCGCTCCCGGCAGCCATCTTGCATCCGGGGTAACCTAGAGCATGCGTGCCGTGCCTGCCCCCTTCTTGTACACGTCATGGCGGGAACCTCGGGGGCGTCCCCACCGCATGACATCATCCGCTTACAACACTTAAACTCAGCTGACCATCCAAGCTACAAGTTAGCAAGGATTCCTGTCCTGCTTAATTCCGCCATTCTGGGACTTCGCTTCGCTGTTCCTGTCTAGGTGATCTTGGTACCCGCTCCTCGAGGGCCTTGTCGCACCTAGGGCTATCCACTGCTCGGAGAGCCATCTCTTCCTGTCTCGGTTACCTTTCAGTAAACTTCATCACCGTTCCTCGGACGACCCTCCTGTGCTCCTGTTCCGGGTCTCCTCGGTGCCTACATTTCATCTGGCTTCCTCTGACTGAGTGAGTACTGGACCTACTCTTCCTTCATTGTGTGGATTCTCGTGTTACTCCGCTCTGCGGACCACTACCAGATTCATCCTGTCTTGTGCAACCATTACCATCAGCATCCGACCTACCCCGCGCTGTGGACCACTTCCGGAGATCGCCAGCACAAAGCTTCATCAAGAGAAGGTACTCCCCGGGTTACCCCGTGCTGCGGGCCACTACCGGATCTTTACTATCTTTTGCAACTTCCAGCTTCAGTCTACGGCCTATCCCGCTCTGCAGACCACTACCGGAGACCATCAGCACACATCTCATCTAGAGGAAGTATTTCCCAGATTACCCCGCTCTGTGGACCACTACCAGAGAAGCCTGCTTGCAGGCTATTTACATGGATTGAGTCTATTAACCCGCTCCTCGGGTTATTCTTGCAGCATAAGCAAGCTATTGCCTCTGTTGTCTATCACTGCTGAGATCCTGCCTGTTGTGGTGAGTCCCTACAGGGCTCCTCCCTGTGAGTGGAGTCATCTCTTCCACGACCCAAGGGCCCACAGAACATAACATCCCAGATGCAACGCCGACAGGACAAATACAGTTATGATTTGAATTTAGAGGCAACTGGGAAGAAGGGTTGGAGTCACAGGGAAGAGCAGCAACCCACTCAGAATATCATACCTGGCTCCTTTGAGTGGGAAAAGTGGGGGACTGGGGAGCTTCAGATGGGCCCAGAGAGAGAATGAGTCCTTTAAGTGGGCCTGGGAGCATATACAGAGGGTGGACGGAAAATTAGCCCATGGACTACAGGTTGCAGACCCTATTCCTCCTTATTTCGTATTGAAAGGGGATCCACTTTATCAAGTCACAAAGGGAAGTGTGGAGGGAGAATTGATACAACTGCTAATTCCCAAACCATATTTCCAGGTTAGGCAACTAGCACACAGCCACCTTCTAAGGGGTCACTTGGGGGAGGAAAAGACCCAAGAGAAAATATTGGCACAGTTTATTAGTTGGGCCTAAATGAACAGGTCCTGCCCTACCTGCCAACTCACAAAGTCTGCCGGCATATCGGCAGCAACTCTTATACCAATGCCCAAAATCGAGACCCCTTTTGAAAGGGTAGGCATGGACCTTGTAGAGATACTAGAGAGATCAACCCAAGGAAATAAGTACATCCTCGTGCTTCTGGACTATGCCACAAGATATTCCAATGCAGTACCGCCATGGAACATGAAGACCCCATGGTGGCAATCATCCTAATGGAGTTTTTTCATGACTTGGGCTACTCAAGGAGATCTTGATGGATCAGGGGACCCTGTTTGTGTCCAAGGTAATGAAACAACTCTGCACCTTGCTTAAGATAAAAACTCTGCATACTTCGGTGTATCACCTGCAGACTGATGGCCTTGTTGAGCACTTGAATCAGATGCTCAAACAAATGTTGAGGAAATTTGTAGATTTCTTCTACAGTTGCAAGAACTGGGATGCATTGCCACCCTATATGCTGTTCGCAATCCGTGAAGCACCTCAGAGCTCGATGGGGTTTTTCCCTTTTGAGTTACTGTATGAAAGAAAACCGAGAGGAATCTTGGACATAGCTCGTGAGACTTTGGAAGATGAAGGAACCCAGAAGGGAAGAATCTCATTGACTACATACTCCAAATGCAGGACCACCTAAAAAAGGCTGGGGAGGCAGTCCACCTATGCCTAGAGAAGGCTCAAGCTACCCAAGCCTGAGGTTACAATCACCCCACAGTACAAAGAGTATTCCAGCCAGGAGACCACATCCTTGTCCTCCATCCATCTTTAGAAAGTAAGCTGTTAGCCTATTGGCAAGGACCCTATAAAGATTTGGAGAAAACAGGGCATATGGATTACAAAATAGCCCAGCCAGATAAATGAAAGAAAATTCTAATCTACCACTAAAGCCTTCTGGAAGGCACAGGAGTGTGGAGTGGTGCAAGGAGGAGAGTTTGGTCAGAGGTCAGGCCTGAAGTGGTCTGAATCCAGATTCCTTTCTGAGAGCAGCAGGTTCCATACAGACAGCTGACTTAAAGCAGCTGGTGGAGCAAAATAAGGAGATCTTCTTGAACCTACCAGGTTGAATCCATCTGGTGCAGCATGATATTATTATGCCTCCTGTAGTTGAGGTCCAGGAACAAACCTATTGGATTCTGGAGTCCAGATGCCACGTCATTGAGACCAAAGTGAAGGAGATGCTCTGTCTAGGCGTTATAGAGGATAACAGTGATTGGTGCTCATTCATAGTGTTGGTGCCAAAGTCAGATGGGAGCATAAGGTTCTGCAATGACTTTAAAAAGGTCAACAAGGTCTCAAAACTCGATGCATATCCCTGATGCCTTGAGTGGATGAGATGATTTGAGCATCTGGGATCATCCCAGTCCATCTCTTCCCTGAGCCCTACAAAAGAGTATTGGCAGATGCCTCTCAAGCCAACAGAGTAGAAGACTGTTTCTCAACACCAGAAGGACTTTTCCCTTTCACCATCTTCCCTTTTGGACTCCATGTCACCCCTACAGTGCTTGGTTGACCATCTGCTCCACCCACATCAAGGGTACGCAGCCCCCTAATTGGATGGCATCATGGTGACAGCCCAGATTGGAAGACACACCTAAACCAATTCCAAGTCATGCTAAACAGTCTGAGGAAAGCAGGACTGATGGCCAACCCAAAGAAGTGCTTGCTAGGAGGGTAAGAAGTCCAGTATCTTGGCTACACCCTGGAGAAGGGCAAGGTCCATCCACAGACCTGGAAGATCGAGGCAATCACCCAGGTGCCAGTCCTGCAAACAAAAGTAAAAATGAGAGTGCATCAAGCTAATAGAGAGTACGCTGTACAAATCAACTCTTCTTTTACCTTTATTCACTCCAAATGACAGAATGTCTTCACTGATGACTACTGTGCTGTTCCTCTGACTGTGCATGTAAAACTGCCCCCTAAAACCTATGCCACCCCTCAAACCTCTCCTTGAGTTACTAGTGCCCCCTCTTACAGTGGCATAAATAGCTCACTTATATGTGAGCCTGTACAGAGGCACTCTCTCTCCCACTCTCTCTCTCTCTCCCTCCCCTGCCATTACAATTTTATGCAAAGGTTCTCCTTTGTAGGGTAAGACTGTGTGATGTTGCTGAAGTGGCAAGACAAGGAAGATCCAGATGCGGAATACATCAGGTGTTTGTTTTTATTCAAGGGAGAATTTGAGTGGATTTTTCTGCCAAGTCAATTATCTTCATCACAATGCAAAGATTAGAGTTACCACTCACATGTGAAACCCAATGGGTAAGAAGTTGGGCATTTGTTCTCGATTTAGTGAGATTATAAAGGGACTATTTTATCATAAAAACCCTCATAGCATGTGACTTTGTGCCAGGAATTGATTGATGTTTGCCTTCACTCTTCACCATCTTAATGGTCCCTGCTGGAATTCCTTTTTATTAACAACTGTCTGAATGGATTATCAACCATGGTGATTTAGTGGATTTGATGCTCAGTAAGTTTCCCTATGAGCATCACACAGCTTCCCATTTCATTGAAGACATTTTTTTATTTTGTTTTTGGGTTGATGTTTTTTTTATGTCTTTATGTTTATATCTTTGTGTTGTCTTTACAGGTGAGTGGTTTGTGTTAGTCCTGTTTTTGGTGGTTTTTGTTCTGAGTAAACAAGGGGAAATATAGGGATGTGAATTTTTGTAACATTGGGTATGATCCTTTTTTTTAGTATAGTTAAATGGTAAACTATCGATACTTACAATTATTAATAAAGAGTTGATTAAGGTTTTGTATTCTATTTAATTAACCCTGACTGGAGAGTGTGCTGGAATGGTCCCTGAACTACATGTCCCGGAGAACTTTTTTCCCCTATGATTTCACTTCCTAACTGCTTAAGACCCTCAAGGTCTCCATTCCCCAGAATCCTTTTGGGCACATTTCCTTTCCAGGGTCTCATATGCTCTCTTGAGCATCCCCTCGTGCCAAACTACTGCAAACTCAGAGACAAGCAGGCTGATCTTTCACAATAAGGGTCCTCTTTTCTGCAAAGGAAGACAAGAGCCATGGTGAGAGGTTCACTCCCTCAGGAGCAGTTGCTTTTTGTAAAGTATCAGAGGCACCAGCGGCACATGGAACTCTCTGTGTGGCCCTCTCTATTCACTAGATAGCACACTGGAGAAATGGGACAAAAGGCAGGTTTTAACACTTGCCAAAACTCCAAACTCATTCAGAGAGAAAACAGACTGGACCTCTCTCTCCTCCCCAGCCTTCTGACTGAAATATTTTTGGGCTTAATCTCTACAAATCCTGGACTGCACTATTGTGGCAGGGAGTGCCATAGCAACATGGTTTAGTCCTCTCACTACTACTCTCGCATCCTCAGTTTGTCCCCCGGGTACAAGAAGAACTGTGGCACTTTGGCCCTGGTTGCAAAACGTCATTAAAGAATTTGGGAAACGCACACATATATGTCTTTTGGCTCAAGTGTAGATGTTTTGGATTAGTTAACAAACTGGTATATGATAAGTCAAAGTATTGCTTTGGTCTGAACAAGCTTGCAGCCCATCATTTATTTATTTTATTTATTATTTTTATATACTGACATTTGATCTGAGATATCACATCTGTTTACATTCAGGTACTGTAGGCATTTCTCTATCCCCAGAGGGCTTAGAATCTAAGTTGTTGTAACTGAGGCAATGGAGGGTAAAGTGACTTGCCCAAAGTCACAAGGAGTGACAGCAGGACTCAAACCTTGGTCTGTAGTCTGCTGCTCTAACCACTAGGCTACTCTGCTCCCTATGCCTCCTCCTCCTTATGAAGCAAGAGGCATCAGATTACTGCAATTTGGCACCATTACATTTTGATACTAAGTTTGTTGAATAATATCATATTTTGGTATCTCCAACACCTCTTATGTTTTTCAGGCCTTACTGTTATAAAATTGCCCATCCTCTACGAGAGTAAACTTATCCCCCTATGTGTGCATGTTTAGCCAGACTGAATGGAGGTGTTCCTGGGGGGAGGGGCTTGCAAATACATTTCTGCGCACAGTAATAGCAGGTGTAATTGTGTGTGGGTAGCTTTCTATGCTGGGAGAATTTTCAAGCACATGTAAGTTCACTTTGAAAACTGACATAATTTGCCTATGCATTTGATGTAAAATTGATGCGGGTTGTTACAAAATTACCACCTTTATGTATTACGGTCTATTTTTTTAAGATTGTAAATTGCTTTCAAACATATCCTTTTGGAAAGGCGATTAAGAAATGATTAAATTAAATTCAATTAAAATTAAATTGGTAGCGCTTTGCAAGCAACAGCCATCAATGAGTTGTCAGCTTCTAGGCAGATACTTATCTCAAAGTGTAATTTTATGCCGAGCATTAAAATTCAAAAATTAGGCCTTTCTGATTAAAAAATAAATGACACAATTTCCTTCATAATATTGGAATGAATCCAACAAAACCAAATGCTAACTTTTCTGCTGGGAGTAAAACTGTAGCCTTATCTGAAAAATACCAGATCTATAAGAATTCAGACGCTGAGAAGAATGTAGCTGTTTTTCATATAAAAATCTAAAATGTTGTAGCCATATAAGGGTTCAATTTTCAGCCATGGCTGGGGGCCTGATCTAAGCAATCTGATTTCAGCTGCTTAGGTTTCAGAAAGTTTTCAGCAGAACTTAGGCGGCTGCTTTTGAGGCTGAAAATTTGCTTAAAATCTAGATGGTCAAAATCAGGCCACCTAGATTTAGATCTATTATCTATCTACTTCCTGCCTCTCTCCTGTCCCCCACCACAAAGCCACCCACATTTTAAGCAGCTAAATTTAGTCAATCTGCCTTGATAACTGCCTAACTTTTAAGGGTAGGTGGCTAAATCATTTGAAAATTAACCCTATATGTAATACATTTTTATAGAGCCTACAGACAATAATTTGTTCATCACTATGCAACACATTACTAACTGATCTATGCAGCACATTACCAACACATTATTACATTATGCAACCAACTTTTAAGCAACTGCAAACTGATTATATAATCCAATGAGGTCTATACTGTAGCCTGAAGGTCAGTAAAGCTCATAGCGAGAATATTTGTCAGAATATGATGGGAAACAAGGGACATTTAATTCTGTGAAATTCAAAAGGTGACCAAAATATTGTGCGCTTAGCAAAACTCCTCTAGACAGAACCAATATCACTGCTAGCCCAAAAATCTTTTCTGAAGGATGAGAAAAAAAAAATACCATTTCCAGATATTCAGCATTTAACCTCAATCCATTAAATCCAACCTTTTTCCAATTGTCTTACAGTCTCTCTAAAAGTGATATTCTAGGGAAAGTGAATATAACAATACATGCTGTATTTGTGGTTAATTCTGCAACAGAGTGGAAAAGAATCCTGTCAGATTCAGTGCATGGATTAGCATTTTCCCCTTAGTCCAATTACATTATCGTACCACCTATTTCTTTTTGTTCTCCACTCTTGTTCAGTTTTCTTTTGAACTTATTCGGCATGCTAGAATTTCACTATTCTGCTTGAAAAACAACTCCTGATCAAGGTAGGAAAATGTATTTATTTATTTTATTTATTATTTATATACCGACATTCAATCTGAGATATCACGTCGGTTTACATTCAGGTACTGTAGGTATTTCCCTATCCCCAGAGGGCTTACAATCTAAGGGGGTCGTGTATCAAAATGCACTAAGGCGTTTTCGCATGCGTTAAGGGCTTATCGCATGCAATAGCACCATATCGTATGGTGTGATGCAAATCTGAAAAAGAGGAGGAGGTAGGAGCTTACCAGGTTGTGAAGTCCTATCACTTGAAGGAGAGAGAGAGAGAGAGAGTGTGCACCTAGCCATAATGCCCTCTCCCTAGATAGTTATTTTATATCCCTATGGGAGGCCCACCTAGTAACTCAAGGTGAGGTTTAGGTACCCAGGTAGAGAGTCCATCAAGCTAGGTGGCGAGAACATTGCACCAATCTCATCTTTGGCTGAGTTTCCTCCCTCCGAAGATCATCAAATCTTCATAAAGACCACTGTTCTTTTCATATGTCTCATGTCAAAGTGGCCCCTAACCCCCTACACTAATACCTAAACCTCACCTTGAGTTACTAGGTGGGCCTCCCATATAAATACCTATTTAGTGCAAATTGCGATAAACTGTCTATTAGCTTAAATCCAGGCCTAAGTTTGTACCTAAGGCAATGGAGGGTAAAGTGACTTGCCCAAGGTTACAAGGAGTGACAGCAGCACTTGAACCCTGGTCTCCTGGTTTGTAGCCCACTGCTCTAACCACTAGGCTATTCCTCCTCCCCTTAGCTTGACAGGATGCCACACCATTTGTTGCTTCTGGAGTAAACCACTTCCCTGATTGATCCCAGAAGATCACAGAGGGGTATAACTAGTTGAAAAGAGGAGGAGGTTATGCAGTTGTTCAGGTTGTTTATGAGACCTCAAGAGTATTGTGTCCAGTTCTGGAGGACTTACCTCCTGAAGGATGTAGATAGAACTGAGGCAGTCCAGAATAGGACTACCAAAATGGCATCAGAAACCCTATGAGATAATACTTAGAAATCTAAACATCCTTAACCTAGAAATGAGACAGGGAAATTCAAATAAATACCTGAAAGGTATTACTAATGCACAAGAAGCAAATCGGTTTGAAGGGAAAAGAAGTTCTAGAACAAAGGTCATGATATGAGGTCCTAGGGTTAGACTGAGGAGCAACATCAATAAATATTTATTCACAGAAAGGGTGGTGAAAGAATGGAATGCCTCCAGGTCAGGTGATGGCAGCTAAAACAGCAATCGAGGGCATGCAATAAGAACAAAGGATTCTTGGTTGCTAAAAGTGGACAGAGTAGAATACATAAACGTTCAATGGCACCACACTTGCCTGCTTCAACAACGAGTGTTGGGACTGCCATAATAATTTGCAAAGTGGTCAATATGAAATGTTAGAAGCCCTGGTGGAAACATAGAAACCCGCATGATCGAGTTTGTCTGGCAGGCTGAAATGGCAGCGTTGACTAGCATCTAGGTTCTGTAATAACTAGAAGACCTAGTGGAAACTACACATGGAGATTTAGGAGGCTCAATAGCAATGATTACTCTTTAGATTAAGCTGTGATGATAAAGTCAAACTAGTAGCTTGGTCTATCTGGCAGGCTGCAAGTTCTGTAATAACTAGACGTCCTAGTGAAAACGCAAGTACTCACATAGACTGATCTATCTGGCAGGCTAACTACGGCACATAGGAAGCCGGATGTTCTGGCTACAGCCATATCAGTGTAACCCTGCTCTAAATTTGAAATTGTAGGTAATGGGTATGCCTCTACTGCTTTACCTCTACCATTTTTTATTTGGGTGGATGGTTATGCAGCACAGGATAATTTGTGATTCATTTAAGTTGTTTTATGCCTTGTTCATTGTTTTATTTCTGGATTTTATGAATGCTAATTTATATGCTGCCCTGAACCATGGAAAAGTGTGGGTAACAAATCTTTTAAATAAATAAATAAATAAATAGTGTTGGGGAGCGCTAGGAGAGCGGTCCCACTTCCCAGGAGATGTGTGTCCTTGGGCCACGGCTCGACCCCAGCGGAACTCTGAGGACGTGCCGCGGTAGGCGTGGCATGCCCGAGCATGGGCTGGACAGGAATGAGGCTGGAGTGATGACTGGGAAGACAGACCCTCCTCCAGACCTGCACGCTTCGGAAGACCCAACATCGCAATGTTGGTCTTATGAACAGTCCTCCGACCGTTCCAAGCCCTTTCGGATCTGCCACAGGGTATGGCAAGAAGCGGCAGGCCGGATGGAGGCTAGGGCAGCGAAGACTGGAACATTGAGATACTGACAAGCCTTCAGGAACGACGTAGACTCAGGCATAGACGTGGACTCAGGAATGAGGTGCTGGATGCACAGACATGGACTCAGGCACAGACGTGGACTCAGGTCAAGGTACTAGATGCACAGACGTGGACTCAGGAACGAGGTGCTGGATGCATAGACGTGGAGTCAGGAACGACGTGCTGGATGCATAGTCGTGAACTCAGGAGCGAGGTACTGGATACACAGACGAGACTCGGGTATTCGGACAATGATGCGATCCCTCAGGGCGCCCTACTCAGCCCACTGACACGGCGGACCCCATGGGCTTGTCGCGGACCACCCTGTCCTACATCCGCAGGAGTGGGTCTAGCGCAGGAAGGAACGAGGTAATGGATGCACAGACAAGACTTGGGTTTCAGGACAGTGGCACGATCCCTCAGGGCGCCCTACTCAGCCCACCGACACAGGCGGACCCCATGGGCTGGTCACGGACCACCCTGTCCTACATCCGCGGGAGCGGGACCAGTGCAGGAAGCGACAAAGTAGTACAGGGGAATGTACTGCACTCCTGGCAGTCGAAGCAAGTTGCTGCACTCCTGGCAGCCGAAAGCTGGTGCTGCACTCCTGGCAGCCGAAGGCAAGTTGCTGCACACTGGCAGCCTAAGGCAGGTTAAAGCATCAGGGTCAGGAACAAACACTACGGAAACTGGAACAAGAGACAGACCTCAGGGCTGGAACATGGACATCTGGAACAGCAGGTAACATCTGGACTGGAACACGGATACTGGATCAGGAGACACCCCTCAGGGCTGGAACATGGACATCTGGAACAGCAGGTAACATCAGGACGGGAGCACGGATACTGGATCAGGAGACAGTCCTTGGGACTGGAACAGCAAGCGGACATCAGGACTGGAACAGAAGGCGGACATCTGGACAAGACGAGGAGCTCCAACAAGTAACAGGAAACACAGGACTTTGCAGAAGTGCTGGAACACGGACGACTCCTGGAGCGAAGGATCTCAGGAGTGACCAACTCCTTGCGAAGGCAAAGCTGGAATGGATGCTGAGCCCTTTTGTAGGGCTGAAGAGGACAATGCCCAGGGAGGGTTCAGCAGGGGGCCACACCTGGCTGGCCCTTGAAGAGGAGGAGAGAGGCGCGCACCTGCGCCCTAGGAAGCTGGAGAGAAGAGAGCTGGAAGCTGGTGGCATCCTCCACCACGTGGAAGGCCCAAGGAGGCAGCGGAGCAGCCCTGGACTGAAGCTGGATGAAGGCAGGTCGCTGGAGCGGCTCCCAGCCGCGAAGATGAAAGCAGGAAGGCTGCAGGCAGAGCAGAGAGCTGCAGGCACCGGCAGGGACGGCCTCCCTGCTGGGCGAGGACACGGACTGCAGCACGGGCACCAGCAGGGATGCCCTCCCTGCCGGCTGAGGACCCCGGGACGGCAGAGATGCATCAGGGAGACCCAGAAGCGACAGCTGCCTCTTGCTCCTCCCCGCTGCAAGGAGCAAGAGGCAGCCGGGGAGGAGCCCGGAGTCCGCGGAAGGACCACCACAGCAGCAACAGCGTCAGCGGCCCGGCTGGCCGCGAAGGTAAGGCACCTGCCTGCGAGAAGCGCGAGTAGGACCGCAACAGATAGATAAATAAAGTAAGTTAGTACGTGTAGCAATATAACCTCTAGAGCAATATTTCTCACCCGTTAGTCCATGGACTGGCAGAGGGCCTCGGCAGCATTTTTGCCAATCCACGGAATGGCAGTCTCTGTAAGGGGAAACAGACCCACCCTACAGCTGCCCTCTTCAGTCACACTGGAACTGGCTCTCTGTTGGTGATCCGTAGGAAGGAACACTAAGGAGCACTCCCGATCCCCGGGAGAAGTGTGCCCTTGGGCCCCGGCAAACCAGGAGAAGAGCTCCACAGAAGCGCCGAGGCAGGTGAGACACAGTCCCATCTGGGTTAGGACTGGAAGCCCAGGTCCCCACCGACCTGCACAGCCTGGTGAGGCCAACCACGCAAGGTTGGTCTCTGAGTGGACCTCAGACCACTCCAAGCCCTTTTAGACCTGCCGCTGGGAACGGCAAAGGTGGCAGGCAAGACAGGAGACAAAGGCGGATGGAGAATCTGGGATTGAAGACTCAGACGTGGAACTTGGAACGTAGACGAAGAGATGTGAAGACTTGGAACGTAGACGAGGAGATGTGAAGACTTGGAACGTAGATGAGGAGATGTGGAGATTTGGGATGTAGATGAGGAGGCGTGGAAACTTGGGACGTAGACTCAGACGTGGAGACAAAGTCCCTCAGGCACCCTACACAGCCTGCAGACTTGTCACGAACCACACTGGAGACTCAGATGAGGAACATGGAATAAGGACAAAAAGGGGGACGAGCAAGACCCCTCAGGCACCCTACACAGCCCGTAGGCTGGTCGCAGACTACACTGTCCCTATGCACCCTACACAGCCGGACGGCTGGTCACGGACCACGAGGGGAGTGGGACAAGCTCAGGACGTCTCACAGCACAGGAGTGAAGTAACGCCTCAGATCCTCCTGAGTCGGAACAGGATACAGACGAGGATAAAACTTGGAACTTGGAAACAGGAACTCGGATTAAAAGCAAGGAACCTCTGGAGGCAAGGGTTATTCAGGACCTGGAGCATCAGGACTGGGAACATCTCAGGACTTGGAACGCAGAACATCTTGGAACACGGAACATCTCAGTACTTGAAATACGGAACATCTCAGGACTTGAACATTAGGACTTGATTCACAGAACATGATTCGGACATCAGGACTGGAACAAGAAGACAAGGACGATGAGGAACTGAATGCCTTGCAGAAGCGAGGAAGGACATTATTGAAGACTCCTGGACCGGAAGCTGGAACGGAGGATCCAGGAACAGTCCAACTGAGGAACTGATTGCTTGCAAATCAGTTCCTCAGTTGTAGGGCTCAGTTCCTCAGCCCTACAAAAGGACCACAGAGTCCTTTTGTAGGGCAGGACAGGAAACTCCCAGGTGATGTCATCCAGGTGGGGCCAGAGGGACCACTCCCAGCTGGCCCTTTAAAGCTGGAAGAGAGGTGTGGCCGCGTGCCTAAGGAACAGGAAGAGAAGGCAGCAAGACCCTGGACAGCGGCTCTGCTGACGCTGAGAGCAAGAGGAAGAGAACGGGCCGCAGGCAGGCCCAGAGGTGGGAGGCGGCTCCCTGCCGCATGACGGAGGCAAGGGCAGAGTGATGGCAGCATCTTGCCGCGGAGGAGTAGGCCTACTGGCCTGCGGGAAGACTATGGCGCTGGCGGCCCGGGTTGCAAATGGAAGCTGAAGTCCGCGGCTCCCCGCCACAGTGAAGAGGAGAGCAGATGGCGGCTCCCTGCCTTGAAGGATATTGGCAGCGGCTCCAGACGCTCAGGGAGGTCCGGGGATGAAAGCAGCCTCCGGCTGCTGAGGTAAGAGGCCTTCTGTGGCTCCGGCTATGGGAGGGTTTGCAACACTCCCAGCTGGTTACCCTCAGCCATGAGTGGGACATTCTCTAATGCCCTAAACCCCCAGGCTAAAAATAGATCTGGTAGAGAGGCTTCATTCCAGGCGCCATAGCTCTGCACACTGCTGCCGCTTCCAGGTGTGGGGACAACCAGCCGGCACTCTCCATTACTGCTGGCACTGAACAGCTGATCAAGCCAACAGACTAAATATGAAATTAGGCTCAACTGAACCCCAGACTGTCCCCACTCCAACTCTGTAAATAAGCAAACTACTATGGGCTGCTGGCTATGCAGCCAGAGAGGATGCTGCAAGCACCAAGCCCTTTAAAGGAACAGCATTTACCCCTACAGCCACCAGTGTAAGTATTTTTAGCTCCTGGCTATACTGATCTCTGGAATGAGGAGAGCTGATTTTGTTCCCCTCTCTTTCTGTGGGTGCAAGAAGCACTTCTCCTTTGTATTAATTTTTTTAAATTAAATCATTAGGGCGTGGCTGGGTTGAGACTGGGAGAGACTCCTGAAGGGGCGATGGGATGTGTACTCTTCCCTGCCCCAAACTTTAGGCCGTGCTCTTAAGCCATAGGAGGGAACTCCTCCTCCCACACTTCAGGAGTCTCCCCAGCTGGCCAGTCCATGTCTATGTAGGAGCCAACTCATCCCTGGCATCAAAGAGGTTGAGAAACACTGATCTAGTGGGAGTATGGCATGAGTTAATGAGTAAAATGGGATCATGAAAAGAGTCCAAGGGAGCAGGTCTCATCTTGGGTACTCGGAATCTTCCTTAAGGCCAACTGGTTCTTCCAGTCTGGCAAAGTCTCTTTTTTACAATGGACACTGAGGTGCCAATGGATGCTGAAGATGCAGAAGTCTAGTTGCTTATCGAAAGCCCTAGGGGGAATTATGGACACAGCTATCTACAAGAATAATGTCCTGCCAGGAATAATCCTATGTTGATGGACTCAGGGCTTTGAGTGAGTAATACCCAGTGTATCATGGGGCCAAGCTGGAGGTTTTATTTTGATTACTGGAGCAATTAGAGCTCTACTGATGTTCTGCTTTCAAGAAGTGGGATCTGTTTACCCAAAGCTGCCTGGTTAGTTCTGCAGTTTGGATCCTGTGATATCTATTGTTTTGTATTTTCTTGCTGGTATCCCAGAAGATAAAATAAAGTTAACATAGTAACACAGTAAATGATGGTAGATAAAGACCAAAATGGTCCATCCAGTCTGCTCAGCAGTTTATTTATTTATTTATTTTTAGGGAGGTAATAACGCTCCATGCAGTCCACCCCTACGCCTTCTGTTAAGGGTAGTAGCAAATGTATCACCAGTTATAATCAGCTACTAGCACACATCACTATTTAACAGATATTCACCAGTCTGTAATCTTTAAGTGATAATCTGAAAAACATTTTTTGAGTCTTTTTTTGTAACATTAAAAAAGTGAAACCCACTTATCTCTGAATGATGTATACAGACTTTGTGTCGCATAGTCAGTTATTTTCATGGTTAAATGTAGATGTTTTTAGATCCCACATAAGGCTTTCTTCCACATTTATCGATGCATCAATTCAGTCTATAATACCATTCTGGCACAGTTAACTGCCGGAAATTCATTAAACCCTCTCTAGGCTTCAATTTTTTAATGCAACAACAAAACAAAAAAAGACTCTAAAACATGTTTTTCAGATTACCACTTAAAGATTACAGACTGGTGAATATCTATTAAATAGTAATGTGTGCTGGTAATACAGTTGTACTCAACTGGTTTTGTAGGCAGTAGATCACCGGTGGCTATAATGTTGGTGACATTTAGCCGATCTGATCACTCTTTATGATACTAGCTGCAAAAATTGTTTTCAAACTGCACTTGTTGGGTTGTTCATGTAAGGGATTAGTTGCAGGAGATAAGTTGTAATTGAATTCCAACTGTCAAAACTTTGACCACTTCTCGCGCTGTCCTAGTTCATTTCTCATTCACTCTCCTTCTTCAGGCATGTCCACTCCATTGCAAATCTTAGTCCATCTGCAAAAAAGACAAATTTTACTTTCTAATCTTTCTGCAATATTGCTCACAGAACCGGTTCCAGAACATATCCTTGAGGAATTCCACTTATCACACTTCTTTCTTCAGAATAGGTCCCATTTACCTCGACTCACTACGTGCCACCTCTTAGTCAGTCAGTCAATTTGAAATCCATTCCACCACCATTCCCAGACTTCTCATTTTATTTATGAGCCTTCTAAGTGGGATCGTTATCAATAGCCTTGCTGAAACCACATCAATTGCTCTTCCTTGATCCAATGCTCTGGTGGTCACCCAATCAAAAAAAAAAAAAATCAATCTGATTGGCTTGACAGGACCTTCCTCTGGTAAAACCATGTTTTCTCGGATCCTGTAATTGGATCCGAGACCACCAGGATTGCTAATAGTTCGTTATCCTTTCCTTCAGCAGTCCCTCCATTTATTTTCCCACCACTGAGGTAAGGCTAACAAGCCTGCAGTTTACAGCCTCCTCCTGGTGCTGCTTTTGTGAAGCAAGATCACAAAGGCCCTTCTCCAGTCCTGCAGCAGTACTCCTGTCTCTAAGGATCTATTGAGCGGACCTGCAAGCACTTCTTGGAGCTCCTTAAGAGTCTTGGGGTGTATCTCATCCGGACCCATAGCCTTGTCCACTTTCAGTTTGCTTGGTTCCTCCCAAACACTCTCTTCTGTAAATGGGATGTATCTACCCCACTCTCGTCTGCACTCATGCAAGCCTGCGACAGTACTTTTGCAATGTCCTCCTTAATGAAAACCGAACTGAAGTAATTGTTAAATACTTCTGCTATGTCTTCATCTTTCTCCACCCCTTGCTCCTTGTCTCCTCCGGTCTTCCTCCTTTTTTTAATACACCTGAAAAATGTTTTGTCACCACGCCGTCCCTCTTTAGCAATCTTTTCTTCTACTCAAGCTTTCACCTTCCTGATTTCTTTCCTCATTTCCTTCATTTTCACCCGATATTCTTGCCTGTGCTCCTCTTTTTGAGTTCCCTTTTCGAATGCCACTCTTTTTGCCTTTATTTTCCCTTTCCTCTTACCTTTAGTTACTCTCTTTACATAAATGTTTTTGTTGCCTTTGTTATAGCTCCTTTTAATGTGGCCCACTGGTGTTCCACTTTACTCATTCCCTCCCAGCCTTGTAGCTCGGTTTTCATTTCCCATTAAATCAAAGAGGGAAGCAATGCAGCCTATTTTGAGCTTTAAAATTGGGGGTTTTCTCCTCAGTTCTAATGAAACGTGGGTAGACATCATCAAAAGGAGGAGCATGGGTGGCAGCAAGGCTGAGTGGTGGCAAAGCCTCCAAGGTGGTGCACGAAAGGTATGGTGACAAGGCAGAATGGCAGCAGTATCCACAAGGTATATCCATCAGGACCAGGGAAGTTTCACTTCGATTTGTCCTCTGTTCTATTTTCTCTGCCTTGGCTCTGTCCTGGTTTCTGCTTCACTCAGGAATTTATTGGTTGCTATGCCTACCAGTATCATTACAACACTTTTCAATGGGTCATAGACTTGAAGGGGGAAACACAAACAAATGAAACAAACATTTTTGTTTAATTCTTGGGCACTCTCCATTCATTTTGGGGGGTGCACGAATGAAATGAAAATGGTCTCATTCCTTGCATTTTACCCATTTATTTTATTTTTATTTATTTAAAAACTTTTATATACCCTCGTTAAGTTAAATACCATCACAACGGTTTACAGAAGGGCACGATAAAGAGAAATATGGGTGGTATAGATTACAAATTACTCGTGTACCATCATAGTACGGTAACAATTTAAAATAATAAACTAGGTGTGTAAGTTAAACCTGATTGTTAGGAACAAATTAGGCAGTTTGATTTTAACATTAATATGCTTATGTAGGTTACTAATTACGTCCAGCTTGGTGCATCCTTATCGCTCAACTATTTTTCACCTTTTCTTTATCTTTATAAAATGCTTGTTTAAAAAGCCAGGTTTTCAGATTAGTTTTGAATAATTTCAGATTTCTCTGTAGTCTTATTTCCAGTGGCATGGAGTTCCAGAGTTCGGGACCAGCCAGTGACGGTGCTCTTTCCCTAGTTGACATTTAGGTGATAGTATAAAAATCGGTTTGGAGGTTTTAAAACATTTACAGCATAATACGGGGGAAGCAAAACTCTCAGGGAATTTGATCCAGGGTGATGGGATTCAGTGGTGGGGCCTACGACTTTGACAAGTCTCATGGATCCCAACCAGAAGAAGCTCGACAAGCCAACGCCCCTGCACAAGCCACGGGCTTCTATCCATGAGCTTCTCATTACCACTGATTTGTCTTTTGCGGATCCATATCTGAACCGTTTTACATCCACTAACTCCGTGAGCTCTAATAACACAGTCATAATAATCACAGAGGAACACTAGAGAATTACAGATTTGCTGTAAATGGCTCTTGAAAACCTTTCCTCATTTGCATGGAGCATATATTGTACAAAGCTCAACTAAATTACATGTTCCTTTGACACTGGTAAAACACTGTGTGCATAATTTGAAAAAAAAGTGGGTCTGCCATGAAGCCCAAAACAGCCATCATATTAATGCCTGGCATTCAGAATTTCCCGTGAGCGTCAATGAATATGAAACTGAACTGTTCATAGGCTTTCAATAGGGATAAATGAAGAGGTGAAGCAGAACCCTGGAGTCAGATGAAACAAACGACTATTAGAGAAGTAAGCTGCTTAGAAGAATTTTTTTTTTTTTCCCCACTTACCACCCCGGCACACATGGGAGGGAATGGAGCGAAGTGACCCCCGAAAGGAAGCATCCTGTACTGTCCCTGAGTGTCTGCTGCCCTAAATAAATCTGAATACGTCTTGCCCTCCACCTTCAAGATCCATTGCATAGTAACGAGGGAGAGGAGGGGTGGGAGTGGGGGAGGTTTACAAAGAGGCACTCAGCAGATAACTGTCTGATTGCAGGGGTTTAGCAGTCGAACCTACCTGCCTCACCGGCCAGGTTTCCAGCTGAAAACTCTAGTAAAAAAGGTCCTGGTGAGAAAGCGCAGCTTTTGCTTTTTTGAGGAGCGCAAGGGAACGCCTGAAAAATGCTTGGAAAAATAAGATTAAAATCTATGCAACCCTTGGGCTCACAGTCCCGGATAAAGGCCCCAGGAAATACACCTCAAGCACAGTCTCTTAAGCTCTAATTCTTCCCATGTTGCTATTAATTCATCTCAGTGTCCAAGATTCCCTAAGTGTGGGGGGAGAATAACCTTTAGGCACTGTGCATCGCAATTAGTAACATTGCACTGCAAAGTTCTTGTAAACAGCACTAATGATCACTAGGGATGTGAATCGTTTTTTAATGATTTAAATTATCGTCCGATAATTTTAAAATCGTCATTAATCGGTAAGGGACTCGATACAATAGGAATTCCCTCGATTTATCGTGAAAAATCGTTAAATCGAGTACGGGAATTATTTGGGGGGAGGGCGGGAAAACCGGCACACCAAAACAACCCCTAAACCCACCCCGACCCTTTAAAACCAATTCCTTACCCTCCCCCACCTCCCGAACCCCCCCAAAATGTTAAATTACCTGGTGGTCCAGTGGGGGGGGGGGGTCCTGGCGCGATCTCCCGCTCTCGGGTCATCGGCGCCATTTTGGCTACCACTGATAAAAATGGCGCCGATGGCCCGATAAAAAAAAACCCACCCCAACCCTTTACAAATTACCCCTTTGCTTCTCCCACCCTCCCGACCCCCCCCAAAAAACTTTTACATGTACCTGGTGGTCTAGCGGGGGGTCCGGGAGCCATCCCTTCAATTATACCTTCGGTGCTGTTGCCGGTGCTGGACTGGTTTCAAAATGGCGCCGATCGCCTTTGCCCTCACTATGTCACAGGGAGCGACCGTCGCTCCCTGTGACATAGTGAGGGCAAAGGGAAGGTTCGCCCTCTGCCAAGCTCACAACCCTCCTCCTAGCTCTTCATGGGGCACCCAGAGATTTCTAGTTACGACTTTGGACACTCGGTAATTTCAATAAATCCTGGAATTTCTGGGTGCAACCCAGAGAATTCCCAGGTGCGTGCGGTGTAGAATTCACAATCTGCTCCAAGGTGTTAACTTTTTAGGCTCTCGTTGGCCCACAGTAAATGGCAGCTGAAGGGGGGAACATACTATGCTCTTTCCTGTGGACCTGCTAAACTCTAATTTGTATGCGACTTTCCATCATTTACATGCATGTACCTGCCAACGTCCTTTGACTCATGTTTAGCGTGCATGCTAGTGCCCTAATGCAAAGCCCACTAATCCATGCACAGTTTACATTAGGGATGTGCAGACAAAAAGTTTATGTTCATAAGTCCATAAGTCGAAGGTGAGGGTCAATTTCGGTCAATATGGACATATGTAAAATTCTATAAGTTGAGGCTATGTCCATACGTGCACCGGCTCCCTAAATAAAAATGTAAACCCCTCACCCTCCTTAATCCCCCCCCCCCCCCAAGACTTACCAAAATTCCCTGGTGGTCCAGCGGGGAGTCAGGAAGCCATTCCTGTATTCCTTTGCGAGGAGCACGTGACGTCGGCGTCACGTGATTTACCGCACCTCCGCTCCCGGACCCCCGTTGGACCCAACCAGAACTTTTGGCCAGCTTGGGGGGGTCAGGAGGCGGTGGACCACGCGGTGGACCATGCGGTGGACCACGTGACGTCGGCGTCACTCCGACGTGACGCTGACGTCACGTGATTCACCCTGCCTCTGCTCCCGGACCCCCCGTTGAACCACCAGGGAGTTTTGGTAAGTCTTGGGGGGGTCAGGAGGGTGGGGGGTTTAAGTGTTTATTTAGGATCAACGATCGCGATTTCCAACGTATTCAACATAGCTATGTTGAATAAGTTGGAAATCGCGATCATTGCGCCTCATCACTTTTTTAAGTTAAAAAAAAAAAAAAAGTTGCGTTTTACATATGCGTTCAAAACAAATGCACACCCCTAGTTTACATGATCTTAGGGGCCGATGCAATAAAGGCGCGTAGAAAGCAGGCGCTGAACAGTCGGCGCCCGCTCTCTTAACGTGCGCACGGTGCACCAAAGGGGGGGGGGCGCCATGCAATATTTAAATTAGGGGGTCGTGGCTGCCTGTCTGCCAGTAATGAAAACGGCTGCCGAAACTCGGGGGCTGGCATTGCTGGCAGACAGGCAGGTTATGAAAACAGACGCCGAGTTTACCGGTGTCGGTCTTCATAACTCGGCGGTCTGCCAAGTTATTTTATTTCTTTAAAAAAGAAGTACAGTAAAGCAGTTTTTTCTGCTTTTCTGTACTTCCTTTCAATGCACTCAGCTATTAACGCCTGCTCCAGGCAGGCATTAATATCTGGGCGATAAATGTGCGTCTGAGATGCACATTTATCTTTTTCCATTGGGAGTGAATGAGTAATAGGCTCATTCATATGCATTTGCAGGTGATGAGCACTATCTCATTCACTCCGCGTTAGAAGCGGGTAAAATAGGCGCTAATCCCCTTATTGCATTAGGATATTGATTAGCGCCTATTTTACCCACGTCTAACTGCTTGTTAAGAGTGCGCTCAGCATATTGCATTGGCCCCTTAGCATGCACACTAGCCTTTAGTTCCCAGCTCCTTAAATATTGCACTTGAACGGTGTTCTGCAAAGGTAGTTAAACCGTTTCTGCATAAACCTAGCCGGGGGGAAAAAAGAAACTGACCCACAATACTAGAGATGTCTATTTCAATGTTTGTAGGCAAGCAAGTATACCATTTTGGAAAAACTACTGCGCCCCCCCCTCCCCCAAAACAATAACCAGCTGGGACTGAACCTGTTAGGAAATGTGGACCCTTGGCCTGAGATGGGGTTGGCGCAACCTGCGGGGGTTGAGCCCCACAGGTCCCCACCGTCGGGAGGCAAGGCTGGCCGGGAGCGGAGGCAAACAGGACCTTCGCCAGTACCGGCCCGCGCTCCCCGCAGGTTGAGCTCTTGGGTGCCGGGGCCGGCTGGTCTTAGGCGGGCCTCTGTGTGGCAGGTCCTGGAGGAGACAGACGGCAGAAAGCAGGGAGAGTCAGAGAGGTCAGGTTCAGTCTGAGGCTGAGGTGCCCCCGAGGAGGGAGAGAGAGAAGGCCCCGAGGGATGAGAGGCTATGGCAGTTCTGGAGAGAGTAGAGCAGGGCCACGTGAGGCGGACCCCGTGGAGAGGAAGTGCCGGAGCCGGAGCCTGTAGAATAGAGAGTTGCAGCAGGACCTGTGTAGTGAATCCGCTGCAACAGGTTCTAGTGGAGTAGAGGCGCTGAGGGATCCCCCGAGGAGTGGGAGCACAAAGACAAGAGTCCCATGATGTAGAAGCGCTGAGCCAGGCCCCGAGGAGCGGGAGCGCCAAGACAGGGTCCCGAGATGTAGAAGCACTGAGCCAGCCCCCGAGGAGTGAAAGCGCAGTGACAGGGTGGACGTACCAGAACCTCCTACCTAGGCAAGCCATATCCAGTGCTGTTCAAAAAGCGTCTGCTGCCTTTCTTCAGGAAAGCAACATTGCAGGTGTGACGGAGGGAAAGTGAGAATTAGCGGCGAGAAAGGCCACAGGTGTGCTGGAGAAAGAGAATTAGCGGCGAGGAAGGCCGCAGGTGTGCTGGAGAAAGAGAATTAGCGGCGAGGAAGGCCGCAGGTGTGCTGGAGAAAGAGAATTAGCGGCGAGGAAGGCCGCAGGTGTGCTGGAGAAAGAGAATTAGCGGCGAGGAAGGCCGCAGGTGTGCCGGAGACAGAGAATTAGCGGCGAGGAAGGCCGCAGGTGTGCCGGAGAGAGGGAATTAGCAGCGGGGAAGGCCGCAGGTGTGCCAGAGAGTGAGAATTAGTGGCGGGGAAGGCTGCCCCTAGGTGCAGCAGCTCCTTCTTGTCAAGCAGCTCCCGTTCCACCCGGCGTTGGACTGTCTCGGTAACCTTTCCCTCTCTTTCTCTCTCTCTCCCCTTCAGCGGATAATTGGGTCTGTGGTTGCGCTGTTAGCGGGGCCCCAGAGTTTATTTGTCATGGTGTCTGGGCACCGGCAGTTTTGCACCGCCCTCAAGGCGGCAAGAGCGTCACGCCGCCGAGGCCACAACAGTGGAAAAGTGAAAAATAAATCATTCTCAATTAAAGTTCTCGGGCGGGGAGGGAGCTGATAAATCGGAAGGGGTGTAGTGCGTGAAAGGCTGAGGAGGAGCTCTCGCTGGCTGCTTAAGGTAAACAATTTAGAGAAGGCTCATTAGTCCGCAGCGGTTCCTGACATTCTGCCTCTGCTCTGATTAATGAGCCGTAAAAACAGCGAGCCAGCTGCACAGCAGCCAAATTAGTTCATCCTCTGGTCACCTCCTCCCTAGGGGGGGCTCCCTGCAAATAATATTTCATGGTAAAAAAAAAAAACAAAAAAAAGTTCAAAGGGCATGGAGTGGACTGCCTCGTGCCTCCCGTGACCTTTTCACTCTTTGATGAGATCCGAGAGCTCCAGTTTACTGGATGTGTGCAGTCAGCCTGCTTAGTCTGGGGAGGTTTTTTTTTTTCTCTCTCTATTTTGTTTTGAAAGATCTCACTTTCCAGTCCATTAATTCTGCTCGTCCCCGCCTGCTGGGAGCATTGTTTTCTCTTGTAAGAATAACAGATCACCCTTGCAGCTTTCAGGGGGGTCCGTTATTGGGAGCAGCTGCTCGGCCAGGCAGCGCGGCTCTCTGCGCCAAAGGCAGGCTCTCTGCTGCCAAACTTTCCAAATCAAGTTCATTCCGCTGTATTTTTTCTCAGCTCCGAGAAGGGCAACTGAATAACCTGGCTGATTTTTTGTTTTTTTTTTCATCTTCTCCTGCAAATGCATACAGTTCGTATATACATACAGAGCAATGGTGGCTGATACAGACAAAATGATCCACCCAGTCTGCCCCGCCAGTGGTTTTTTGGTAGTAACTGCCATGCCCTGCAGGCTACCCCCATACATTCTGTAAAAGGTAGTAACTGCTGAACTGTGCTAGTTACCCCCTTGCCTTCTGTTCAAGGTAGTAACTGCTGAACTGGGCCGATTACCCCCCTGCATTCTGTTAAAGGTAGTAACTGCTGCATCATTCAGGCTACCCCATACATTCTGTTAAAGATAGTTCCATGTGGAAGGAGCTAACGAAGCCCAGAATAACCTCCATGCTTCCGGGTGCCGAAGCTCCAGAGGAAAGACGGTACGGACACTCCATGCAGATCCGCTTTTGGTGCGAGCTCCCGAAACAATGTCCACTTGCAACGAGAAAGAGAATCAGCGATAGAGTTAGCCACACCGGGGAATTGCCTAGCCCACACCGTGATGTTCCACCCCATGCAATGCAACACGAACTCACGCAGCAATTCGGAAACCAAGATACACTTAGCTGTCTGTTTGTTGATTACCTCTACCACCCCTAGGTTATCGCACCAAAAGATCACTTTCCTGTCCCGCAAGCACGCACCCCAAAGGACTACAGAGACCACGATCGGAAACAGTTCTAAGAAGGTAATGTTTTTTATAACACCGGCTTCCCGCCAATCCTCCGGCCAAACATCCGCACACCAGGAACCTCGGAAATAGGCCCCAAACCCCACCGAACCTGCCGCGTCAGTAAAAAACTCCACATCATGATTAGATATCGCCACACCTCGCCACAGCGAGCAACCATTGAAATCAGCCAAAAACGGTCCCAAATCAACAAAACCTCCCGCAACCGCTGAGTAACGCGAATCCGATGCAATATGGTCATACTATGACTCAACCTTTGGAGAAACACCCGGGCCATAGGGAGCACACGACACGCAAAGTTAAGACTCCCCACCAGCGACTGCATCTGACACAGTGTCAACTTCTTAGCCCGAACCGCCCGTGAGACAAGACTCCGTAATGTTACTACTTTGGTAGCAGGCAGTCGCAAAGTAATTTCAACCAAGTCCAACTCGATGCCTAGGAAGGCCAAACGAGTACAAGGACCCTCCGTCTTACCGTCGGCTAAGGGAATCCCAAAATCTGCCACCGTACTTTGGAAACAGTGCAACAACTGCAAACATGTGTCTGAAGATGCCTCCCCCACAAACAGGAAGTCATCCTGGTAATGAATAAGGCTAACAATCCCAGCTCTTTCCGACACCACCCAATGCACAAAAGAGCTAAAGGCCTCGAAATAGGCGCACGCGATGGAACAGCCCATAGGCAGGCATCTATCGAAGTAGAATTCCTCCTGAAATTGAAAATCCAGCAACAGAAAACATTTGGGGTGAATCGGGAGAAGCCTGAAGGCAGACTCTATGTCCACCTTGGCCATCAAGGCCCCTATGCCACAACAACAGACCATCGCCACTGCTGATTCGAAGGACACATATCTCACCGAACAGAGATCTTTCGGGATGTAATCATTTACTGACTTATCCTCCGGGAAGGAAAGGTTGTGAATCAGTCGGAACTTACCCAGATCCTTCTTCGGAACAACCGCCAAAGGGGAAAAAAACCATATCATCCAATGGCGGAACCGAAAAAGGACCCCCAATCTGCCCCAAAGAAATCTCACTGTTCAGTTTGGCCCTGACCACGTGAGCCAATTTGCGAACAGACAGACAATTTTGGCCCCCACCCACCCCTGCCGGTCCCTCGAAAGGGATAGAAAAACCCTGCAAAAGACGAACATCTTCCACTTTCAGATACCTACCCAGCCATGACAGCATGGCTCCCAAGCGAACAGGGGTAGGGGCTACCTCCAAATTTTCACTTAGGGAGATTCTTAGGGATGGCCCCACCCCCAGACCCACCACCCACTCGCTTTGTACACTTGGAGGCGGGGTGACCCAATCTGCAACTGGAACATGCATGTTTGAACTTGCAATCAAACATCCATGGGGAAGGCGACCCCAGCCCGATTGCCGCCCACTGGGCCCGCCCTGGACCGAAAGGGCCGAGCTCCGGATACACTAGAGACCCACCCCGTGTCAGAGGACATAGTAGACCCCAATTTGGGGCCCATCTGGGTCAACCACAGGCCAACATCCTTGGTTCCCAACACCATATACTTATTTTCCTCCATTAAGTCGCGGAAACGCTCATCATAATTGAGCCACAACCACCCCTCGTACACCTGGCTGGCATCCAGAATGGCATCAGCATAAGCCAGTAATGGGCCATACTGAGTAGGGTCACGATGACCCACCACACTGGCCAGCCGAAGGAACGATTGGATATAATTAAGCACATTACGCGCCACCCGTTGATCCCCACCCAATGGCCTATCACCCCCATGCCGACATTTCTTCTCCTTCCTCTTCCCCTGCCGGCCCTCAAGCAATGTGAAGATATCAATCTACTTCCGCTGCCTAATCTTGCGACGAAGGGACTTCGGAACATCCTCCCACAGCTCCGATAAGCTAACGAGCGCAGGAGACCCTCTCACCAAAGACGTACCCCCGGCCCTCCCTTGAGGACCTGCGCCCCGCTCCGAAGACTCTGTCGAGTCCGAAGACAAAGAAGAAGAGGAAGAAGTGGAAGAGCTGGAATGGGAACACTTCTTCCTGCGCCTTGCCTTTGCACGCTTCTTGGGGGCCCCAGTACTAACAGCCACGGACTGTAAAGGTCCAACCTGAGGAGCGATAGACAAATCGCTCCCGCTGACGACCGGTGGGAGAATGCCCCCATCCGACGCCGGTAACTCACCACTGGGACCGCAAGCACCGCTGGAGTCACCAGAAGCTGGAACCACGGAACCAGGCACATTCTATCCACTGGCCAGATCACTCTCGCCATACGCCATCTCAACAGGATCGGGGATGGTGATGACTGCAGAGATAGGATCATTACGCCACTCCTCCCGGCATGAAGGTCCTGGACCATCCTCCAGCTCTTCCTCCGGAAGAACCTGTGGATACAGAGATGAAGCAGCAGTCGCAGGCCCCGCAGACCTGACACCATCCGGACCACCACGTGACCCTTCAAAAAAGTACGGCCTACCCCGTGGGCCCCCCCCCAAAGGGGCCAGAGCCCGGGCACCATGCCAAGGGACTGAATAAACACCCCAGGGTGGAACCGAAGGAGAATGGAACCATCTGAATGGACCGTCATACCACGACGACGCGGGCCCCTCCGACCAGGCAGGGGCCCGCGTCCAGGCAGGAAAATATGGACCCCAGCCATCACCTGGACCCCAGCCCTGCCCTGCGCCCCAGCCTCACCCTGCACCCCTGCCAGCAGACCCCCAGGAAGCAGTTGGACCTGGAACTACATTCACCCCCGAAGCCCCAGGAGATCCCACATTGGGGGAATCAGAGGAAGCCCACCCAGGAGGCCCAAGAAGGAGGAGGGCCCAACCACATGCTCCTTCCCAATCCCCAACAAAATTATCCCCAGCACCCCCCAACCCCGGATCACACCCAGCGCTGGGTCTAGGCCCCAGGGGAGGCAGTACAGCCTCAACTGATGCATCTCTGCTCGGTTCAGCACCGGACAGCTCTGAGTGCACAAGCGCAGGAGCTGCCGGCTGCTGTGAAATACTGCGGGACAGAGGAGGAGGAGGACAGGGACCCAAGCACGTCTCAGCAGGCAATAAGGCCGCAGACGAGCCGCCCCTCCTCCCGATTGACGCCCCTTTGCCCCCCCCCTGCGCCCGGGAACGGGAAACTCGCCCCCTCACTGCGCCCGCCCCTGAACTCACCGTCAGCCCGGTCGCCTCCGTTCCAGGAGCGCTGCCGCGTTCATCCGACGCCATGCTCTCCGCCTCTCCTGCCGCCATCGCAGCCTCCTCGGACGCCATCGTCGCATGAGTCCATGGACCCGGAACCACCACCTCCGCACCTGCAACCAGAACTGGCCCCCACGAAGCAAAAAACCAGGCAAGAAAAAAAGAAAAGGCCTCCCACACCAACGGAACCCCGTTGTAGCACCAAAAACCCCAGCAGAATGAGGGACTGGCTCAAGGAAGCCATGAAATCCCTGTAACAGCTCCTCCCACTCCCCCCCCCCCCCCACTAAACCACCATAGGAGCCAATCGGCTCCTGGCAAAATGGGGTTCAAACGAACCACCAATCCCCTTGCAGCATCACGCGAGGAGCATAGGTGACCATCCGGTCACCTAGAGGCTCCCTTCCCCCAGAACAGCGCTGGCCAGGCTTGCATCCGCGAGCATGGCACCATATTATCTTGGCCAGGCAGGCATGAAGCCTACCCGACCTCTCATTTTGTTAAAGGTAGTAACTGCTGCATCATTCAGGCTACCCCATACAGTCTGTTAAAGGAAGTAACTGCTGAACTGTGCAGGTTACTTCTATGCAGAAATGTTACACCTACAATTAACATCGTATTGCTTTTCTTCATTACCAACCTCAGGCCTTTAGATATCCTCAATGTTTATCTCATCTCGTTTTGAATTCGTTAACTGTTCTCATCCTCATCACATCTTCCGGGAGGGGATTCCAGGCATTCACCACCCTGTCCGTGAAGAAATATTGGTTCTGAGTCACCCCCCCTTGGAGTTTCATATCGTGACCCCTAGTTGTACATTTTCCTTTCCAATGGAAAAGGCTTGATGTTTGCGTATCATTAATATCTTTCAGGTATCTGAAGGTCTGTGTCATATCCTCCCTGAACCTACTTTCCTCCAGGGTATACACATTCAGATCCTTCAGCCTCTCCTTCTGATACAGACCCCACACCATTTTGGCCACCCTTTTCTCGACTGCCTCCGTCATGTCTCTATCCTTTGTGGGATACAGGCTCCAGAATTGAACATGGTAGGGATGTGCAAACCTTTTAAATGAAATAGAGAAGTACAACAAAATTGTCCATTTCGTCTCATTTAGGGAGCGCTACGAAATGAACTTAAAAATGCTGAAATTTCAGATAATGTGTTTTTTCGTGCAAGTGCGCAATAGCAGGACTTAATGCGCAGTATCATCCAGTTAACTGTAGTTAGTGCACACTCACTGAAAATGTTGCCCATATGTTAACAAGTGCCAAATGGGTGAGCAGTCCATTAGCTAGAGGTATGGTTCTGCATTCCCATTGGCTATCTCTTTAGTTAATTGTTTGTGTTGCCAAGGTTGTAAGGCGGTGTTTGATGGGGAATAGCCAGTGCCTGGTAACAAGTATAAACAAACAAATGATGTAATAATAACATCAAATTCTATTAAGCAAAAGCACATAAATCAAATGCATATTTTGAATTTGCCAATCCTTTACATTTTAGGAAAGGAGCCAAGGCATTTTGGGATGTGCATAATTTGAATTCCCATGGAGTGTCTGAGGTGACTGCTGAGAGGGGGATTGACTGGGGTGACAGATAGGAGAGAGACTGGATGAGGTGGTGACTGGTGTGAAAGAAGCAGCCTGGGCGTGTGTGTGGGTGACTGGTGAGAGAGAGAGAAATTGCCTGGTGTGTGTTTGTGTGTGTGTGTGTGTGGGGGGGGGGGGGGGTGACTGGGGTAACAAGTAACCGCCACACCACATAGGCTGATTTTCTCTCACCAGTCACCACTCCAACCAGTCTCTTTCCCATCTGTCACCCCATAAGTCTCCCTAGTGACTCCACCTCCCACCAGTTTGGTTTATTATTTCAGTATTCTATGTTTTGTATAAATGGGGGTGCATACCTTTAAGAGGGATGACATGTGTAGCTAGTGTTGCTGTTAAAATCCTGGTATTAGTATTCAGTTGCTTCAGAGAGACAGGAAATTTAACTATTGGTTAAGGTGTTTCTGTGCAGCTGAGGTCCAAGGGTGAATTCTGGGAAACTGATCAGAAAAACTCTAGTTAGTCCGGAGGCTCAGAGATAGAAGGCAAAACCATTTTTTCACAGGCTTGATGCTGTGGGGTAGCCGAGCAAACTTCAGAGTGGAGACACACTTCACACTGACTCCTGCCTCTTTCATAAAAGATTCCACTTTATTATCTCAGCATGCATAAAGTGCACTGCTTACCCCCAGCAGAATACTCTCAGCCTTGCTTTAGGACAGGGATATTCCAGGCGCTCCCTTCTCCTGGAGACGAGGGGCCTGTCTGCTCATAGCTGGGCTCACATTCTTATCCCTGCCTAGGAGGGTCGCACCACAGAGCTATCTCTATATATACATTTTAAAGTGGATCATGCATCTAGCCTGGTCCCGCACAGGTTAAAGAGGAATAGTAGGTCCTCTCCTTTAAAGCTGGTCAGATGCAGGTGAATTTTAAAAGCCTGGCATGTGCATTAATTAGGGGATGCTTGAATAGGTCAGGCTCATGCATGCCGAGCGGATTTTAAAAGTCACTACGTGTTCTGTTAAGGGTAATAACTGCCGCTCCGTGCAGGTTACCCCCATTTATTCTGTTAAGGATAGTAACTGCCGCTCTGTTCAGATTACCCCCATTCATTATATTAAGGATAGTAACTTCCCTCTGTGCCAGTTATCCCCATTCATTCTATTAAGGATAGTAATTTCCCTCTGTGCCGGTTACCCCCATTCATTCTATTAAGGATAGTAACTGCCCTCTGTGCCAGTTACCCCCATTCATTCTGTTAAGGGTAGTAACTGCCGCTCCATGCAGGTTACTCCCATTCAATCTTTTAAGGGTAGTAACTGCCACCGTGCCGGTTACCCCCATTCGTTCTATTAAGGGTAGTAACTTCCCTCTTTGCCGGTTACCCCCATTCGTTCTGTTAAGGATAGTAACTGCCGCTCCATGCAGGTTACCCCCAGTCACTCTGTTAAGAATAATAACTGCTGCTCCATGCAGGTTACCCCTATACAGAAATGTTACACTATCCCTTTCTTTATGACTCTAGGGATCTGCTGTGTTTGTTCCATACCCATTTGAATTCATTAACTGTTCTTGTCTTCACCACCTCTTGTGGGAGAGTATTGCAGGTATCCATCACCCTCTCCGTGAAGAAATGTTTCCTGATATTGGTTTTGTCTTCCCCCTGGAGTTTCATATCATGACCCTTTATTCTAGTTTCCTTTCCAGCAGAAAAGGTTTGAAGTTTGTGCATTGTTAATTACTGTTGGGTGTCTGAAGGACTGTATCATATCTCCCTTGCCCCCCTCCTCTCCTTCAGGGTATACATACCTATGTCGCCGGTATGACATAGTGAGGGCAAAGGTAGTGCCGGCGCCATTTTGAATATTGGCAATACGGCCTGCATGCAGGGGGTCGCTCCCGGACCCCCGCTGGACTTTTGGCAAGTCTTGTGGGGGTCAGGAGGCCCCCCCAAGCTGGCCAAAAGTCCCTGGGGGTCCAGCGGGGGTCCGGGAGAAATCTCCTGCACGCGTGACGTCGGGAGCCAGGAACCAAAATGGCGCTGGCGCTACCTTTGCTCTGTCATGTGATAAGGGCAAAGGGCCACCGGCGCCATTTCCAATAATGCAGCCGTGGCCAGAGGGTGGGAGATCGCGCCGGGACCCCCCCACTGGACCCCAGGTAATTTAAAACATTTTGGGGGGGTTCGGGAGGGTGGGGGATTTATTTTAAAGGGTCGGGGTGTGTTTTAGGGATGTTTTGGTGTGCCGGTTTTCCCGCCCTCCCCCCTCCCCCGATTTACGATTTTTTGACGATAAATCGGGGAAATTGCTATTGTATCGCGGCTCTAACGATTTTTGACGATTTAAAATATATCTGACGATTGTTTTAAATCGTCAAAAAACGATTCACATCCCTAATATACAGATCTACCTCATGCATACTCATTGTCTGAGATAAGAACATGTCATACTGGGTCAGACCAAGGGTCCATCAAGCCCAGCATCCTGTTTCCAACAGTGGCCAATCCAGGCCATAAGAAACTGGCAAGTACTCAAAAACTATGTCTATTCCATGTTACTGTTGCTAGTAATAGCAGTGGCTATTTTCTATGTTACCTTAATGAATAGCAGGTAATGGACTTCTCCAAGAATTTATCCAATTCTTTTTTAAACACAACTACACTAACTGCACTAACCACATCCTCTGGCAACAAATTCCAGAGTTTAATTGTGCATTGAGTGAAAAAGAACTTTCTCCAATTAGTTTTAGATGTGCCACATGCTAACTTCATGGAGTGCCCCCTAGTCTTTCTATTATCCGAAAGAGTAAATAACTGATTCCAATTAACCCGTTCTAGACCTCTCATGATTTTA
This sequence comes from Rhinatrema bivittatum, assembly GCF_901001135.1. Taxonomy (NCBI): domain Eukaryota; kingdom Metazoa; phylum Chordata; class Amphibia; order Gymnophiona; family Rhinatrematidae; genus Rhinatrema; species Rhinatrema bivittatum. The sequence goes on along the minus strand of NC_042620.1, from coordinate 25,212,296 downwards.
AACACCTCTATCATATCCCCCCTCAGCCGTCTCTGCTCCAAGCTGAAAAGTCCTAACCTCTTTAGTCTTTCCTCATAGGGGAACTGTTCCATTCCTTTTATCATTTTGGTCACCCTTCTCTGTACCTTCTCCATCGCAACTATATCTTTTTTGAGATGCGGCGACCAGAATTGTACACAGTATTCAAGGTGCGGTCTCACCATGGAGCGATACAGATGCATTATGACATTTTCCGTTTTATTTACCATTCCCTTTCTAATAATTCCCATAATTCTGTTTGCTTTCTTGGCTGCCGCAGCACACTGAACCAACTATTTCAATGTGTTTTCCACTATGACGCCTAGATCTCTTTCTTGGGTGGTAGCACCTAATATGGAACCTAATATTGTGTAACTATAGCATGGGTTATTTTTCCCTATATGCATCACCTTGCACTCATCCACATTAAATTTCATCTGCCATTTTGATGCCCAATTTTCCAGTCTCACAAGGTCTTCCTGCAATTTATCACAATCTGCTTGTGATTTGACTACTCTGAACAATTTTGTATCATCTGCAAATTTGATTACATCACTCATCGTATTTCTTTCCAGATCATTTATAAATATGTTGAAAAGTAAGGGTCCCAATACAGATCCCTGAGGCACTCCACTGCCCACAGAGGAAGCTCTGAGAAAATTGTCCAATTAATCCTACTCTCTGTTTCCTGTCTTTTAGTCAGTTTGTAATCCACGAAAGGGCATCGCCACCTATCCCATGACTCTTTACTTTCCCTAGAAGCCTCTCATGAGGAACTTTGTCAAATGCTTTCTGAAAATCCAAATATATCACATCTGTTCACCTTTATCCACATGTTTATTAACTCCTTCAAAAAAGTGAAGCAGATTTGTGAGGCAAGATTTGCCTTGGGTAAAGCCATGCTGACTTTGTTCCATTAAACCATGTCTTTCTATATGTTCTGTGATTTTGATATTTAGAACACTTTCCACTATTTTTCCACACTGAAGTCAGGCTAACTGGTCTGTAGTTTCCCGGATCGCCCCTGGAGCCCTTTTTAAATATTGGGGTTACATTAGCTATCCTCCAGTCTTCAGGTACAATGGATGATTTTAATGATAGGTTACAAATTTTTACTAATAGGTCTGAAATTTCATTTTTTAGTTCTTTCAGAACCCTGGGGTGTATACCATCCGGTCCAGGTGATTTTCTTCTCTTCAGTATGTCAGTTAGGCCTACCACATCTTTTAGGTTCACCGTGATTTGGTCCAGTCCATCTGAATCGTTACCTATGAAAACCTTCTCTGATACGGGTATCTCCCCAACATCCTCTTCCGTAAACACTGAAGCAAAAAAATCATTTAATCTTTCCGCAATGGTCTTATCTTCTCTAATTGCCCCTTTAACCCCTCGATCATCTAACAGTCCAACTGACTCCCTCACAGGCTTTCTGCTTCGGAAATATTTTAAAAAGTTTTTACTGTGAGTTTTTGCCTCTACGGCCAACTTCTTTTCAAATTCTCTCCTAGCCTATCTTATCAATGTCTTACATTTAACTTGCCAACGCTTACGCATTATCCTATTTTTTTCTGTTGGATCCTTTTGCCAATTTTTGAATGAAGATCTTTTGGCTAAAATAGCTTCTTTCAACTCCCCTTTTAACCATGCTGGTGATCGTTTTGCCTTCTTTCCACCTTTCTTAATGTGTGGAATACATCTGGACTGTGCTTCTAGGATGGTATTTTTTAACAATGACCACGCCTCTTGCACACTTTTTACCTTTGTAGATGCTCCTTTCAGTTTTTTTCTATTTTTCCTATTTTATCAAAGTTTCCCTTTTGAAAGTTTAGCACGAGAGCCGTGGATTTGCTTACTGTCCCCCTTCCAGTCATTAATTCAAATTTGATCATATTATGATCACTATTGCCAAGCAGCCCCACCACCGTTATCTCTCTCACCAAATCCTGTGCTCCACTGAGAGATCTAAAATTGCTCCCTCTCTTGTTGGTTCCTGAACCAATTGCTCCATAAAGCTGTCATTTATTGCATCTTGCTGTCATTTATTGCATCTTGCATCTTGCTGTCATTTATTGCATCTTTATCTTTATCTCTTATTGCATCCAGGGACTTTATCTCTCTAGCATGTTCTGATGATACATTTACCCAGTCAATATTGGGGTAAACTGATTGCACTACCAGAGGAGTGATTTATGTGGTGAAATGTCCTTGCCCCTTGTTATACGTGGGTAAAACCTCACGTATGATAAAGACAAGGATTATTGAACACTGCTGTAACATCAGATCCTCTAGAATTGATGAGCCCCTCGTCTCACATTGGCTTCAGGCTGGCCATCCCATCAGTGCCCTGTCCTTCCTGGTCCTGGAGGTGGTCTCATGCCCCCGGCGGGGGGGAGATTTCGCCGGGATATTAGGTCGAAAGGAGCAACGGTGGATTTTCACTTTGGATACGGTTCTCCCCAATGGTCTCAATAAGGAGATAGAATGGTATCTATTCTATTAATTGATGATTAATTCTACATGTGTGGTGCTGTATGTGTGCCTGCTGTTTACAGCATCTCGCGAGAGTTGTTCTTCTTTCGCGCCTTTTTGCCTTTTAAATGGCTGTCACTGCTAGAGGGTGCTTGCGCTCCTGCATTGAATCGCTAAGGTATGTACTTACCATGTTATATTTGTTTATTTGCAGCCTTACCTGTTCCATTCCTGATAAATATTGTTCTATTGTAGATTATACTATGCCGTGGTCCCTCCTGATGCAGTTAACATGAAACACGGACCGTGTCGGGGGGCATATTTAGAAAATTGCTTCTGTTCACGAAAAGGAGTTGCCTGATTGAATGAATTTTGATTACCAGCATATACAATAAATACACTTTTGAACTGTGAATGGAACTTTATCTTTTTGCTTGCACTTGTTGCTCAGTGGACTTGCTTATGTGCAAGGTTTGCCTCTGTTGACTTTTGGTAATTAAAATCTCCCATTATTACCGCACTACCAATTTGGTTAGCTTCCCTAATTTCTCTTGCCATTTCACTGTCCATCTCATCATCTTGCCCAGGTGGATGGTAGTATACCCCTATCACTGTAGTCTTCCCCAACACACAAGGGATTTCTACCCATAAAAAATCGATTATGCATTTAGTCTCATGCAGGATGTTTATCCTGTTGGACTCTATGCCATCCCGGACATAAAGCGCCACACTGCCTCCTGGGTGCTCCTTTCTGTCATTGCGATATAATTTGTACTCCGGTATAGCACTGTCCCATTGGTTATCCTCTTTCCACCATGTCTCTGAGATACCAATTAAGTCTGTCATCATTCACTGCTATACACTCTAATTCTCCCATCTTACTTCTTAGACTTCTGGCATTAGCATACAAACATTTCAAAGTTTGTTTTTTGTTTGTATTTTCATTCTGCTTTTTAATTGATAGGGATAAGTTAGAATTTTTTAGCTCAGGTGAGTTTTTAGTTACAGGCACTTGGACTACTTTTCTTATTATTGGAACCTCACAGTCGGGATGCCCTAATCCTAATGCATCATTAGTATCCTTTGAAGATACCTCTCTCCGAACCATGCGCTGCTGAGCGACTGTCGGCTTTCCCCTTTATTCTAGTTTAAAAGCTGCTCTAACTCCTGAAAACCTGGCTTGTTTGTGGCTCTCAAGGACTGGAGTTGGCATCCCTGTGCTAGGTGCATTTGGCGCTGTACAATGGTGATACTTATTCAGGTACAAGTCACTTCCTCAAAGAGTTTACAATCTAAGGAGGTAATTTTCAAAAGGATTTACATGTGTAAAACTGGGTTTTATGCACCTAAATGGAGTTTTGTGTATAAGTAGGCTTTTGAAAATTTCTACTTTTTGCCACATAACTCCTTTGAAAATTCTCTCCATAGGACTGAATTGCCAAAATGGTTTATGAAAATTGGTACGATATATGCTGCTTTTTAAGTGCGTAACTCCTTTGAAAACTGCCTTCTTTGTGGGTAACTGAGGCCCAGCACTGCCTCCCCCGGTTTCTGACCCCCAGGGTGAGCCCCTTGCTCTCCCAGATCTGAGGTAGAGCCCTTATCCTCGCTCTCCAGTCCAGGCTCTGGGCACCAAAATCTTAAATCCGGGCCTGCATAGGCTCACCTGGGAAGAGGAAAGGTTTCCTCCCTGCCCTCGCCACCAAGCACTCGCTGCTCTGCACCAGTTTCAGTGCCTTCTGCCCCCTGCCATGTCCAGCCTACACTGCCACCGTCCTCCCATCATCTTCCCAGTAGACTGAACCCAGGCCATTGCTGTTTGACTTCCATTCTCATTATCTGTTCGTGGCATGATCAGCTGCCACAAACAGACCTCTCCTTCACATTTAAAGTTTTGGGGCCAGAGCGAGCCGGACAATCATTGTGAGAGCAAAGGGGTGGAGAGATTAGCCCTTGCTTTTCTGGACACGTTTAATCCCAGTTTTTGGCCATTTTAACATTTAAATGGAGCAGGGGGGCATAGATAGAGAGTTAACAGATCCTCAGTTTTAGTCTGTGAATCCTTTTTTTTTTTTTTTACTTTTTCTGAGGGTATTAACAGCTGAAGAGTTACCTGGGTTGCAGGAGGAGGAGGAGGAAGAGACGTAGAGAGAAACTCACTCACAGTAATGGATGTTTTGTGTCATTCATTAAAGAAACTGGAAAAAAACCCAAAAAGTTTATAAAAAAAAATACAGATGTGCAGTAACTTACGCCAAAAAGTGAGCCAGCAGAATATCACCCACAGAGTGCTCAGAAGAGGCCCGATTCTCAAGAAACATTCTATTAAAAGCTTCTCTGTGCACTTGGGTGTTCAACATTCATTCATTAGCTTGGCGAAAAGCAGTTCCCAATATCTCATGCCTGCCAATATTACTCGGTTATGTAGTCATGATGCCTGATGTTCCCAGAGGAGGAGAGGAGATTACCACCTCTGTGTCAGCGAATTCCTTGACAATTTATTCTCCTTTGGCCCAAAGCATATATGAAGTAATAACCTTTAAAACGTGCTTCTAGAGAAAGTATGTCGTTGTAATCAGGACACTGATTTTTTTTCAAAGTCTCTCTCCCTAAGAAGAACGCTCTCCTTAACAGATCGTTTGTAGACGGCCCCAGGAGTGCTCATAATTCAGGTTGATAATTGAAGGAGCGCGCATTTGTGATAACAATTGGGACAATTAATTAAACAGCCCCGTATATTATTATTATTATTATTTAAACAGCTCTCTCTTCTTTTCAGAGTGATAAACGGTTATATAATTACAGATGATGCCAGGATTCTGACTATCCCAGGGAACCACCGAGTGAAATAGTTTTCTGAATGGCGGGGAGGGAAATACTACGTTCGTGAGCAAGTCGTTCCTGGAAGTTACTGCTTTTCTTACTTGAATTTTCCCTCCCCACGGACCTTGCATTTAAGGGGGATGAAATGGTCTCGTGAAAGATTCGATTAGCCCACCCAGTCTGTCTCATTGTTCACAGCTACACTGCTCCAGCTAGGGATATCTCCCAGCTGATCACATACAGGATATCTATCGCACCTTATCCAAATCATTTTGTTGTCTACACTGGTTGGTCTTCTATCATTCTGGTTAGATGAGCATACATGTTAAAAATATTTCTGGCACATAAATAAACAGATCTGTGCTTGGTTAGCAATCATGGTAGTACCATTTTCTCTGCTTATGAATGCTAGTGTTATATTTAAAAAAAAAAACCCTGCATTTTTCTTCTTTTAAATACTTTCACAAGAATGTGTTGTTTACTACGCTGCAAACTTTTACCACAGTGTAAAATCTTTAGGGTAGTCAAAAATCACATAAACTAGTGCGAAGAGGTGCATGGTCTTAGGGGAAACGGGTGGTCTGATAATTATGAGAAATTTCAGAGAAAATGGGAAACCAGTTGGTCATTTATAATAACACTACTGCCAAACACTTCACTTTTGGTGAAAAAAAAAATGAGTGCAGCTCTAATAATTAGCAGCAGTGTTTTTCCAGGACCTGGCACAAAATCCTTTGCATTATCGCAGCCTGTAATGCATCACGGCCAAGTCAATTTGAAGGAGTTAATCAGGTGAAAGCACTGGATATGGTCGATGAGACCACCAGCTAAGTAACTGCACTGCATTGAATAGCAATTACTGTTAACTACTTTGCGGAGGTTCACAGATCCACCTTGGTTTCCTGTTTTCTGGATGAAAATCAAAGGGAGCGAATAACTGCTGTTCAGGAGACGCATCACAGTTTGCTGCATTTGATCTGTGGCTTGGAGAAACTTTAACCAGAAAAAAAAAAAAAAAAAGGTAAAATTGGAAGCTTCTGAATGATTTGATGCAAACTTACTCTCCTGGAAATGAGCTGGGATTGGATCACTTTACTGAACACCTCCTGAGTGTCTATTCTGATTAGATTTCCCATGGTTGTTGTTCCTTTGGATCTCAAGACTCCCATTTTTTTTTGCCTGTCACCATGGTGGTCATGGTCCACTTTCAGGCCCCACAACAAAGATGTCCACATCATAACCTCTGCCTCCAAATTCCGTCGCAAAGACACAATGAGAGGCACGGCAGTGATGAAGCTCCTGCGTGTCAATACACGCAGTTCTCTACCCTGGGAAAGCAGAACTACATTTCCCAACAAACCTTCATTCCAAGGTATTTTACTTTAAAAAAAAAAAAAAAAAAAAAGCATATCAAGCATACTGAGTTCTCAAAATAGACTATTAGGGTTGGGAGAGGGGAGGTATTTTTATTTAAAAAAAAAAAATCCCTCAAGGATTCTTCAAAAATGTAGATATCTAGAATTGTTCAGTTTCTCCAATTTTCAAATACTGCCTGAATTTCTAGAGTAACCTTGATGGTACCGTGTCTTTGGACCTCTTTTGGCATGCCGAAATCTTCAGCAGGGAGGGAGACTCCGTGAGGGTAGTAATTAGTCTGTTTCCATCAGTATCCCTACCAACTGGAAGGAGAATCAGGAAGAACTGATCAAGCTCCCCTTGCTGTCACACATTTCTCATTGCTCTGACCTGTATACAGCCTGTCCCCCTTTTATAAAAACATTTCATGCATTTTATTGCACCGGTTGTTAGCGGTGGGGGTGTCAAAATGACCCCTCAAACTGAACATCGCTTTTACAGTTTCCTTGTTTTGGTCTTCTCGCAGTTTGAAGGAAAATAAATGGTGGTGGTGTACAATTCACCCGGTGTTTGGAAGATGCTGCCTAAACAGTGCAGGTGAAACGTCGCGGCCCTTTGTGCTGGGAAGCTCCCGTACGCAAACCATGTTCCTGCTGAATACGTTTGCCAGCCATTTCTTCTTTTCAGGATAGGCTGATCTGGTCTTGGATTTACCCCACTGCATGCAGGGAACTGTAGTCTTGCTTTTCTTAAGGAAGTCAGAACTTACGGGTCTCTGCATGCAATGGGGCAAAACTAGGACCAGATCCTGCCTGTCCTGAAAAAAAACCCAACAAACCGGGGAACAAGTTTGCAATCCCACTACTGAAAGAGAGAGCCCAGGGAGAAAGAAGATGGCAAAAAGTAAGTTGTTTTACTCAAGCTAAGCATGGTCGTAATAATAATAATTCAGGTTCTGAATCCCCTTTCTAGCGGCACTGAGACAGTAGAAGAATAAGTTTCACACAAAAGCAGGTATTTGTGTGAGTGTGTGGCTTGTGAGTCCTCTGCTCCAAATCCTTGATGGTTCCATTGTCTATATGGTCCAGCTTTAAGATTCATCATTTGCATTAGCCTCTGAAGTACCTACCTTTCACTTCTCACTTGTAGTTGCGACTTCCAGGATAGAAGGAGGAAAACTTCTCTCTTTTGAAGTACAAAGAAGTGATAGGAGCTACTAAGTCTAAATAAGGGTCAGTCATAGTGCAATATATTAATCACTGGGCCTAGTCATGCCAAGCACAGGCAGGTCTGCTGAATTGCATAGTTTGATGGCAGATAAGGACCAGTTAAGTCCATTTAGTCTACTAAAATGTCATGGCCTTCTCTGGTTCTCTTTCACTGGGCTGTTGAACATATAAATTCCCATACTTAAAGCACCCCGCGGACCATATTCAGAAGCATTTAGACAGATAACTCAGAAGTTATCTGGCTAAATGAATATTTGGGCATTTATCTGGCCATCTTATTATCCGGCTAAAATTTAGACAGATAACTTGGGGGCATTTTGGGGAAGAGTTACATTAGCTGGCAAAGTTAAGAACAAGAAAATGCCATACTGGGTCAGACCAAGGGTCCATCAAGCCCAGCATCCTGTTTCCAACAGAGGCCAAATCAGGCCACAAGAACCTGGCAGTTACCCAAACACCAAGAAGATCCCATGCTACTGATGCAATTAATAGCAGTGACTATTCCCTAAGTAAACTTGATTAATAGCCTTTAATGGACTTCTCCTCCAAGAACTTATCCAAACCTTTTTTAAACCCAGCTACACTAACTGCACTAACCACATCCTCTGGCAACAAATTCCAGAGCTTAATTGTGCATTGAGTGAAAAAGAATTTTCTCCTATTAGTCTTAAATGTGCTACTTGCTACCTTCATGGAATACCCCCCTAGTCCTTCTATTATTATTCAGAGTTAGCTGGATAACTTATCCAGCTAAGTGTGGTTGGGCATGGAGCTGTCCTAATGCATATCTCATTCCTGGTACCCATTAAGCACAGGACCAGGGAGTGATAGAGAAAGGACGGGAAGCTGTTGTGGGAAGGGAATCTGACAGCTCCCTGCAGTGTGAGCTAAACTGCAAGACAAGATAGGAGGTGACGTGAGGGGGAGTAGAGCCCAGGTGCAAACTTGATTAAAAAAAAGGATGAGCCACTGGGGGGGGGGGGGGGGGGGGAGAGCTGTGGAACCAGAAAGAAAGGAGATGCTGAGAGAGAAGAGGGCGCTCAATGGGGACCTCCCAGCTACCTGGTAAACGGCAATGTCCTGTTTTTGACTTATGGCCGTATGAAAGAAGGATCGCCTAGAGAAGGTGCAGGGACAGGCTGCTACAAACCAGAAGGAGTAGCGTGAAGCTGTCGGCCTGTATGTCCTGCAGGTGGGTGGTGGCGGTGGTGGCAGTCCTCCTCCCCCAGCTGCATCGCTGTGCTGGGGGAGGGGAACTTCAGGGTGTTTGTGACTGATTCAGACTACGTGATTGGAGTGTGTTTAAAGCCTTGGCTGTTGTAAGTGGTAGGGCTGGGACGGGCACAGCACTGAGTCGACGGTATACGGGAGAAGCAGCTGTGCTGGGGGAAAACGCAGCCCTTACTGAACTGTGATCGAGGGTCCTGTTCTTTCAACCACTAGGTCAAAGAAAGCGGCTTGTGAATGAACAGAGGGAGAAGACCTCGTTGTCTGGAGAGACTCACCTAAGTCTGTTCTGAATTGGGCACCTTTCAGGGATCCTGCAGAGGGAATCAGTTGGCAGAAACATAGAAATGTCGGCAGAAAAGGACCAAATGGTCCATCCAGTCTGCCCAGTGAGCTTATGGTAAAATCTGCTGCACCCTGTAGGTGACCCCATGCTTAACAGTTTCCCACACCATAAAAGACAGGTTCCTCGTTGGTTGCTGTTATAATCCAATTCCCTGTTTGCCTTGCTGTTGAAGCAGAGAGCAATGTTAGAACTGCATCAACAGTATCAAAGCTTTTTGGTTTAGGGTAGTAACCACCACACCGGCAAGTTACCTACCCTCATACTCGTTTCCCCAGACCTTATAAAGTCAGGGCCTTTGTTGGTCGCTGTCTGAATCCAATTCCCCTTTTCCCCTGTCATAGAAGGGGAGAGCGATGATGGAGTTGCATCAACAATATCAAGGCTTATTGGTTAAGGGTAGTAACCGCCACACCAGCAAGTTCCTGCATGCACTCTTTTCTTCTTTTCCATCCTTCAGCCTTTAGGGATCCACAGTGATTATCCCATGCAGTTTTGAATTCTTTCACTGTTTTGGTTTTCACCACCTCCTCCAGGAGGGCATTCCAGGTGTCCATTACCTTCACCGTGAAGAAATATTTTCTGACGTTGATTCTGATACGTCTCCCTTGGAATTTCATTTCGTGACCCCTAGTTCTACTGATTTCTTTCCAATGGAAAAGGTTTGACATTTGTACATCATTAAAACCTTTCAGGTATCCGAATGTCTGTATCATATCTCCCCTGCGCCTCCTCCCTTCCAAGGTGTACATATTCATATCCTTCGGTCTCTCCTAATAGGTCTTCTGATACTGACCCCACACCATTTTGGTTGCTCTTATCTGGACCGCCTCCATCCTGTCTCTATCCTATTTGAGATACGGGCTCCAGAACTGAGCACAATACTCCAGGTGAGGCCTCACCAAGGACCTGTACAAGGGCATCACCACCTCCATTTTCTTACTGGTTATTCCTCTCTCCATACAGCCCAGCATTCATCACCAAGCCCCTTCTCCTCTTGGCCGCAAGCGGGATAGGCTCTGCTCGAGGGCCCCACGTGGCTGCTCTTCGCCACCCCCTAATGGTTGGTGCTCTAGGCGACCGCCTAGTTCACCTATTGGGGCGCACCAGCCCTGCTTACCACCGCACTACGCTCACTCACTTTCATTTCCTTTCTTTTACTCTGGATAACGTTTGTCTGAAAAATAACGAGGTTTTTTTCATTATCAACCGGTGAGCAGAGGCAAAAAGGTAAACCTCAGCAAACATTAAACTGATGTAATAAAATGTAAGGATGTGCACAATAAAAAAAAATCTTGTTTTTCGTTTTTTTTTACATTCTGTTTTATTTTTCAAAACAAAACCGTCTTGTCTTAGTGACAGTATATAAAACTTAATAAATAAATAAAAAAAAAAAAAAAAAAAAAAATCCAAAGCAAAGAACCCCCCCCCCAAAAAAACCAAAAATACAACTGACAAAAGGGGCTTGGATGCTCTCTTTCCCTGCCATCACCCCCCCAGTGCAGAAATAAAAATGCCACCACCGCTACCCCCCCTCCCCATTTATACAGTGGCATCTCCGTGATGTAGCTTACCCTCCAGGGGGGTTTCTAGTGGTTCAAAGGGAGCAGGAATGATTCCCAGTTGCTCCTGACAGGTCCGATCACCATTTTGTTCTATGGCCGTATGCTGTGTGGTCTCAGTCTTGGCCAGTGCCATTTTGAAAATGGGATGCTTGCCTGGGAATTGCTCCTGCCTCCTTTGGACTACTGGCATGGGACGTGGGGGGGGGGGGGGAAATTCCATTTTTTTAAATTTGTTTGCTGGGGGAGGAGTGGGAGTTGGGTTTGATGGCGGTGAGAGGCATTCTGAAACCAAAAAGGCCTCAGGAATTTCCTTGGAGTTTGAGGTTTGGTTTTTTTTTAATTGAAGTCTTCATTTTCCTGGAAAACAAATGCACACCGCTGATTCAAAAGATACGACCTGCAGTTTGTTTGTGAATCTTTATTTCTGCGTATTCAGAAGGACTAATGCGGTGACCATAGGCACAGAATGGGAGAAAAACAAAGAGAGCGATAAATCCAGTAATTTAATAGCAATTAAGATTTATTCATGATTTACCCGAAAAAAGTAAGGCTGGGTCACCTAAATTATTGTAATTACCTTTTTACAAATCTGTATCACTTAACAGTAACTGCTTCAAATAGGAGACTTCCCCTCTGCTCAAAAAAATCCCCCAATCCTTCAGATTTCATGGTTGGCGTGCACTAACAAAACGTGGCAATAAATCTGAGGATTGCAGGAGGCCGCTGCTGGTTTGTGTGGGATCTGCTGGGAGTAAGCTTCACTGCTTCTGCCCCTGACCACCTCCGTGCAAGTCAATTAGCAGTCTACACATTACTGGAGAAACGCTGCCGATTTCCCCAAAGGTAAGATTGCCAGCCACTGTGTGGGATTTTTGTGTTTTGTTTTTTTTTATAATGCTGCAATTCAGAAACCTAAACTTAAACTCGTACATTAGCTTAAGTCTTTAAGCTAATGTACGAGTCTGTCACTTGGATTTTAACCCTGTGCCATTCTCTTCTCCTTCTTGCTTTCCTCTGCAGAGTAAAACAAGAGGCTGAATTTACTAAGGCATTTTGACGGTTACTTTCCGACCGGCGCACGGGCATGCGTGCCTCAAAGCGCAGCCAGATACGTGGCCGTTTTATGACTTGTGCGCACACATTATACAATAGCCTGCCTCACGCACATGCACGCCCGGTTTTAAGTGGGTGTGCATGCAAGCACACAAAATCCCAGTGTTTTATGACGGATGCGCGCCCACGCTATTGCCAGTTTCAGCTGTTCATCCAGCAGTTTACCCAGTTAAGAGCTAGGTCCTCCAAACCTCCCTGGGTTTGATAGTTTGCAGCCCCCTCCCCCCAGTTATCCCAGGCCCTTTAAACTTGGCAGAAACGGTTGATTTCTTTTATTTTTTTAAGTTACAACTCCTCCACAACAGACGTAAAATTACGTGGCAGTGCATTTGGGCAAGCTCCGGGGTGCATAAGCATTTATACACACACATCTCGTGGCCAGGCCTCCAAATGCGCATGCCCCGGCCACACCACGCCCCTTTTATAAATTAAGTAAAATGTGCTCATAGCGGGAGATACAGCGCCTCCAGGAGGCTTTTTAAATTTGATCGGTGCACATAAGCCCGACTTGTGCACGCATCCCCTAATTTATGCTTGCGCCGGACTTTTAAAATTGACCTGCTGTTACGGCTGGGTGATAGCCAGGTGTGGTGAACACCACCTACAGGGGTGACTCAGGCCAGGGAGAACAGGAGTCACAGCAGAATCTCTGATAGTGGCTGGAAGGAGACTCTGGTGCTGGCTGTGAGGAGTCTCTGGTGCTGGCTGTGAGGAGTCTCTGATACCAGGTGCTGGCTGGAAGGAGTCTCTGGTGCTGGCTGTGAGGAGTCTCTGATACCAGGTGCTGGCTGGAAGGAGTCTCTGGTGCTGGCTGTGAGGAGTCTCTGAAACCAGGTGCTGGCTGGAAGGAGTCTCTGGTGCTGGCTGTGAGGAGTCTCTGATACCAGGTGCTGGCTGGAAGGAGTCTCTGGTGCTGGCTGTGAGGAGTCTCTGATACCAGGTGCTGGCTGGAAGGAGTCTCTGGTGCTGGCTGTGAGGAGTCTCTGATACCAGGTGCTGGCTGGAAGGAGTCTCTGGTGCTAGCTGTGAGGAGTCTCTCATACCAGGTGCTGGCTGGAAGGAGTCTCTGGTGCTGGCTGTGAGGAGTCTCTGATACCAGGTGCTGGCTGGAAGGAGTCTCTGGTGCTAGCTGTGAGGAGTCTCTCATACCAGGTGCTGGCTGGAAGGAGTCTCTGGTGCTGGCTGTGAGGAGTCTCTGATACCAGGTGCTGGCTGGAAGGAGTCTCTGGTGCTAGCTGTGAGGAGTCTCTGAAACCAGGTGCTGGCTGGAAGGAGTCTCTAGTGCTGGCTGTGAGGAGTCGCTGATACCAGGTGCTGGCTGGAAGGAGTCTCTGGTGCTGGCTGTGAGGAGTCTCTGATACCAGGTGCTGGCTGGAAGGAGTTTCTGGTGCTGGCTGAGAGGAGTCTCTGATACCAGGTGCTGGCTGGAAGGAGTCTCTGGTGCTAGCTGTGAGGAGTCTCTGAAACCAGGTGCTGGCTGGAAGGAGTCTCTGGTGCTAGCTGTGAGGAGTCTCTGAAACCAGGTGCTGGCTGGAAGGAGTCTCTGGTGCTGGCTGTGAGGAGTCTCTCATACCAGGTGCTGGCTGGAAGGAGTCTCTGGTGCTGGCTGTGAGGAGTCTCTCATACCAGGTGCTGGCTGGAAGGAGTCTCTGGTGCTGGCTGTGAGGAGTCGCTGATACCAGGTGCTGGCTGGAAGGAGTCTCTGGTGCTGGCTGTGAGGAGTCGCTGATACCAGGTGCTGGCTGTGAGGAGTCTCTGGTGCTGGCTGTGAGGAGCCTCTGATACCTGGTGCTGGCTGGAAGGAGTCTCTCATACCAGGTGCTGGCTGGAAGGAGTCTCTGGTGCTGGCTGTGAGGAGTCTCTGATACCTGGTGCTGGCTGGAAGGAGTCTCTGGTGCGGGATGCTGACTGAGAAGGAGTTTCTGGAACAAGGTGCGTGGGGGTAAGGGTGAGCTTCGGGAAACACTGGAACGGCACGGGGGTACGCGCGGATGTGAGTGCAGGTAAGCGTGGTCTGAACCCCGGAACTGAGTGCAGGTATGGCTGGAATCAGGATAGCGTGCGGGTAAGCGTGAGACTGAATGTAGGTAAGTGTGAGCTGGAATGAGAGAACCAGGGAGAGCAGGACAGACAATGACAGGACTAGACAAACCAAGACAAGACTTACACTGAACAGAAAACACAAAAGCCCGAAAGGCAGCGAGGCAAGGAAGCAGGGGGAGATAGAACGGCAACAGGTAAGGAATCAGGAACAGGGGGTAACAAGGAAGCAGGCAAGGCAGAAGACTACAGGACAAGAAGAGCAGGGGCCCAGTGCCACGGAACAAGACAGGTAGCGAGAAGCCCGGAGGCGCACAAAAAGTAACAGGAGGCTAGAGCAGGGAGCCCAAGGGAACTCGATGCTGAAGCACTGAGGCCTGGGCTAGCTGGGGTTAAATAGGGAGTTCGGGACATGGAGCAGACAGGTAGGACAGACTGGGCCAGCCAAGAGAGCGTGCTCATGAGGGGCCCCTGGTGGTGAGGAGGCTGCACAGCAGCCATAGTCGTAACACCTGTTTATACTGTGGGTATGGAATAGTTTAGAACAGCGGTTCTCAATCGACGTATCACAACACACCAGTGTGTCGCCAAGCACCGGCAGGTGTGTTGTGCACTTCCTGATCTCCCGCTGTTCTCACCCCAGCAAGACGCACAGAATTCTTCAACAAACACTGCTGCTGTTTTTTTGCCTGTGCTATGAGCACATTCAAGCCTGGAGGGGAATGTCATCAGTGTTTGCGGAAGCCGGCCAACCGTAACATGGCCTTTTCTTCTTCCTGCCCCTGTGGCCCATAGAGGAAGTGATGTTTACCAGGCTTGTGGGAAGAAGGGCCATGCTGCTGCTGCCGAAATTGTGTCCCAAGGCTCCCCTCAGTCCCGCAGCGGTAAGAAGGCAGCACTCATCTGCTTGCCTGTGCTGCGATCATCACAGTGCACAGCAGTCAGCTGAGAATGTGGCCACGGGGATTTCCTGCCAGGCAGCTGTTTGGGAAATCCGTCAATTAGCTGTCCCTGGTCTGCATCAAATCACCTTCACCGCCATAGACCCAGGGCATCTAATCAACAGATTTCCCAAACAGCAGCATGGCAGGAAATCCCCGTGGTCACATTCTCAGCCGTCTGTTCTGCACCGCAATGATCACAGCACAGGCAAACAGCTGAGTGCTGCCTTCTTACTGCTGCGGGGCCAGAGGAGTCAATCCTGCTGTAGTTCCCAGCCTGTCACAACTCTGCTTTAATAGCAGCATACTGGCTGCTTTGTGCTATAACTGCCATGTGTGCTGGGGGGAGGGGGAGTGAGTGAGACAGACAGAGTGAACGAGCATGTGTGTGACTGAGACTGTGTGTGTAAGTAGAGAGAAAGTGTGTGAGAGAAAGAGAGATTGGTCAGGGAGGTGACCTGTGTGTGTGTGTGTGTGTGTGTGTGAGAGAGAGAAAGAGAGATTGGTTAGGGTGGTGACTGGTGTGAGAGAGAGAAAGAGAGCTTAGTTAGGGAGGTGACTGGTGATTGTGGGAGAGAAAGAGATGAAGTTAGCAAGTAGCACATTTAAGACTAATCAGAGAAAATTCTTTTTCACTCAACGTACAATTAAGCTCTGAAATTTGAAGCCAGAGGATGTGGTTAGTGCAGTTAGTGTAGCTGGATTCAAAAAAGGTTTGGATAAGTTCTTGGAAGAGAAGTCCATTAACTGCTATTAATCAAGTTTACTTAGGGAATAGCCACTGCTATTAATTGTATCAGTAGCATGGGTTCTTCTTGGTGTTTGGGTAATTGCCAGGTTCTCATGGCCTGGTTTGGCCTCTGTTGGAAACAGGATGCTGGGCTTGATGGACCCTTGGTCTGACCCAGCATGGCAATTTCTTATGTTCTTATGGTCAGGGAGGTAACTGGTGTGTGTGGGAGAGAAAGACAGATTGGTCAGGGAAGTGACTGGTATGTGTGTGTGAGACAGACTAGTCATGGGTCCTAATGAAGAGGAACATGAGGACAGAGCTTCAGCAGCCATTGACCTACAAGGGAAAGGAGTAGGAGAGTTGCTGGAGAGGATAAGTAAAGGTGGCTTTTTAAGTTTATCTTTCTTGATTGACTGCCATTTTAATTACTGGGTATTATGTAATATGTCTGCTGTTTGAAATATTTTATTGGTGTTTATAGAATTTTAAATAATTTTGTAAGTTATTAATGATTGGATGTTATTCTATCAGTTGTTTTGAAACATTTATTATATTTATTCTAGTTTTAGAATTATTATTTTATATAACTTGAGAAATGTATAAATAGAAATGTGGAGACAAAAACTGAACTGGAAACAGCAAGAAGCCAGACTGAGTGTATGCAGTGCAACAATGGAAAAACAAAAACATTAACCTTATGGTCACTTTATTCTGTATTTGGTGAGGATCTGTCTGTGTTCTGCATGTGTGACCCATGTAAGGGTATTCTGCAAGCTTGCAGTTTCTGTGTAGGGATCTATAGCAGCTTGGCTTGTTCTGTTTTCCTAATAGGAGGTATATTGGTGTTTACAGCCTGGTTTAATATTTGTATTGTTGTCTTTTCATAGGTAGAGTTGGTACTGTTTGAATGAGTTCCATAATACAGGTGTAACTTTGTGCGGGGTTACTTTGTGTGCATTATTGCACATCCTGGGACTGTGTTAGGTGCTATATTTCTCTTTCCATTTCTCCAGGTTTGCACTGCATGCAGAGTGGCTTTTTTGGGTTTCCATTCCAGTTTCTGTCTCCATATTTATAATTTGTGGTTTTTCTGTACTTGGTGAAGGTCAGTTCTGGGTGTGTAACCAAGGTGAGGTATTTTACTAGCATGTAGGCATTTGTATCAATCATTTGTTGTGTTTTCTCAACAGGACATGCATTGGTAATAAATTACTGTTTTTTCATAAGGAGGGCTACTGTGCCTGGTAGGAGAGAGTGTTTATGTTGCTGTTATTGAGATCTCAATCACAAAAAACTAGCCCAATATACACAATGTATTCCAGAAACCCTTAAAAGTGCAAACACACTCACAAAACAAATAGGTTTCACTGGTCAAATTATCTCACATGTGGTGAGACAGGGGGGGGGGGGGTGAATGAGGAGAAAAAAAAAAAGCATTACTGTTTTTTCTTGTGACCCTCTTCTCTTCTCCAGATATTATGCCCAGGTGGTTCAGGAGACCCTGGCCAACCTCATGGCTGGAGCTTCACCTTTTCTATTGTACACCATTAGCACAGCTCAGTTCCTGGCAGGGGCCACCACTGGCGTGGTGGCCATCCTCCTTCGCTCCCCAGGCCTGAGTGCACCACCTCTGCAGCAGGCTCAGTTCTAATGCTTTTTAATACGAGGGAATGACACCGAGGACTTGATCACTATGAATTTCAGTGGTGCCCCTATCCTCTGTTTCTTCTGCGGCAAAATATCTACAATGTTATATCATCATCATCATTTTTCAAACTGTTACAACTAGAGAGCTCAAAGCATGTTACAGCAGGTATAATTAAGTGGCTGCAGTTGCACAATGTGATATCTTCAATATACACTGGACTTCTGAGTGTTAACCATATTTAATTGATTCTAAAGAGTGCAAGTGAGGAAGCTCCCCAGACCACTTCACATACAAATATATTCAATTCTCCACATAATGAGCATTTATTTTTAAGATATAAATGCATCAGTAAATGCATTCAGAGATGGATGAAATGGCCACATGTTTCTGGGACCCAGAAAGTGCATAATTTAGACTCTAATTGGGAAGTGGTGTATCTACGAGTATATTCTTAAGCACATTATTAGTTCATAAGTGAGTGGAATTGGTTAAAAGGTTCAATAATTCTTCAACAATTTCAGTACTTCCATGATGATTATAAATGTAAGGAGTGAGTGCTGGTAGAACTTTCATTGACCTAATTAAGCATAGATAAAATGAATCCAGATTTAATTTTTCTTCCATTTTGCTTGAATTTTAAGAGATGCCTTCAAGGTAAAGGGGGTCATCCATTTTTCTAATTTGTTTTTCCTGTTATAGTTATGGCAGTAACAGGAGTTATTAATAAGCCTGCAATAGGAGCTGTCCTTTTGAGCAACATGATAGCAGATGGTGCATTCTGCAAGAATCCCAGTCTAGACATTAAGAGTATGAGGACACCATGGGGCGTCTTGTTGATGGACTCATGTCAAATTGGATCTGACCTCTAATTTAACAAAAATGTTAACTACCTGTGTTGTACCCCCATGGTGCAGCCTTTTAATGACTCTGTGAAGCTTACTGCATTTAGTAGAGGCTTTTCAAGGTTTTCTGTCAAATCCGCTGTAACGAGTGCTGCCAGAATACACAGACTGGTGAGTTGGACATATGTGCCGGGCAAGGAGAACCTGATTTAACCATACTTTTACATTATTTTAACTGAATGGACCTATTAATGAGATGGAAGGGAAAATAATAATTAAATAATTACTTTTTAACCAAAACATAAGGATAATATCTACTACAAGTGGACACTGGGTTGCCCTACTACAAGATCCCTTCGTTTTACTGTAGATGTCTTTGTTGTCTGGTGCTGTCTATTCATTGATACTGGAGTTCGGAGTCAAGCTATAGCTTCAAGATAGGTGTGCACAAGCCAAGGACGGTATCGTGAATACAAACTAGCAAAGTCTATTAGAGGAGGTCTGAGGTCAAGGCCAGGCTGAAGTCAAAGCAGGAAATTATATCAGAAACAGAATTCGGGAACCGGTAGGGACAGCAGCAGGTAGGGGTGGCATTGGGCCCAGGCAAATAGAAACAGCTCCAAGTAGATCGGGGACGAATCAGGCACAAACAAGGGAGAATAACTCATGGCTGACTCCCGTTAGGCCAATTACAACTTAGAGTAAAACAGGAGGTGAGTTAGTTGGAAGACATCCAGCACCAGGGAGAAGAATAGTTCACCAGCCAAGGCTGGGGAGCTGCAGTGTACCAGTTCAGAATTAGCCAAGCTGACAATGTTTGCCCCAGTGATATCATGCACATCCGCAAAGAAAGTGTGAACGGATGCCGCAAGATATGAAATAACTGTACGCCACTATGAGGGAAGCAAAGCACATTGCATAAATAAGGATTTTTTAAAATAATTTTTTGCATGCAATTCCTAGACGTGATGAACTCAAAGCACAATCCACGGCAGCAGAATGTACCTTTTGGCACCCTCACGTGCTCCTCAAATTATTAAGAATGTAGAAATTCAAAAGGTTTAACCCTGAAACATTTGAAATTTAAAAAAAAAAAAATTCTTCAACAGCAGATATCTCTCTGGATATCAATAGAATTTAAGGCAGTTGACCAAAGCAAACCTAGAGAACACCACTCCCTTATGCAGATACATACAAAAGGACTACAGCTTATTGGCGTGCTTATGAAAGTGAAAACCAGTCAGGGATAAGTGGTCCAATGTCAGTCTAATGTTTAATTACTAAAGGGCTTTAGCGAGCTAAGGAGGAAGACTTCTGGAGGATGAGTGACTTGGAACTAGTGTGGGCCCTCATTTAATTTGACCTCTAATGAGTTTCAAATGCATTCCATTTCGGCTGCAGATTTGCTGGAAGCGAACAGCACAAGAAAGCAGAAATTCTCATTCCCATCCAGTGTGCCAGGGCACTCTACTGCGCCTTCCAGAAAAGTCTCCCCTGCCTGATGCTCAGAGCCAGGCCAGCACGGCGCTCAGCATCTCACCAGCGGTGCCTCTCATAAATATAGGAGCTCCTTTTCGAGAACATGTAATCATGCATGCCTCTTCTTCCTAGCTACAGCCTGTGCCCCGGAGTGCGGTGATTAATGGGCAGCTTGTAGGGCATGGACAGCCAGCCTCACTTTGTTTGGCTCAGACAGTGCGTACAGCAGCTTCTCACCTTCCACCTCCTCAGCTTCCTCCTTTGAGTCCTTCCAGCCTCTGTCTTATCCCCAGGCTGAGAGAGATGAGAGGAGTATGTTCACTGAGCTCTGGATGTGACGTATTCTGAGTGTTGGATTAGCAGTAGTGAAGGAGCTCTGGATGCCATTTGTGGTTTTATGCGATTTTGTTATTAATATGCTTCCCATGTTTGTAAACCGTTATGATGGCTTTATAATGAAGCCGAATGACTGTATATAAAACCTGATTGATAGATAGATAAATACATAAATAAATGTGGCAGCCAAGGCAAATCAACCAGTAAAAAATTAAACTAACTAAACCGGCTACCCATACCACACTGATGTCTCCCTTGTCCTGCACTTGTATAGGGAGTGAGTTGCTTTTTTGTAATGAGTTTGTGTGTCTGCGCCTCTCCCTTTGTTTTAAAATGTGGAAGAGAGACAGGTAGGTCTTTCAGTGCTTGCCCTCGCTTTTCTTTTAGTCCTAAGAGTCCTCTCCATATCCACATTGCTTGATCCATGGAAGCCCCTGGTGTGCCACATAACATTTTTCATGAGGCATGCCTTGCTCTGGAAAAGGTTGGGAAACACTGATCTAATGAACTAAACTGCACAACAATAGTGCGCAACACTATTGACTAACATTCAGCACACTAATGAGACATACTTCATCAAGTGTGGCATTGCAATGAATGAGATGTCAATAATATGCTATCCCCACAGCCTTTGTGAAGAAACATCTCCACTAGGGTTAGAACAACCAGCCTTGTTGTCTGATCCTCCGACTGCTTACCTTTTCTCAGTAGGCGCCATCTCTCACCACTAGAGGGAGGCAAAGTGCATTACCGTTTGCTCCCTCTCTAAAAGCTGCTTTGCCCAAGCACAGCTTTTGTTTATTCGTATATTATTCATATTTACTTGATTGTCATGCACAGGGAGTATGTAAGGGCTCCAGGGATTGAAATTAACAATTGGATAGGATGCTACAGTGAGACAGTGTCTCAACAGAACCAGAAATCTTCTGGTCTAGAAACACTAGTTTACCAGTCAACCAAGAGAAAGCCCAAATAGTGACCAAGCAGTGGAAGCTTTGCTATTTTATCTATACTGTAGTCAGTATCTCTCATGAGAACCAGAAAATCATTATGCAGTAGCTGCTTTGCCACTTAGGGGAGCATGTACTAAATAGTGATAAATTTGGCAGGTTAGCATGGGTGACCTGCCAAATTTCACACGCAGCGTTAAAGGCTTGTTTTTCAAAGCCATTTATGTGCATAAATGGCAGTGCCAAAATAGCCCGGGTCTCTGTGCACATAAAAGTATGCAGGTAACCCAGTTGCACACATTCCTTTGTGTGTACTGGGGGGGGGGGGGGGGGAGGAAGGACTTTTTCACATGCTTTTGAAATTTAAAAAAAGTCTGCTCCTAAGTTAACCCGCACAAATTGTACTCTCGATAGAACAAGTGCAACTTTGTGTCGGTGATCTTGTGGGCATAACGGGGCACTTACGTGGGATTCTTTATTTATTTATTTATGGTCATTTATTACACGCTTTACCGATAAACATGTATCGCCCAGAGTGATTTACAAAATTAAACCAAAATTTATACACATAAAAACTAAAAAATAATTACAATTTAAAATAAAATAAAAACACATCATCAATTAAAACAATACAACGTGCAGCAAATCCAGATGACAACCTACCCTGAATATTTCACCTCCATAATTATTACACTGCAATTTTTTTTTTTTACTTGCTATGATATTACCATAGGAAAATTACAGAATCAAAACAAGTGACGATGATAAACCTTATATTTGCTGAGTCAAGTCAGATGAAATTACTATTACACAGCTGCCATAAACCAAGTTTTTAGCAACTTTCGGAATTTACCTAAACTGGTTTCCTCTCTGATTATTTATTGGGAGATTATTCCATAACCTTGGACTGGAATCAGAAAATGATCCAGCTGCCAAATGCCTGTGTTTAAAATTTTTCAGATTCGCTTTTGAAAATGTTGGATAAAGTATGCAGACTTTACCCCTACCTGCTCAGCTATATCATTTTGTAAGGGCAAAATCTCCTTTTTGTTGGGAAAGTAAATAAAGGTGAGAGAAAGAGAAAAAAAAAGAGGCCACTATATTCTTTTAAAGAAGGGAGGGAATAGGTAAAGGGGGGAAAAGGTTAGCATTCATACATTGCAAATTAGACTGCAGAACGTCTAGAAAAGCAAAGCCGGTTACGCAGTCAGAGCCAAGGCGCAAATGGAAGAGAAATAGCATGATAAAAAAATCGAGGGGGGAGGGACGACAAAGTGCAAAATCGGGACCGTAAGACTCCAAGGTGAAGGGACTTGCACAGAAGATATAGAGGCTGATGAGGGGAAAGTGAAATTGCTGAAGAAATATTTCTGTCTCCTGTTCTTTGAGAAAGGCCTTGGAATAGGACCACAGAAAACAGCTACAAATAGTTGCTCCATTGGGGGGGGGGGGGGGGGGGGGGGAGGAGCACTTTTTGGAGCCAGGCCACTGCATCAATGATCTTATGATCAGGATGATTAAAGGAAAAATTTAAAACACTCCAGGAACGCGAGGCTTTTGAAGTGAAAATGATCAGATGCTTTGGAGGTGGCATAAAAGGACTCAGTAAAGGCCTAGCACATTGCAAGCCCTGGAATTACACTGCTTGTCATCTTCTGATCACTCATAAAAACTCCCTCACCACTTTCCCCCTCCACTCCTTCCCCTTCAATCTATATTTGTAACTTATAGTAACTTAGTAAAGACGGCAGAAAAAGATTAAACGGTCCATCCAGTCTGCCCAGCAAGCTTCCCTAGGTAACAACTGCCACTCCACGTAGGCTTAAAGGTAGTAACTTCCGCTCCGTGCAGCTATCTCAAGCTTTATGATTAACCCATACAAATTTCAGCCAGCAACATTTTTTTTTACCGGGCGATGAGCTCTCTTGAAAATTCAGACAGTGCTGCTTTGACGTGCGTGGCCTATGGACTTGGCCGTAGAAGCAGTCCTGTGCTTTTTTCCTTATCCCTGAGTATCAGTACCCAAGACCGAAGAAGTCGGAGCCCTCTTGGTTGTTGTCTGAATCCAGTTCCCCTTTTGCTCCTGCCATCAAAGTGGGGAGCAAGGTTGCAGTTGTATTTAAAGCATCAAGGCTTCTTGGTTAAGTTTAGTAATCTCCATGTCTTCTGCTAATGGTAGTAACTGCATCACCAGCAAGTTACCCCCCTGCACACATTTCTTCCTTTCTGTCATAAGAACATAAGAAATTGCCATGCTGGGTCAGACCAAGGGTCCATCAAGCCCAGCATCCTGTTTCCAACAGAGGCCAAAACCAGGCCACAAGAACCTGGCAATTACCCAAACACTAAGAAGATCCCATGCTACTGATGCAATTAATAGCAGTGGCTATTCCCTAAGTAAACTTGATTAATAGTCGTTAATGGACTTCTCCTCCAAGAACTTATCCAAACCTTTTTTGAACCCAGCTACACTAACTGCACTAACCACATCCTCTGGCAACAAATTCCAGAGCTTTATTGTGCATTGAGTGAAAAAGAATTTTCTCCGCAAATCTTTTCTACATTTTAAAGGAAGTGACCATTGAATAAAAATGTTATCACCTCTATACCATGAGGCTACAATTCTTGATCTCATGAGCAACGATTTATTAAAAATTTCCTAAAGAAATAGCATTCCTGATGCATCGAGAGTTTTCTCTTTCTCAATGCACCTGCGAAAATTCTTTGCTATATAAGCTCAAAATGTTAGCATGTGCTGGAGGTGTGAAATATCTTAATATGAATCTTATTTCTGTTTAGGCTACAAGGAGCATAATATGCTCCTTGTAGCTGTATGGATCAGTTCAATAAGCTGCCACATTTTAGTGCTAACTTTTTTTTTTTTTTTTTAAATTACTCAAATGATTATTTTATGCTGCTTTTGGGGTCCTTAACATCCTCCGGAGGCCTATAATTGTCTTTGGTACTGAATTAATAGCAGGTTTTACTGCTTCATTATTTCTGAAATCTGGCTAGAACTAGTAAATAACTGTTAAGCAATATTTGTTGGAAAAGGGTAACAATAGCTTCCGATTAGAAACTAATAGTAGCGGACCTAATGCAAGAGCCATGCAGACACAGGCGCAGCAAAGATAAGCAATTAACTTGTGCGTCATTTCATGAGCTGAAGTGTAAGGGAAATTGCGCAAGGCTGGAGAATAGGGAGGGAATGTGTGCTGCTGACCTGCAAGGTGCAGTAGGGAAAAAAAAAAGCAAACAAAATAAGCAAAATGATCTTCCTGGTGATTTTTGAGAGTACGAGGTGGCGGACTGCTAAGCGGAGAATAAATGCATTTTAAAACCAAACATTTAACCTTCACAAAGCATTTTCTGTAGTATAAACTAGCTTCCCCTTCCAGAATGCTTGGAAGAATGATCTCGTTTCAACACCATGATACCTGCCGTGGTTTCTGCAGTATTTTAGATGAGCATGGCAGTGCAATTATGCAGTCCCCGTGTTAGGTCCACTTCAATACACAGAAATAAAGGTCAGCAAATAAGTTGCAAGTTCTGCTTTTTTTTTGATTGGCTGCACAAATGGAAATGATGATATGCTTAACCTTATGAAAATTGCTCTGATGTAGGATCTGTTTTTAATTCTTTAAGGAGACCCCACCTCCCCTCGCTTCAGTTTCATTCCAGGAGTTCTACAAGTGGTTTGGAACAGAGTCATAAAGGCACATCCTCCTACACACCAGAAATTAAGACCTGTTCAGTCTTTAGACTGCCCAGAAGCACGGTTGAAAGCTTCAACCTGCTGGCTGGGCTGAATATCTACTCGGCGTTTACATCAATACAGTCCCCTGACACGGCCGTGTTTCGCCGGTGGGGCTGCGCAACCGGCGCGAACAAAAGTACGCCGGATTTTATAAGATACGCGCGTAGCCGCGTGTATCTTATAAAATCCGGGGTCAGAGCGCGCAAGGCTGCGCAAAATCGGCAGCCTGAGCACACCGAGCCGCGCAGCCTGCCTCCGTTCCCTCCGAGGCTGCTCTGAAATCGGAGCGGCCTCGGAGGGAACTTTCCTTCTGCGGCCCCCCACCTTCCCCTATCTACCCCACCCCCCAGCCCTACCTAAATCCTCCACTACCTTTGTTGTGCAAGTTACGCCTGCTTCAAGCAGGCGTAACTTGCGCGCGCCGCCTCGGCATCCCCGGCACAGGCCGCAGTGCCGGAGGACTCGGGATTGCCCTCCCGGCCCGCTCCCGAACCGTCGCCACGCCCACCGGACACGCCCCCCCTTTTACGAAGCCCCAGGACTTACGCTCGTCCTGGGGCTTTGCGCGCACCGGCGGCCTATGCAAAATAGGCGTGCCGGCGCGTGAGTGCCCTGTGCGCGTAAATCCGGCAGGATTTACGCGCGCAGGGCTTTTAAAATCTAGCCCTGTGTGAGAACTAGGCAGAAAGCCAGGGGTCAGCCAGAGTGGTGGACGGCAGTGGAGAGAGGGCTGATTAAAGGCAAGACTTCAGCCTAAAGGTACAGAGGCAGAGACAAGACATTCGTGCCACTGGTAAATGTTTGAATCCTCTGCCAGGGACATGCACCACTCTGACCGACCCCCGGCTTTCTGTCTTGAGAAAGACATGTGGGCCCCTCCCGACGCAGCCCCACCGGCGAAACACGGCGTGTTGGGGGGACTGTATTGATGTAAATGCCTAGTATATTGGAAGTTAACCTTAAAGCTGTCATTCTAGTTCACAAACTCCTACCTCTGGATGCACTACTGTGGACTTAGACCCTGCTTCAAATGTACAAGCCTGGCAGAGCCCTACGTTCTGTACAAAGGGACTCGTTGGACGTTCCCTTAGTATAACACACCAGACTAATTGATACCACAGAACGAGCCTTCTCGGTCGCTACCCCTGACCCATGGAATACCTTGCCTCAGGAATTGCGGCTAATTGACTTGTCATAAGACATTTAAAAGATTGGCCAAGGCATTTTTATTTAGACTAGCATTCTCATAGGCTTCTGATCTCCTATAGATTGGCCATGCAGCAGTACTCCAGGGCTTGGGTCCTTTGTCTGTTATAATTTCTATGCTTTTGTTTTGAGTGCTTTTATTATGCATGTTGGCATGTATATCACCTAAGAACTTGGTTTAGATGGCATATAAATTAGATAAATACAAATACAAACCACCAGCTTCCTTTATAAAAATGGCTCTGGCTGGTCCTGAGACCAGTGCCAAAAATTTGATGTCAACAAATGGGGATATAGGTCGTCCCATTTTAACTTGATCAGTAAGAACATAAGATTTCCTATACTGGGTCAGTCCAAAGGTCCATCAAGCCTAGTATTCTGTTTCCAACAGTGGCTAATCCAGGTCACAAGTACCTGGCAGGATCCCAAGGGGTAGAGAGATTTCGTGCTGCTTATCCCAGGGATAAGTAGTGGATTTCTTCAACTCCATCTTAGTAATTGTTTATGGACTTTTCCTCCAGGAATTTGTCCAATCCTTTTTTAAATGCAGCTACACTAATACTTTCACTACATCCTCTGGCAAATCATTCCAGAGCTTAATTATGCATTAAGTAAAAAAGTATATTCTCTTATTCATTTTAAATGTATTACCCAGTAATTTCATTGTGTGTCCCCTTGTCTCTGTACTCTTTGAAAGAGTAAACAACTTATTAACATTTACTCATTCCACTCAACTCATTATTTTATAGACCTCTATCACATCTCTCCTCAGCCGTCTCTTCTCCAAGCTGAAGAGTCCTAACCTCTTTAGCCTTTCCTCACAGGGGAATCTTTCCGTCCCTTTTATCATTTTGCTTGATCTTCTCTGTACCTTTTCTAATTCTGCTATATCTTTTTTGAGATGTGGTAACCAGAGCTGCACACAATACTCAAGATGAGGTCGCACCATGGAGTGATACAGAAGCATTATGATATTCTCTGTTTTATTCTCCATTCCTTTCCTAATGATCCCTAGCATTCTATTTGCTTTCTTGGCGGCTGCTGCTGCTGCACACTGAGCAGAAGATGTCAACATATTTTCAACAATGACACCTAGACCTTTCCTTGAGTGGTGACTCCTAATGTGGAACCTTGCGTTTTATAGCTATAACAAGCCGTTAAGCCCGTTAAAACGGGCTACATTACATTTAACACAGCACCCTTCTACACTTTTTCTCCCTCACTCCCCCTTCCCCTGCGTTCACATTCACTTCCCTCCACTCAGTTTATCACCCCTCGTCTCCCACTTGCTGCCTCCTTCCCCTCACTAGCACCATCCTCGCTCCTTTCCCTCAGGCACTCCCACCTCTCTCCCCTTCCCTCAGTCACTCCCCACCCTCTCTCAATCCCATCCCCTCTCCCTCAGCCCTCCTCCACTCCCTTTTTCTCTGCTCCACAACTTCTTACCCTTCCACTTACTCACATCCCTGTCTCTCACCTCTCCCTCATCTCTCCCTCTCCCCTCACTCTTCCCTTCCACTTACTCACATCCCTGTCTCACCTCTCCTCATTCGCCCCTCTCCCCTCACTCTTTCCCCACCCCCTACCCCCTCCACAACACTCACCTACTTCCTCCCTCCCCCTCCCTCAGTCCTCCCCCTCCCTCCCTCAGTCCCTCCCTCCCCCTCCCTCAGTCCCTCCCCCTCACTCAATCCCTCCCTCCCTCTCACTCAGTCCCTCCCTCTCACTCTGTCCCTCCCTCCGTCCCTCCCACTCCCTCCCTCCCTCTCACTCAATCCGTCCCTCCCTCTCACTCTCTCCTCCCTCCCTCGCTACTGGCTGCCGCCGCCCGCCGCCGCTGCTGCCGCTGCCACCCGCCGCCGCAGCCGCTGCCGCTGCCACCTGCCGCCGCCACCACTGCCACCCGCCGCCGCCACTAACCCGCCCGCTCCGCCATGTTGGGTTTTTTTTTCTGAGACCGACGTCCTTGCCCGCACATGCACAGTAGAGCTGCTCTCTACTGCGCATTTGCGGCACGTCGGTCAACCTTCGTTTATTAGGTAGGATTTGGGTTATTCTTCCCTAAGTGCATCACTTTGCACTTGTCCACATT
This sequence comes from Rhinatrema bivittatum, assembly GCF_901001135.1. Lineage (NCBI taxonomy): Eukaryota > Metazoa > Chordata > Amphibia > Gymnophiona > Rhinatrematidae > Rhinatrema > Rhinatrema bivittatum. The sequence goes on along the minus strand of NC_042620.1, from coordinate 25,184,129 downwards.
AAATTTCATTTGCTATTTGTATGCCCAGTCCCCCAGTTTTGCAAAGTTCTCTTGCAATTTCTCACAATCCTCTTGTGATTTGACAACTTTGAATAATTTGTGTCATCAGCAAAATTTGTTCACCTCACTTGCTTCCATTTCCAGGTAATTTATAAATATATTAAAAAGCATTGGTCCCAGAACAGATCCCTGGGGCACTCCATTATGCACCTTTTTCCATTGGGAAAATTTACCAATTAGCCCTACTCTCTGTTTTCTATCTTTTAACCAGTTGGCAATCCACAATAGGACACTGCCGCCTATCTCATGACTTTCTAATTTCCTAAGAAGTTTCTCATGAGGAACTTTGTCAAATGCTTTCTGGAAATCCAGATACACTATATCAACTGACTCACCTTTATCTACATGTTTGTTTACACTTTCAAAAAAGTGTAGCAAATTTGTGAGGCAAGACTTCCCTTAGCTAAATCCATGTTGGCTTTGTCCCATTAAACTATGGTTATCTTTATCTATATGTTCAGCAATTTTGTTCTTTATGATAGTTTCTAGCATTTTGCCTGGTACAGATTCACTGGTCTGTAATTTCCTGGATCACTCCTTGATCCCTTTTTAAAAATTGGTGTTATATTGGCAACCTTCCAGTCTTCAGGTCCCATAGATGATGATGTTGATAGTTTACAAATTTCCAATAACAGGTCCACAATTTCATTTTTCAGTTCCTTCAGAATTCTGGGATGTATGCTATCTGGTCCAGGTGATTTACTACATTTTAGTTTGTCACTTTGCCCTAGTACATCTTTCAGGTCCACTGAGATTTGTTTCATTTCCTCTGAATCATCACCTTTGAATATTATTTCTGGCATGGATATATCTCTATACTGTAGATACTCCTTTTTAATGGGTTGACGATAAAAATTATTACAAACTAGTGTAAGCACCATGTCAACGATCAAATATTTAATTATTTCAAAGTTTCCAATTTTCAAAGCAAGAATCTATCACCTGTGTACCAGGTATGATTATTATAGACCTTCATACCATCCCGCGGTTTTTTTGGGCATCTCTGCTCTTTGCTTAAACCACTTATGGGATCATCTTTAATCATTGGTCTTTCCTTCACCGATATCAATTTTTAGTTTTTATATTTTTCAAAACTTTTTGCTTATATAAAATATGCTATGTGCTTTTTCAAAGCGAGCTATTAATATCCTCTTATCATTTTACTCAAAAGAGGTAAGTTCAAGATACTTTCCTTTAGCTGATAACAGAGTACAGTTCGATGTGATCACGTTTCGCGTCCAAAGCTGCCTCAGGAACCTCCCTGGTATCGGGTTCACTCTCCATTGCTAATGCGATGTTCTTTGTTGCATTTTAAATTATTCTGAAAAGACAAAACATTATCACAACCAGTGTCATGGGATTCCACTTGCCTTTCCCTGTTTCCAAAATGCACTTACGGGTCCGCAAGCATATTCATTATGTCGTCGCGGTGCGGGAGATGTCTCCTACTGAGGTGATCTCCATAATTTATTTATTTATTTATTTAAAGTTTTTTTTTATACCGATTTTCCTGCATAAAAATGCATATCAAAACCGGTTTACAATGAAACAGAATGAGCAGGAAGTAAAATTCCTTAGTCTAATACATTTAAACGTCAATAATGAAATAATTTTAAACAAAGCAAAAAGCTAAATAACATTAATAAAAGTTAAATTATTAACATAAACATAAATATAATTATATTAGAAGGAGCACAAAGGTTAGCATGAAGGGGAGCACAATGGGGAAAACCCCTTTGTCACGCCCGGCACGCGACGCCTGGTGTAATTGCGCTGTTAATCGGGTCGCCGCTGGCTGGTCGTCATGACGTCGGGGGGGGGGGGGGGAGAGTCTTCACATCGCTGATTTTCTCTTTTAACATCTCAGTTCATTTTTACTATTTTTTTGTGTCTTTTTCTCACAAGATGTAGTTAATCTTGCTTTTATGTGCATGCGCTTAACGTGAATCAGTGAGCAGATTATTCATGATTATACACAGATGCAATTGACTTGAATTGAAATCACAGAGATTCACATGAACTGGGCCCATTCTATTTCTCGATTCCGCCCATGTGGGGGAGACTGTGTTTAACTGGAAGATCTAATGCTGTTCATATTGCCTTAATTGTTTTACCCTGTCTCCGCCGCGCCAATGTTTAGAAATGTATTCCAGTACAGTCCAACTTAGATCCTCAAAGCAATGTTGATACTCAACAAAATGTGCCACTAAAGGCGCTTCCATTTTTCCAGTTTTTAGACAGCTTTTATGTTCAATCAGTCTCGTTTTCATTAATCGTTTTGTCATCCCAACATATGTTAAATTGCAGGGGCAAAAACCTGCATACACTACAAAGCTAGCTTGGCAAGAATCTTACCAAGAACTACTTCATGTATGATGGGGGCAGTTCTTCTTCAGTTCGTGATCACTATTGCCGAAATGATAACCTATCATTTTGCTCAGGCTCTGACATCAGATCTATAGTTTCCTGGATCATCCCTGGAGCCCCTTTTAAAAATTGGTGTTACATTGGCCACACTCCAGTCTCTGAGTACTGTGGCTGTTTTTAATGATTTATTACAGATACATGTGCATATAGGTGGCTATTAAAATACGGCGGATGCATGTAAGCTCTACATGCACGCACATCTCTCCCGATTTTGGCAAGTGCTGGGCTTTTAAAATTCACCTTTTAGACTTTGTGCTGTATCAGAGCCACTGTATCTTCTAATACAGTTTACTCCAATTCATTCACTTTCTATTGAAATAAAGAGGATTGTTCTGAAAGACATCACTGTTTAAAACTCTTCAGTTGCACTATAATTTTCTTAGTTACACCATGATTCTCTGTCATTGGTATCTTCCGGGACTACTGCTTAGTAAGGGAAGTTTCACTTTCCTTGTTGGCAGCCATTTTCTCTGGTGAAGGAGGGTCCTGATTCAACATTTTTATACCATGTGACTTTCTGAAAGCTGTTTCTATTTTTCTCACTTTTCCATTGGCCATGACCATTATATCTCTTGGGATAAGTATTTGGAAAAGACATCAATTTCATTTGCAGAATTTTCTGATTTTTGATTGACTCCTCATAGAACATATCCCTCTTACATCTATTCAGCAGCAAACTATTTAGCTCTCCTTTCCCCTGGAAGGGAGTAAGGAGTTGAGAATAAATAATCTGGTAAATACAGAAGGGGAAAGAATGAAGGAAATGTTTCTCTTCCAAAGTTATAGACCATGGTACTAGACCTGTTCCTCCGATTCACCACAGATTTTATTCTAGATATGTTGTAGAGTAATTTAAGTTTTAGAACACAGGTAGAGATAACAAGGTCATAACATAGATTTATGATTTGACAATCAAAACCACCTGGTCTAGTTCTGCTCAGTCATGGTTTTAATATTTTTAACTCAAAGCCTCTAATTTCTTTGTATGTATACATTGCCAGTCTGTCTTGACCAAGATTGTAAGCTTCAAGGAGAAGTTCACAATCTCTGTACAGTGCAGCGCCCATCTGGTATGCTCTATACAAATAATGATAATGATGATAATCATAATTGTTCATCAGCATTTATTGGGTCTAGAATCATATAAAATTAATGCTTGGGTGGATCTCAAGATTAGTTCATCTAGCTTACCCCCTTCTTGAGACAGGATCTACTGTACATAAAGGGGTAGATATTCAAAAGCCATTTAGACGGTGACGGATAACTCTCTCTGGCTAGAATTTAGCCAGATATACCGGGGGCATTCCTGGGGTGGGGGGTAGGCATTCTGGGGAGGAGCAGAGTTAGCCGGTTAGATATTCGGAGCTAGCCCTGTTAACTTAACTGGCTAACTCTGGCTGCGCTACAGGCAGGTCTAAGGTTAGCCAGATCTGCCGTGCCGCTGAATATCCTGGTTAAGCTACCCAGATAGATGTATCCGGCTGATTTATCTAGCTGCTCAGCAGCTGAATATGGACCCTCAAAGTATCCTAGACAAATGTTCTCCTAACCTGTGATGGAGATCTTGCCATCTGCTTGGGTAAATCATCCTCGAGAAAATATTTCAATAGTGGAAGATAATGTAGCTGTTTGTAACTCGCACTACTCTTTTTTTCAAAAAAATAAGTGTTTTCTAAATTGTTTTGTAAAAGGAAATGTTCACTATTAATTGATATGCTATTATTTTATAGAAGGTTAACGGCAGAGCACGTCTAGGCAATTAAAATATCTCGGGAACAAAAATGGCATATCTGCTGTAAAAGAATTTGGAAGCAGATTTGTGTTGACACCAAAATATACTTGATACCCACTGTGAATGTAAATGTGAGCTGGACATCTGCTTGCTTGAAATGTTTTCAAATTGGGTCAATTGCTGGTGAACCTGGAGAAAAGTTATTTAGCTGTAAACTGAATGATTTTCAAACAGCAGTTTCCTGAAGTTTGTTACTTCACAATTTTGCACAGTGGGGGACCCTGAATACCAGGACAATTTCTGCTCTCCTTTTGCATGGCATCACCAGAAGGTGCATGTCACTCAATAGCAATGGGCCTGAAACTGATTTCAATAAGGATGGTGATTCTTTTTTCCTGGTAGAACAGTCTTCCAGAAGACAACAGGCTTGTACAAGAAGCTCATAGTGCAAACTTTTAAAAGAGGCAACATCTGGCACTGGAAGCTAGGGGGCAATAAACAAGGATATTTTACCATGAAATAAGGAAATGAAGGATGCACTATGGCATTTTCTTTTTACAGTGCATGGTAAAAACTGTAAGAAAAATGAGCTAAACAGTGCTAACATGGCTGTGGTTGTTACGCTCGCTGCCCACAGCAACCCCGCGGCACGTCCCTCGTACCTTGCTGCGCAGCCTGCAGAACCCAGCTCTTCATCACTGGCGGCGGTGGGCTGCCAGCCCCGACCTCGGGCATCCACCAGTGCCTCCGGCCTTGCATTGCGTCCCAGGGCCTCCAGCCGGGATGCCTCCGTCCAGTGAGTCTCTTTGCGTGGGCCGCAGAGAGATGCCTCCAGTAGCGCTGCGCCTCCCTCTAGGCGTGTGCGCACGCCACCGTGATAACTTTTAAGGGGCCCGTGGCAGGAGCCAGGCCGCAGACCTGGATGATGACGTCACGTCCTGCATTGTATAAATACTCTGGTTTTCCACAGAAGCTTTGCCTTTGCAACAGGTCTCCTTGGATTGCCTGTCCCTGGTTTCCCAATGCTCGTTGCCTCTCCGTGTTTCCTGATCGTGTTCCTGTGTCTTTGGTTCCTGGTTCCTGTGTTCGTCTTGTCTTCGTGTCCTGACAAACTGAAGAGTAGTAAATCACCTGGACCGGATGGTATACACCCCAGAGTTCTGAAGGAACTAAAAAATGAAATTTCAGACCTATTAGTAAAAATTTGTAACTTATCATTAAAATCATCCATTGTACCTGAAGACTGGAGGATAGCAAATGTAACCCCAATATTTAAAAAGGGCTCCAGGGGCGATCCGGGAAACTACAGACCGGTTAGCCTGACTTCAGTGCCAGGAAAAATAGTGGAAAGTGTTCTAAACATCAAAATCACAGAACATATAGAAAGACATGGTTTAATGGAACAAAGTCAGCATGGCTTTACCCAGGGCAAGTCTTGCCTCACAAATCTGCTTCACTTTTTTGAAGGAGTTAATAAACATGTGGATAAAGGTGAACAGATGTGATATATTTGGATTTTCAGAAAGCATTTGACAAAGTTCCTCATGAGAGGCTTCTAGGAAAAGTAAAAAGTCATGGGATAGGTGGCGATGTCCTTTCGTGGATTGCAAACTGGCTAAAAGACAGGAAACAGAGAGTAGGATTGAATGGGCAATTTTCTCAGTGGAAGGGAGTGGACAGTGGAGTGCCTCAGGGATCTATATTGGGACCCTTACTGTTCAATATATTTATAAATGATCTGGAAAGAAATACGACGAGTGAGATAATCAAATTTGCAGATGACACAAAATTGTTCAGAGTAGTTAAATCACAAGCAGATTGTGATAAATTGCAGGAAGACCTTGTGAGACTGGAAAATTGGGCATCCAAATGGCAGATGAAATTTAATGTGGATAAGTGCAAGGTGATGCATATAGGGAAAAATAACCCATGCTATAATTACACAATGTTGGGTTCCATATTAGGTGCTACAACCCAAGAAAGAGATCTAGGTGTCATAGTGGATAACACATTGAAATCGTCGGTGCAGTGTGCTGCGGCAGTCAAAAAAGCAAACAGAATGTTGGGAATTATTAGAAAAGGAATGATGAATAAAACGGAAAATGTCATAATGCCTCTGTATCGCTCCATGGTGAGACCGCACCTTGAATACTGTGTACAATTCTGGTCGCCGCATCTCAAAAAAGATATAATTGCGATGGAGAAGGTACAGAAAAGGGCTACCAAAATGATAAGGGGAATGGAACAACTCCCCTATGAGGAAAGACTAAAGAGGTTAGGACTTTTCAGCTTGGAGAAGAGACGACTGAGGGGGGATATGATAGAGGTGTTTAAAATCATGAGAGGTCTAGAACGGGTAGATGTGAATCGGTTATTTACTCTTTCGGATAGTAGAAAGACTAGGGGGCACTCCATGAAGTTAGCATGGGGCACATTTAAAACTAATCGGAGAAAGTTCTTTTTTACTCAACGCACAATTAAACTCTGGAATTTGTTGCCAGAGAATGTGGTTCGTGCAGTTAGTATAGCTGTGTTTAAAAAAGGATTGGATAAGTTCTTGGAGGAGAAGTCCATTACCTGCTATTAAGTTCACTTAGAGAATAGCCACTGCCATTAGCAATGGTTACATGGAATAGACTTGGTTTTTTGGGTACTTGCCAGGTTCTTATGGCCTGGATTGGCCACTGTTGGAAACAGGATGCTGGGCTTGATGGACCCTTGGTCTGACCCAGTATGGCATTTTCTTATGTTCTTATGTTCTGATCGACTTCCTGGTTTGACCTCTGCTTTGCCCGACTACGCCTGCCTTCTCCAAGCTTGACCTCTGCTTTGCCTGACAACGCCTGCCCTCTCCAAGCCTGACCTCTGCTTCGCCTGACCATGCCTGCCTTCTCTGAGCCTGACCTCTGCTTTGCCTGACCACACCTGCCTTCTCCGTGCCCTGACCATTGCTTCGCCTGACTATGCCTGCCTTCTCCGTGCCTTGGCCATTGTTCGCCTGACCACACCTGCCTTCTCTGTGCCCTGACCCTAGTTACGGACTACTACGCTTCAGACTTTCTCAAGTCCAGATTGCCACGTTGCTTGCTACACCACCTTAGTGCTGCCAATCTTAATTCCAGCTTGACAGAGACTCTTCTGTTGTTGCGACCGTCGCTGCCCAACGTCTCCACTACGCCCACCTTACCTCTTTGGCGACTCCCTCTTTGCCTGTGGAAGTTTGGCTGCTGCAGCATCATCGTGCCATTCCCCTCCGGCGTCCCTGGACCGGCTAGACGCCGCACTCCGCAATGTTTCCCAGCAGCCTAAGAGTGCGCACGGCGCGGCCCCGACTCAAGTACCAGTAGTGGCGTGAAGCTCAGGGGCGTCCCCCTGAGGTGACGTCATCTCCACCTGATATTTAAGATCTCTGAAATCGCTAACTAATCAAGTTAACAAGGAGTTGGAACGGAATGATTTTCTTTCGCTCCTAGCTACTCTGCCTCCTCGGACTTACCAGGGGCACCCGCTCCTTGGAGGCCTCGTTTCTCTTTGCCTTTCAGGTCGCAGTCTGGAACCGGTACTCGCTCCTCAAGGGCCCACGTACCCGGACTTGCTACTGAATACCACTTCTGCCAGGAAGTCATCGCTGCCTACAACACCAGTGAGTTACCATCTCTCTCTCAGAGCTTTCCCTGGAACCAGGTACTCGCTCCTCGAGGGCCTAATCCATTCCAGCTCCTGGGCTGCTTCAAGAGATTATTGTGTGAGTGTTACCATCCAGGTTCTGTTCCTGAACTCTGCATCCCCTGCCTACTCACTATATTCAGTTTCTCTACAGCTCAGCCTCCAGGGATCGCTGTTCCAGTATCTGAGGGACTACAGCCCAGCCGGGCACTTCCAGCTCACTACTGCCACCTCTGGTGGTTCAGAATACTGTCTAATAAAAGAACTAGTGTGTGTCTGTCTCCTTACTCTGAGCCTGACCGGTGGTCCCTCTCGGGATCTTTCCCTGGGGGCGTGGTCATCTGTTACCAGCCCAAGGATCCACCCACAACTACTTCAAACACCAACATCTGTCCCTATCCTCTGGATGCAGACTATTAAGGCTTTGGCCTTCCTCTGCTCAGGCACCCTTTGTCTCTCCTGGTTCCTTGGTGCTTGAGTTCCAGTTCCTTATCCCATCCACAATAGTGCTACGCCATCTGCTGGCTGCTGTCTCTGGGCTGAACCATCTACTACCTATACCAAACCTCGAGGCCCACCTAAGTCCTGCTGGCCCCGGCACCCAAAGTCTCAACCCGAGGGGAACGTGGGCTGGTATAGGTGAAGCTCCAGTGGCCTCTCGCTTCAGCCCACTCCACCTGCTGACGGTGGGGACCCGTAGACCCCTGCCTCGGGTTACGCCAACCCCACCTCAGCCCAAGAATCCACCTCCAACGCAACAGTGGTAAACATTACCATCACTGGATATTAATTGATGCAAATGACCATGTAGTTTAGCTATTATCCCTTGGTATAAAAATGTAGTTAGTGGTACAATGTTATATGTGGGATCATCAGTAGTACAGAAAATTTCGCACTATGGCCAGATTGCATGAGGAGGAAGGGGTTTTGGCTTTGTTTGCTTTTCTCTAACTACTGCTGGGTTAAGGCAGGATAAATACAGGAAGCAAAATAGAAGGGAACCTGCTTTCTGTATTTTGGCTGAAAGGCTTGAGCAAGACTGACCAATATCCAATTTTCTCCCCACACTATACCACCCCATTCTTCAGTCTGTGGGCTGATTTTCTTGGCATTAGATTAATCTATTAGCTAATGGTGACCTTATCTATATTATGTGAAACCAATCTTTGGGCATTTACCATTGTCCTATCAATGTGGATGAAGTGTTTTTTTTGGAAGATGAAAAAGAGGATCTTTTGACTGAAAAATTGGCATTTATTAAAAAAAAAATGAATGTACAATTCAAAATGTTGTCAGCGTAATGAGCCTACAAAAGCAGTTGCAGCCAATGCTTAAACAATTGTTGCAATGAGAGTGAAATCAGCTTTGGCAGGAGAGAGAGAGAGAACTTTGCACAAGTCAAGGGCTCCCTCCTCGATGGACCTTTCACAAGCCCATGGAATCTCCTCTCCATAGCACCAGCAAACGAGAGAAGACCCAACACAGGCTAGGGGATCCTGTCCTTCCCAGATTTGTGGGTTTACACTTGTTGTATCTGAAACACGTATCTTGTACATTTACATGTGTGTGAATTGTCAGAAATGGGAGATCTTCTTACTCTCTCTCTATCTCTGGCTCATCTATGAGGAAGAGATTGATTGACTGGCCCTGGATTCAGCTTCTAGAGAAAGTGGGACAAGCAGAACATCAACATGAAGCATGCGTCCAATAAAGGAGCGGACTGGGAGGGAACTTCCCTAACTAACCTTCCTCCCTTTTCCCTTCTTCGTCCTGACCCCCTAACAGAACCTATTTTTTTAAATTTTGGAACTTTCCTGCTCTCACGAGCAGCAGTAACTTCCACGCGCCAGCCGGCTGCCAGTGCCCACTTCACTGGGACAGCGCCTAATGGCGCTGTCTTGGCCGGACCCCGCCCTTTTTCAGAGACCCGTCTCTTCTGCATGTACCGGGAGATATACGCGTGGCTAGGCCACTGTGAAAATGCGCTCGGCCCAGCCACACACATATCTCCTGGTATTTGCACCCATTAGTGCTAAGAATTTCACCTTCAATACTCTACCTTTCCCTTGGGTTTTTGCAGCCTATGGAGGTAATTTTAAAAGAGTAATGTCTGTAAATGCAACATATTATCGTAGCAATTTTTAAAAGCCATTTACCTGTGTTAAGCATACTTAACGTGTGTGAAACCTATTGACAATTCAATGGCATATATTTATGCAATTTTCAAAAGCCAAACTACATTCTCTACGGGGAAATTATTATAGTAGTTTGCTTGAAATTTGTCACATGTTAGGTAATAGCAGATGCAAAAATAATGAAGTTGATCATAATAAATCTTTTGAAACTCTAGCCCTTAGAGTAGGGGTTCCCAACCATTTTGGGAGCATGACCCCTTTTCAACCTCCAAAAGTTTCATGGGCCCCTACATGCTTACCTTTTGTTTTTACCTGCAGTTATATGCCATATATAGAAAAGTTATTAATATAATAAATAATTATATTCACACCAAAACTCAGTCATAATATATAAAACACTAAATAATGCTTACGGATATAAATAGAATACATACCATTGCAAAGCACAGCAGTAATTGTGCAAGAATGTACTTATAATCAATAACTTACGTAGCAAAACTACAGACGGCCATGGAGTTGGATCTGGAGAAACTGGGGGAATGCACTGAAGGAGAGAGAGAGAGAGAGAGAGAAAGATTGGTGCAAATGAACTGGTGGAGCAGGAGAGAGAGACTGGCAAGAAAGAGATTGGTGGAGGGAAAGAGAGTGAGAGACTGGTGGAAATGGACTGGTGGGGAGAGAGAGAGAGAGACAGACTAGTAGAAATGTAATGAGAGAGAGAGAGAGACAGACTTGGTGAGGGTGGACTAGTGGAGGGGGTGTGAGAGAGATTGGTGGGGATGGACATAGAAAGTGAGAGAGATTGATAGGGATGGATGGGTGGCGGGGGAGAGACAGACTGATGGAGATTGAATGGTAGAGGGGGAAGAGAGAGAGATTAGTGGGGATGGATTGTGGAAGGGAGAGAGAGAGAGAGACTGTGGGAATGGACTGATGGGGAGAGAGAGAGAGAGAGACTTGAAGGTCTGATTGGGATGGACTGTAGAGCAGAGACAGATTGTGAGAGAATAGGAAGGAAATAGGGATGTTTGAGACAGGCCCTTATCACTAAAAGGGAGATGTAGAGAGAGGTTTGGTGCACATATCCCTCCCTCTCCTCCTCAACATGGTATTTCTTCTTCTTATTATTATTTTTTTTTTAAAGAAAGTCATCTATGACAGGGAACCACCCTTTTCGATCTTGGTGGGATCCAATGGCTCTCTCCACACCTGCCTGTTACCAAACTCCATACATGCAGAGACAGGACACCCCCTCTCCTGTGCAAGAGGCACTGTTACAAACGTTTTGCACCATTGTCACAAAGTGCTGGGCACGTATGGCACTGGCATCTCTAGATAGAAGAACCTTCTAAGTAACAAAGAATTCCCCGACCTGTGACAAGCATCAAACTACTCATAAAATTATTCAAGAGCATCAATCAAAAATTCTTCTGTATAGGAGTGGGACAGAATCCCAATATAAAACCTGCACTTCAAGTTCTATAGTACCCTGCATTCACGGAAACTCCCCCCAACAAAGGGTACAGAGCAGAACAAGGACACTTCCCCTTACCATTCACCATAAAAAAAATAATAATCCAATTCTGGTGTCACTCATTAACAGCAACGCAAACGCCCTCCACTACCAGGAACGTTGTATAATACAAAATCCTGCAAAAAATGTATTTGGGACCGATAGGAGCCTGTCATACTATAACACCTTAACTGCCAGACTCAAACAGTAACAATCCTACCTATGAAAAGGCAACACTGCAAATATTACACCAACTGAGCAAGTCCAACTGCTGTAGGGCCCTATATAGAAATTGCATGCTGGCAGAATACCTCACCTAAGTCACACATGCAAAGCACAGACAGATCCTTGCCAAATGCAAAATAAAGAGACCATAAACACACAGGCAAAAGCTAAACTGTAAACCTCAGTGCAACAAGGGAAAAACAAAAACATTGCATTCCTCATAAATCATCAAACTCTCTACAATCAAGAAATATAAAATATCAATAATAGTAATAAATACCAATAAAAAGAATATTTCAAAACAACTGATATATAGAATATCCAATAATTAAAAGTTCATAAATAATTTTTCAATTTCCAAAATACCAATAAAATATTTCAAAACATCAGACATGTCAAATAATAGCCAACAATTAAAAATAATAAGGATTAAAAAATGATCCACTCTCCATATCTGTGAACTTTTGATTTCTAGTGGACCTGAGACTGCTGTTGATTAGGAAGGAGGCATACAAACTTTCTCCTCTCTCTCATACACACAATCATTCTCATTCACACACACACACACATGAACCCTCTCTCTCTCACACACACACAAACAAACACACACCCACCCACATATACTCAAATACACACGCTCCTTCTCTCACTGACATACATGCTCACATTCATTCTCGCTCACAAACATGCTCCCCTCTCTCTCATACACACATGCTCCCTCTTTCTCTCATATACACACATGCTCTCATAGACACATGTGCTCTCTCTCATACACATGCTCCCTCAAACCCTCACTCTCACCCAGGTCTCTTGCTTTTTATATCCTTGAGTCTTGAGGGGGGGTGCTGGGGTGTCGCATGGCTGCCTCCTGTCTCAGGTTGCCAATGTGTTAGGATGCAATGGTGGTGGCTCTTCGGCATTTTCTAGTCTTCAGACACCGGAGAGATGGTTGTGCTGGCGGCCTATCAGTCCTCCTTTAATTTTCAGCCACCGACGGGATAGGTGTACCGACGGCCTCCCTTAATCTTCAGCCGCCTGTGGGATAGATGTGTTGGCAGCCTATCAGGCCTCTCTTAATGCTCAGCCATCGGTGGGATGGGAGTGCCGGTGGCCCTGCTGCCTCCTTCAGTCTTCTCTGGCTGGACTGCACTGGCGGCCTAACGGGCCTCTTCTTTTGCAGCTCATGCTTTTTTCTATCCCTGCTCACTTGCCACCGACCCCCTGTTATGGTCTGACGGACCTCTAGGGGTCCGCAGTCCAAACATTGGGAACCACTGCCTTAATGTGTAACTTGGAACATAAGAACATAAGAAGTTGCCATACTGGGTCAGACCAAGGGTCCATCAAGCCCAGCACCCTGTTTCCAACAGTGGCCAATCCAGGCCATAAGAACCTGAAAAGTTCCCAAAAACTAAGTCTATCCCATGTTACCATTGCTAATAGCAGTGCCTATTCTCTAAGTGAACTTAATAGCAGGTAATGGACTTCTCCTCCAAGAGCTTATCCAATCCTTTTTTAAACACAGCTATACTAACTGCACTAACCACATCCTCTGGCAACAAATTCCAGAGTTTAATTGTGCGTTGAGTAAAAAAGAACTTTCTCCAATTAGTTTTAAATGTGCCCCATGCTAACTTCATGGAGTGCCCCCTAGTCTTTTTACTATCCGAAAGAGTACATAACCGATTCACATCTACCCGGTCTAGACCTCTCATGATTTTAAACATCTCTATCATATCCCCCCTCAGTCGTCTCTTCTCCAAGCTGAAAAGTCCTAACCTCTTTAATCTTTCCTCATAGGGGAGCTGTTCCATTCCCCTTATCATTTTGGTAGCCCTTCTCTGTACCTTCTCCATCGCAATTATATCTTTTTTGAGATGTGGCGACCAGAATTGTACACAGTATTCAAGGTGCGGTCTCACCATGGAGCGATACAGAGGCATTATGACATTTTCCGTTTTATTCACCATTCCCTTTCTAATAATTCCCAACATTGTTTGCTTTTTTGTCTGCCGCAGCACACTGAACCGACGATTTCAATGTGTTATCCACTATTTATTTAAAAACTTTTATATACCGGTATTAGTATGCATACATCATACCGGTTTACAATGTAACTTAAAAGGCAGAAATTACAATGAACAGGGAGGGCGAACAAGGAGGAGTATACATAGAGCAGGAGGAGGAGGAATTAGAGCAATAAATAAAACTGCAACGGACTATTTACAGGAATATACAAGGCGTAGGCAAGATACTTGCGGAAGCAGTGTATTTAATCAGGGTAGGCTTGTCGGAAGAGCCATGTTTTAAGTTTTTTTCTGAACTTGGCGTAACATGGCTCTAGCCTGAGAGTGGTAGGGAGGGCGTTCCATTGTTTACCCAATTGTTTACCCATTGTTTATCCATTGTTTACCCATATTAGGTGCTACAACCCAAGAAAGAGATCTAGGTGTCTATGACACCTAGATCTCTTTCTTGGGTTGTAGCACCTAATATGGAACCCAACATTGTGTAATTATAGCATGGGTTATTTTTCCCTATATGCATCACCTTGCACTTATCCACATTAAATTTCATCTGCCATTTGGATGCCCAATTTTCCAGTCTCACAAGGTCTTCCTGCAATTTATCACAATCTGCTTGTGATTTAACTACTCTGAACAATTTTGTGTCATCTGCAAATTTGATTATCTCACTCGTCGTATTTCTTTCCAGATCATTTATAAATATATTGAAAAGTAAGGGTCCCAATACAGATCCCTGAGGCACTCCACTGTCCACTCTCTTCCACTGAGAAAATTGTCCATTTAATCCTACTCTCTGTTTCCTGTCTTTTAGCCAGTTTGCAATCCACGAAAGGACATCGCCACCTATCCCATGACTTTTTACTTTTCCTAGAAGCCTCTCATGAGGGACTTTGTCAAACGCCTTCTGAAAATCCAAGTATACTATATCTACCGGTTCACCTTTATCTACATGTTTATTAACTCCTTCAAAAAAGTGAAGCAGATTGTGAGGCAAGACTTGCCTTGGGTAAAGCCATGCTGAATCCCAACAGGGGAGGATCTCTACTTGTAGAGAAGTTGTGCAAGGCGTGCCACAAGGATCATCTCTGTCACCACTCCTATTTAACTTGTTCTGGCTGCAATTGGGAAGTTAATAAGATCTTTTGAGTTCATCCCATCTATTTATGTTCCAAAATGAGGCAGCATGGGCGGTACTGGGTTGCAGAAAACGTGTTCCAGCATCTACGCTGCTGGTAAATTTCTATTGGTTGCCGGTTGCACGGAGGTGTGTTTTTAAAAATCTTTTGCTGGCTTTTAAAATGCTACATGGCTTAGGACTGCCGCAATTAAAAGACCGAATTCAGTGGTGTGTCAGTGGGAGGGAACAAAGATCGAATCAAAAATCACAGCTGCAGTTACCACCAGTAAAAGCTTGGTTACAAAAAAAGATCTTTTACTACAGGGGATGTGAGAGAAGAAGGAGATCTTTTGAAATTTCGAAGAGGGCTGAAAACATGGCTGAATGGCAGTAGCAGTAGTTAAAGTATATGGAAAGGGCTATAACAGGTTGAGCAGTAGCAGTAATTAAGTATATTGCAGGCACTAAACTAGATTGTTAGGCGAGGTACACAGCAGATACACCCTCAACATTTTAATTATTTGAAGTGTTTTAATTATGTGTGCAGATTTTGTTCTGTTCTGTTTTAGAATTATTTTCACTGATGTGTATTATTATATTGATTGTACATCGCTTTGAACGATTTTTAATCAGGAAGAGCGATTCATAAATGTTTATAAATAGGTAATAAATAAATAAATGCACTATAGCCAGGCAGCTTGTTGCTTTTTAAACATTTTCTTACAGAAGATGCTGCTTGGCTACCCAAGACTGTAGAGAAATTCCCAGCTGCTGCTGCTGCTGGCCCTCCAGGGAGGTTTGAAGCAAAGCTTCCATACAAGCTCACTTATGCTCTGTTGTAAATGAAGCTTGTTGCTCTCAAGGAACCATGCCCTGCTCAGCTTTCTCTTTTACTTTTCTTTAGGAGAAAAAAAGAAAATGCCTTTGTTCAGAAACACAAACTATCCAATTCTTTTTCTTTTTTTTTCTTGGAAAAAGGAAACAAAAATCCTGCTTATCTAGCTTTCATTCACTTTTTTTTCCCCCCTCTCTCAGAAGGAGCTATTCTCCTTGGTCTGTTATTTTTAACTCTCACAGCTGTTTCTGCAGCCGGGGCCCCCTTTAGAAAAAGTTTCTTCATTACATGCTCCTGTGCACTAAACAGTGTTTAGCTACAGTCCTTCATCACCACAGGCCTTTTGCACTGTGCAGGAATAAGCAGGTTTCTAAAAATTGATCTTCTTATTTGTTTTTCTTTCGTGTTAATCCCTGGTCTGTGCTGCTGTCTATACCAAAACTTTCTCAGCTCAAGTTCTTGCTCTGTGCCTGGCTTTAGAGCAAAACTAGGTTTCTCAGAAAAAAAAAAAAATCTCTCTTTTTTTTTTTTTCTAGAATGAGTTTCTGCTTTTGCAAACACTTTCAACAATACTTCTTTCTTTGTTCTGAGGCATGGGTCTCTGGCTGTGCCTTTTTTTAGCGCAGAAATCCCTGAACTGACACCATATGTGAGACAGCACAAGCGGTCTGTAACTTCCCATGCTGGACTCTGACTCATGCTGGACTCTGACTCTTCTTATATAATTTAATTTTCTACAAGCACATTATCCAATATGAATGGCTTACCTTCAGCCAACTCCACACTCAACATTTAACTTCATTATTCACATCTCAGCCTTTACCTTCAGTCTTCATATTCTTGCTGGAGACCCAGAGCCTGTCTGTTCCCAGCTGGGCCCAATCTCATATTCATGATCTCTGGGGACCCAACCAAAGAGCTACCTGTTTCCCTACCTTTTAAGGTAGATCAGGCTAGAAGATGCTGGTCCAGCATTGTTTAAGGAGGGCTTTCTGAGACATTTATAAATAGATATTTACCTGGCTAAACTGGGCTTTCTAAAAATTGCCATGCACTTTCTGGCTAAAAGTACATGCATGCTTTAACAGAGTGTGGACCTTTAGCTGGGTTAAAAGAGCCATTCCCAGGGAGTTGGGGTAGGGAGTGGTTGATAGAGATCTGCAGCCAGAAAATGTAACTTTTTTTTATTTTTTTCTGTTTTATTTATTTCATTTTCCTTTACTGTATGCTAAATATTTTTAATGCGCACTAATTTCCATTTAATGGGCACTAACAAAATGAGTGAGCACTGTTCAAAACGAAACAAAAATACCCCCAAAATTCAAATCTCTAGTGGGTAGTGTATAGACCAGGGAGCAAAACAGCATGTGCACATGGGGATTTCTAAAAGTATGCACACTATTTTGTGCCCCAGCCCCATCACCCACACAAATAGCAGGTACAAAGTGCGTGGGCACTTTTAGCATGTGTACTTTATGCTAGTTAAGTAGCAAAAAGAAACTACCTATGTAGTTTCTTTGTGAAAATTAGATACAAAGATGCATGGTAAAAATACCCATATACTTTGCAGCTCTGAGGACTATGCGAAAGTTGGCCCAAATCCTTTTCTTTTCCCCAGGATCAGTATTAAAAGATTTATTCCTTAGGAAATGGAATTTTCTTAAGGCAGGATTTTGATTTATTGCTATGTTGACCCTTATTAGCATGGACTCACAGAAATTAAAAAAAAAAATGGCATTAAAACATTTATACTTTTCTTTCAGTTGGTTAGGTTATAAAATTGTAATGAATATTTTGCAGGAAACGAAACCACAATATCTTGAGAAAATCTTCCATAAACGCAACAAACTTTCTGAGTTTATTTATCAAGATCTGCGACAGCGCGCGCATGTTATAAAACCGGGCGTAGATTTGTTCGCGCCGGGTTGCGAGAACAAATCTACGCCCGGTGTAGATTTTAAGATCTGGCCCTAAGCTTGTGCTTTTCATCTAGTTTTCTCCATTTGCATAACCAAATGAGGCTTCTGAGGAAGGTAGGTACAGATTTCTACCTGCACTAACACTGCCAAATAATGAGCAACTCTAAAGGCAGGTTTATCTTACTGCATTAGTTTGACTGGAATTTGTCACATGGTAGGCAACAGCAGGCTGTTGATGCAATCATTTTATTTATTAATTTTTTTGCTTCAGTAGGCTGATGCTGCCTACCATGTGACAAATTCCAAATTAAATACTACAGTAATTTCCTCACAGAAAAATCCTGTTCTGCACATCTGGGTGGAACGATAACATTCTGGGTCAGTACAGATGAATGATTTCATATATCATCAAGGCAAGGGGTTTTTTTTTTGCATTAAACAAGTGATCTTTACGTCTTGCTAGTAATTCCTGACTGTAGCACCTGTAATTTGATGAAAGGCAGATAAACATTGTGTAGAATAATAGAGTTAGACCCGGTTACTCTATATCTGAGTTCTGAACCTATGCAACAGCTACATGGCAACAGTAGCTAGGATATGTGCATGACCAACAGTTTTTGTTTGTTTCATGTTTTCAGGCCGGTTTTTGCCTAAAATTTGTTGTTGTTTTTTTTTGGGGGGGGGGGGGGGGCGTTTGCTGTTTCGTTTTTATTTGTTTTTGTTTTGCTTAGGCAAGTAGCGTGCACTGTTTGCACTTATGCCCAAATTTTAAAAGCCCCACGCACATAAATAGTGTGCGCTATGGGGTTGATTTTCGGAAACGCACGCGTGCACATGGACGCACTGATTTTATAACATGCGCACATTACCACGCTCATGTTATATAAAATACGATTCCTGCGCTCACATGCATGGGCAGGCGGGTGGCCTCTCCTGCGTGCAACGGGGAGGAATTTTTGAAAAATACGCGCGGCGATGCGATGGATCAGTTCCACTTACCAGTTCCCTCCCAGTCCTCTCCAATGAAGAAGCGGACTGGGAGGGAATTTTCCCATTCCCCTTCCTCCTCTGCCTCCCTTTTCCCCTCTCCTCCCTGACACCTAAAATTCCTTTCCCTACCTTTGTTTTCATTATTTCAGAACTTACTTCATCTGAATAGATGAGGTGAGTTCCACGCGCCGGCTGCACTTCCCCAGGACAGGGCCTAATGGCCGCCGTCCCCAGCCAGCCCCCACCCAGACCGCGCCCCTGGCCCACCCCTTTTGCACAGACCGGGAGATACGTGCGTGGCTGGGTAAGTAAGTTCTGAAATAAAGAAAACAAAGGTAGGGAAAGGAGTTTTAGGTGTCAGGGAGGTGTCTGGTGAAACTGAGGGAGATGAAGAAAGTAATCAAAGCAAAAAGTCAAGCAGAAGAAAGGATTGCCAAAGAGGTAAAGCGAGGTGACAAAACATTTTTCAGATACATCAGAGAAAGGTCCAAGGTAGTATAGTGAAATTGAAAGGTGAAAAGGATCAATGTATGGAGAGAGACGAAGAAATGGCAGAAATATTAAACAAATACTTCAGTTTGGTGTTCACTAAAGAGGACCCTGGAGAAGGACCATCCCTACTTAACAAGATACTGGAGGGGAGTGGAGTAGATGTAACTCCATTTACAGAAGAGAATGTTTGGGAAGAGCTAGGAAAATTAAAAGTGGACAAAGCCATGGGGCCTGATGAGGTTCATCCCAAGATACTGAGAGAGCTCAGAGATGTGCTAGTGGGTCCACTGCATGACCTGTTCAATAGATCCCTGGAAACAGGAGTGGTGCCGACTGATTGGAGAAGAGCAGTTTCGGATAGCAACCAACAAAGACATTGGATTTTATGGTATGGGAAAACAAATAAGCATGGGGGTAACTTGCTGATGCGGCTCTTACTACCCTTAATCAATAAGCCTGATACTTTGGATGCAACTCCAACATTGCTCTCTGCTTCAATGGCAAGAGGTAACAGGGAATTGAAATCAGATAGCAACCAACAAGGGCCTTGACGTTGATGGTTTGGGAAACTAAGTAATAGGGTGACTTGTGTGGTGCAGCTGATGCTACCATAAGCTTGCTGGGTAGACTGGATGGACCGTTTGGTCCTTTTCTGGCATCATTTTCTGTTTCTAAGTTTATAAATCCACTCAAATATGTCCTACCAAAGGAAATGTTTAGTACTGCACTTCAGGTATTGATTCTAAAACAGTTGGACTATTGTAGTTCACTTTATGTGGGATTACCCTGTAAACTGCTGCGGGTGCTGCAATTGATCCAGCATGCAGCAGCGTGGGTTTTATTTGGATTGCATCGGAGCGATCCTATTCAACCAGTGTTAAGGGAGCTGCATTGGTTAGCGGTGGGCTTGAGGTCAAAATTTAAGCTTATCATTTTGGCCCAAACACTTTTAGGTATTGGGAAGAAATGAGTGTTAATGGAAGAAGCTAGAGTGGTATAAATCCGGTCACAATTTGTGATCCAATAATAAAGCATTGCTGAGAGTTCCGGCTAATGGGAGGTATCGTTTACAGAGAACCAGGAATAGAGCTTCTCATATGTTACAGCTGGTATATGAAACTCTCTTTCTGATCAGCCTAGATCTTGAACTGATGTAAAGGTGTTCAGAAAGCAGTTAAAATCAACTTTGTTCAGGGAAGATTTTAATCAATGATTTGTTTTATAATGTGTGTAACTGTAAATTAAAATGTACTTGATGTTTCTGATTGTTGTGATCCGCACTGAACAGTCTGTTGACTGGAGGAAGCAGACTATAAGCACTTGAAAATAAATAATAAATAAATTAAATTAAGGGGGTTTGTAAGTGTTGCGCTGGAGGTGGACCCTTGGCATGGTGCAGGATTGGTACAGCCCTCTGGTCGGACCCAGAGAGCGCCTGCCACCAGGAGACGGAACACACAAGGAGACAGAGGCTAGCTGGAGCTTCGCCATTAACAGTCCAGGGTTTCCGCAGGTTGAGCCCTTGGGTACCCAGACCGCCTGGACTTAGGTGGGCCTCAGATGGTCTCCCGGAGAGGTAGCGGAGGGGTGTGCCCACCACGAGCAAGGGTGTGTGGCTGATGCAGAGAGGATGGACTAGATTCGAACTGGAAACTCCAGAGACCTCAGGGAGGTAACAGTTCAGGAAAGCTCTCCGGGCGAGGCAGGCAGCACCTACAGGTCTAGTCGGGTGAAGGCTGCGGATAGAATCCAAGCAGGTCGGTCTGGTAATCACGGAAGTCCAGAAGAAAATGTCCAAGTGAAGCACAAGGGTCAAAGTCAGAGTATCTGTCCAGAAGTGGTCAGCCAAAGCAGGGGTCAATACCAAGGTCAGTCCGTAGTCAAGGCAAGCAAGGGTCAGTTCCAGGCAGCAGACAAAGAGAGTAGTCAGACAGGCAGTTGTCAGTTCCAGGCAGTAGATGAAGAGAGTGGTCAGGCAGGCAGTGGTCAGTTCCATGCAGCAGACAAAGAGAGTAGTCAGGCAAGCCGAGGTCAGTACCAGAGATCAGTCCGAGAAGGTACTACTTGAGTAAGGACACAGGAAGGAACACAGGGTGCAGGAACACTGGAACACATGGAGACGCTGGAACAAGGAAACGCGGAACACAGGATTAGGCAAACTAGAACACCACGGTGTCGACCCGATTGCCAAAGCGAGGTCCTTGGGACAGGGCCTCACTATTTATAGGGCTACTAAGTGATGTCATCATAGTGCGTCCAGAATCGGTTTTCCCACACTTGGCCCTTTAAAGATTAGGACGTCGGCCTCACTCGTGCCTAGGGGTGGGGCCGAGGCGGCCGAAGATGCGAAGCCCCGACGGGAGCTCCGCTGTGAGGCCTGCGGCATGGAGGAAGCTGGAGAGGGCCGCAGTGAGCGTCGGGGATGTCGGAAACTGGCAGCAGCGGCAAGACGAGCTAGTGGAGGGCAGCCGACGTGAGCAGGCCCGGTCGCGGCACCCTCACGGCTGGGATGCGCAACAGTACCCCCTTTCTAGGCCTCCCCCTTACCGGTTTTTCTGAGTGTTGCTGATGGAATTCTTGAAGGAGATTTTTATCGAGAATGTGATGATAGGGCTTCTTCTGGGCCGAAGCCCTCCCACGAAAGGAGGTATTCCCAGTAACCCCGACGGCATCAGACGTCTAAGACTTCTCTAACTTGTAAGGTGTTCTCAGGTTCCGCTGAGTGTTGCATCGGAGGAGGAGGCCTTTGGGAAGGCCAGGACAGGATCAAGGGTTTGAGTAGCGACATGTGGAAAGTGTTGAAAGTCCCCCACGAAAGCTGGAAGTTTCAGCTGGTAGGTGACTGCTCCTATGCTTCGAAGGACGGGGAATGGACCAATAAATTTGGGAGCTAGCCGTTGGGAAGGCAACCGTAGCTGGATGTGCTTAGTACTAAGCCAGACTCTTTGCCCAGGAAGGAACAGAGGTGCGGTCTGACGATAGGTGTCTGTGATGCGTTTGGCCCAGTCAGCTGCTTGGCAGAGTGTTATGCCAGTCAGCCGAGGAGGCCGACCGAGCCTACCTCTTCTGGCCGTGGTCCAATGCGCTCCAGACCCCCGGGGCCTACTGCAATGTCGAGGAGCCTACCCCTGTGACCGGAATGCTGTCACGGCAGAAGCCCCGCTCCCCGACGTCCTCTAGACGCGCGCGGCTAAGCCAGCCTCTTTCTTAAAGGGGTCAGCGCGGGAAGGCCATTCAACAACCACAGGTCTCCTGCCCTTCCTGAGAGGTATAAATATGCTGTAGCTTCTCCTTTCAGATTGAGTTAGCAAGGATCGTGAATGGATGGAAAGCATCCGGTCTGAGCTACTCTGCCGCGTTCTTGCTGCCGCGGGAAGCTCTCTCTGCCCTGGGTACCTGCTCCTCGGGGGCCCTTTGCTTTCTTTCACTGGCCTATCTGGGATCAGGTACTCGCTCCTTGAGGGCCTGCTCTCCCTGACTTGGTGCCTGATTACCACTACTTCTGCCTGCTGAAGTATATAGCTACCATAAGAACATAAGAAATTGCCACGCTGGGTCAGACCAAGGGTCCATCAAGCCCAGCATCCTGTCTCCAACAGAGGCCAAACCAGGCCACAAGAACCAGGCAACTACCCAAACACCAAGAAGATCCTATGCTACTGATGCAATCAATAGCAGTGGCTATTCCCCAAGTAAACTCGATCAATAGCAGTCAATGGACCTCTCCTCCAAGAACCTATCCAAACCTTTTTTGAACCCAGCTACACTAACTGCACTAACCACATCCTCTGGCAACAAATTCCAGAGCTTTATTGTGCGTTGAGTGAAAAAGAATTTTCTCCGATTAGTCTTAAATGTGCTACTTGCTAACTTCATGGAATGCCCCCTAGTCCTTCTATTATTTGAAAGTGTAAATAACCGAGTCACATCTACTCGTTCAAGACCTCTCATGATCTTAAAGACCTCTATCATATCCCCCTCAGCCGTCTCTTCTCCAAGCTGAAAAGCCCCAACCTCTTCAGCCTTTCCTCATAGGGGAGCTGTTCCATCCCCTTTATCATTTTGGTTGCCCTTCTCTGTACCTTCTCCATTGCAACTATATCTTTTTTGAGATAAGGCGACCAGAACTGTACACAGTATTCAAGGTGTGGTCTCACCATGGAGCGATATACAGGCATTATGACATTTTCCGTTTTATTAACCATTCCCTTCCTAATAATTCCTAACATTCTATTTGCTTTTTTGACTGCTGCAGCACACTGAGCCGACGATTTCAATGTATTATCTACTATGATGCCTAGATCTCTTTCTTGGGTGGTAGCTCCTAGGGGTGTGCATTCGGATTGACCGCATTAGTAAAACGCAACTCATATTTTTTTTTTACTTAAAAAATTGATTCGACATAAACGATCGGATTTCCCACATATCGAACATAGATATGTTCGATATGTGGGAAATCGCGATTGTTGAGCCAAAATAAAAATATAAACCCCCTCACCCTCCTTAATCCCCCCCCCCCGACTTACCACAACTCCCTGGTGATGGAGCGAGGAGTGAGGACGCCATTTCTGCAATCCTTGGCGAGAAGCATGTGACGTCGGCGGCACGTCGAGTGACGCCGGCGTCACGTGATTCCCGGCTCGTTCGCGCCGGACGGCTCGTTCGGCCCAAAAAGAACTTTTGGCCAGCTTGGGGGGGCCTCCTGACCCCCCCAAGCTGGCCAAGCATGTGACGTCGGTGGCACTCGACGTGCCACCGACGTCACATGCTTCTCGCCAAGGATTGCAGAAATGACGTCCTCACTCCTCGCTCGATCACCAGGGAGTTGTGGTAAGTCTGGGGGGGGGGGATTAAGGAGGGTGAGGGGGTTTAAATTTTTTTTTTGCACATATGTACATATACCCAACTCATTGGATTTTTTTTATGTCCATATTGGCCGCAAGTGGGACCCCCTTTCGGACATAAAAAATATGAACATAAAATTTTGCTCTGCACATCCCTAGTAGCTCCTAATATGGAACCTAACATCGTGTAACTACAGCAAGGGTTATTTTTCCCTATGTGCAACACCTTGCACTTGTCCACATTAAATTTCATCTGCCATTTGGATGCCCAATCTTCCAGTCTTGCAAGGTCCTCCTGTATCACAGTCTACCATCTAGTGAGTAATCTAACATTGTCAGTCTGTCTCATCTACAGATCTGCTGCACTGGGAAACCTGCAACCGGAACTCCCTATACCATCTATGTGAGACAGGTCCTGTCTGCCGAGGGTCCCTGGACTACCTCTGGATCACCTCACTACTGCCACCTCTAGAGGTACATCACAGCTATATAATAAAAGACAATATCTGTGTTTGCGTGTCTCGAGTCTAGCCTAGTACTGTGGTCCCTCAGGGGGCTCTTCCCCGTGGGTGTGGTCATCTCCACAGTACCTATGAATCCACTCAAACACCTCAAAACCATAACACAGAACCACTCCCTTACTTGGTTCCAGAGCCGGAGTATGATTTGTGCTGTAGATTGGGTTGCAGGTGAGGGTACTCTGAGTGGAACCGGCAGGGGTAGGCGAGGTTGACAGCCAAAGACTACAGCGAAGGGTGAAACTTCCATGGCAGAGGCGATATGGGTGATATGGCATAGTTCTGCTCATGGCAGGATGTCAGCCCAGTTATCTTGCTGGTCGTTGACATATGATTGCAGGAAGGTTTTTAAAGACCAAGTAGTCCTCTCGGCCTGGCCATTTGCTTGTGGATGATATGCTGATGTTAAGTTTAACGAGATATTGAACTTTTTACAGAGAGACCTCCAATATTTAGCGTAAATTGAGGATCACGATCGGAGATGATTTCTTGTGGTAATCCATGTAAACAAAATACGTTAAGACGAGTCGAGCTAGCTCTGGAGCTGATGGGAGTCCAGGTAAGGGGACAAAGTGGGCCATTTTTGAGAACCGGTTTTGAAGGATGCAGATCCACGATGAAGTCTGTGGAAAGACTAGACCAGGGCTCATTGGCGTAGGAAGTGGTTGAAGAAGCCCCCATGGGCCACCAATCAGGGGTTTTTGCTGTACGCAAACTGGACAGGAGTCCATGTATTCTCAGGAGTCCTTTGTCATACCAGGCCACCAATAGTGCCTTCAGAGTATCTCGAGCGTTCGGGCTCGGCCGGGGTGACTGGCCAGCTTGGAGTCGTGAGCCCAATGAAGTACACGTTCACAGAGATGGCCGGGGACCACTGTCTTCCCGGCTGGTACCATGGAGGTGACTGCAATAGATATGCAGGCTGGATCAATAATGTGCCTGGGAGTCTCAGGTATGTCTTCTGGCTTGACGGAGCAAGAGAACACGTCTGCACGGAGATTTTTCACCGCTGGGTGATAGCAGAGCTCGAAGTTGAAGCGTGCAAAGAATAGGGCTCAGCGGGCTTGTCTTGGGTTAAGTAGCTGGGCCTCCTTTAGGTGTTCCAGGTTTTTATGGTCGGTAAATATTGTGAATCTGTGTTGCGCTCCTTCAAGCCAGGGACGCCATTCCTGGAGGGCAGGTTTCACTGCTAGGAGCTCGCAGTCCCCTATGGTATAATTTTGTTCTGTGGAGGAGAATTTATATGTGAATAAAAGGAACATGGAACTAGGGTTCCCTTGGTGGGGAATTGACTTAAGACCGCTCCTGCTCCAATAGCAGATGCATCGACTTCGACTATGAAGAGGCGGTTAGGATCCGGGTGACGTAACCATGGGCCAGTACTGAAGGCCTCTTTCAAGGCATAGAATGCTGATTGGGCCTTGGGACTCCACACTCGAAGATCACATCCTTTCCTCGTCATAGCGGTGAGTGGAGCGGCCAGCATGGAGTAATTGGCGATGAAGTTTCAATACTAATTTGTAAATCCAAGGAATCTTTATAGGGCTCGGAGACCCACTGGTTGAGGCCAATCTCGAATACCCTAGAGTTTGTCTGGGTCCATGGTGAACCTGCGGTTGGAGATGATGTAGCCCAGGAGTTGCTCAAAAATGCACTTCGCCAATTTAGCATAGAGATGGTGGTCTCTGAGATGCTGGAGGACTGTTTGAACGTGGGAACGATGATACTTCAGATCTTTGGAGAAGATTAATATATTGTCCAGATACACTACGACAAATGAGTACAAAAGGTTCCAGAAAATCTCGTTCATTAGCCGCTGGAAGACTACAGGGGCGTTGCAAAGCCAGAAGTACTACGTACTCGTAATGTCCATCTCTTGTGTTGCAGGTGGTTTTCCAGATGTCTTCCGGTTGAATCCCTACTAGGTTATATGCCCCACGTAGTCTAGTTTAGTAAAGATTTGTATGCCCTGCAGGTGGTCGAACAGTTCACTGATAAGTGGCAGTAGGTACAGGTTCTTACGGGTTACTGCGTTCAAACCGCGGTAGTCTATGCATGGTCTTAGACTGCCGTCCTTTTTCTTTACAAAGAAGAACCCAGCACCTGCTGGGGAAGTAGAGGGTCTTATGAACCCTTTGGCAAAATCATCCTTGATGTATGCTGACATCGCTTGGGTTTCTGGGGAGTGAAAGAGGATAGGTTGTGCCCTTGGGAGCCTGGTTTCAGGTAGGAGTTCTATGGGGCAGTTGAACTTCAGGAGTGGAGGCAGGATATCAGCGTTTTGTTTGGCGAACACGTCTTTAAATTCCAAGTAGGGAGCAGGTAATCCGGGAAGGGTTATAGAGCTTAGGACTGTCACGGATGGAGATACTTGCGTAAACAATGGGTTTGACATCGGGGGCCCCACTGGGTGAGTTGCAGGGATTGCCAGTCGAAGTGGGGTACATGTAACTGAAGCCAAGGAAGTCCAAGGACTATGGGGTGTGTTGATCATTTCAAGATCAGGAGGGAGATCTCCTCGTCATGGAGAGTCCCAGCAGTGAGGCGAATAGCCAAAGTACAGGTGAGTGATACGATCAGAACATAAGAAATTGCCATGCTGGGTCAGACCAAGGGTCATTCAAGCCCAGCATCCTGTTTACAACAGAGGCCAAACCAGGCCACAAGAACCTGGCAATTACTCAAACACTAAGAATATCCCATGCTACTGATGCAATTAATAGTAGTGGTTATTCCCTAAGTAAACTTGATTAATAGCCGTTAATGGACTTCTCCTCCAAGAACTTATCCAAACCTTTTTTGAACCCAACTACACTAACTGCACTAACCACATCCTCTGGCAACAAATTCCAGAGCTTTACTGTGCGTTGAGTGAAAAAGAATTTTCTCCGATTAGTCTTAAATGTGCTACTTGCTAACTTCATGGAATGTCCCCTAGTCCTTCTATTATTCGAAAGTGTAAATAACTGAGTCACATCTACTCGTTCAAGACCTCTCATGATCTTAAAGACCTCTATCATATCCCCCCTCAGCCGTCTCTTCTCCAAGCTGAACAGCCCTAACCTCTTCAGCCTTTCCTCATAGGGGAGCTGTTCCATCCCCTTTATCACTTTGGTTGCCCTTCTCTATACCTTCTCCATCACAATTATATCTTTTTTGAGATGCAGCGACCAGAACTGTACACAGAATACAAGGTGTGGTCTCACCATGGAGCGATATAGAGGCATTAAGACATTTTCCATTTTATTAACCATTCCCTTCCTAATAATTCCTTACATTCTGTTTGCTTTTTTGACTGCTGCAGCACACTGAGCTCCTAATATGGAACCTAACATCGTGTAACTACAGCAAGGGTTATTTTTCCCTATATGCAACACCTCTGTTGCATCCGTCGGTTCCCGAAGCCCTCTGTCTGCCCTCCTCACCTCTTTGGCACCTCCCTCTTCGCCCGTGGGAAGATTGGCTGCCACGGCATGTCTCTGCTGAGGTCCTCTGGCGTCCCTGGACCGCCTCCACGCTGCTAACCGCCATGTTTCCTGGAGGCCTACGGGTGCGCGCGTGGCGCGGCCCCGACTGAAGTACTGGCAATGGCGTGAATCTCGGTGGTGTCCCCCGAAGATGACATCACCCACGATGGATATTTAAGGTCTTAGAATTTGCTAACAGATCGAGTTAGCAAGGATAAGGATAAGGTTACGGATAAGGATTCATTCTATCTACGCTACTCTGCCTCCTTGGACTAACCAGGGGTACTCGCTCCTTGGAGGCCTCGCTCTCTCTTACTTTGTAGATTGCAGTCTGGAACCAGTACTCGCTCCTCGAGGGCCCTTGTTCCCAGACTTCTTCATATTCACTTCTGCCTGGAAGTCAGCACTGCCTACTACATCTGTGAGTTACCATCGCTGTCTCGGAGCTTTCCCTGGAACCAGGTACTCGCTCCTCGAGGGCCTATACTTTCCAGCTCCTAGGCTTCTATGAGACATTGTCAGGTCTATCCAGTACCGAGCGGTAGGAAGAGCTGCGTTACTGCCCGGCGCACCCGCGGATGCCACACGCACAGTGCAGCTCACCTACCGCTCGATCCTGAACAATAATTTTATGCAAATGTAAACCGCGTCTAAGAAGGGTCCGTGAAGCGTTAGGCCCGCGCAACCCATTTTACTGGATAGAGCGCCTATACAGTATCCTGGGTGCGCGGGCCTAACGCTTCACGCCACGCTGGTATCTGTCATTTCAAATGTCATTTGAAATGACAGATACCAGGAAGTCGGGACTGCCAGTCCCCCTCCCCTCCTCCCGAAGCAGGGCGCGAAAAGCAGCCTTGCTCCGGGAGGAGGGGAGAAGGGACTGGCAGTATGAAGCGGCGAAGCGACTTACTTTTTGCACCCCCCTCCGGACATCGGACGACCTCTCCTGCCTCCCGCTGCGCGACTTACTTTTTTTTCCAGCCGTCCGGCCATCAGGAAGAACGGATCGTGCCTCCCGGGGAAGATGGATACCAGCACGGGGGAAAGCGGCCCCTGTGCATGCAATTGGCCGCTCAAGACGTGACGCCAAACGTCGTGACGTCACGTCTTGAGCGGCCAATTGCATGCACAGGGGCCGCTTTCCCCCGTGCTGGCATCCATCTTCCCCGGGAGGCAGGGGAGCACGATCCGTTCTTCCTGATGGCCGGACGGCTGGAAAAAAAAGTAAGTCGCGCAGCGGGAGGCAGGAGAGGCCCGGCAGGGTAAGCGTCCAGCTCGGCGCTCTGAGGGCGTCCGGTGCTTTACCGAGGCTCTGCTAACTTTTCTTAAGACAACTCTTGCGGGGGGGGGGGGGGAGGGAGAGAACTGGAGTTGGCGGGATGCGCTCGTGGACATTCCCTGCATGCACGCGCACCGCTGCTCCGTCTCGGGACTCGGCAGCGGCTTTGTGACCTAACAGATCCGTTCTTCCTGATGGCCGGACTGCTGGAAAAAAAAGTAAGTCGCGCAGCGGGAGGCAGGAGAGGCCCGATCGGGGCTGCAAAAAGTAAGTTGCTTCGCCGCTTCACACCGTCAGTGTCTCTTCTTCTCTCCTCCCGAAGCAGGGCGCGAAAAGCAGCCTTGCTCCGGGAGGAGGGAAGAAGAGACACTGACAGTGTGAAGCGGCGAAGCGACTTACTTTTTGCTTTTACATTTTTTTTGGTTTTTTTTGCTTCGGGAGGAGGGGAGAGGACTGGGGCTGCCCCGGAGACCGGCACCCATGATTGCGGCCGGGGCAGGTGAGCGGGGGCTGGGGGAAAGCTTGCCACTTACCCTTACCCCTGCCTCTACCGCAGGGGTAAGGGTAGGCGGTAAGTTAGCAGGTTAAACGCGCGACAAAACGGCAGGGAAAGATAGCGATAGTCGGGGCGCGGGTTATGGGATGCTAGGGAATAGCTAATTCGCTCGTTTGCATGCAATATACATGCCGCGTGCGGAAGGGGTTGCCCGGGGATTTTAGGACGCGGTAGGAGAAGGTTAAAGGGGATTCGGGATCGCAGGAAGGGATAACGCGGCCGGAAAGTGAGTAGAACGCGGGTTAGGAGCAGGGTAAACGCGGCCGCACTTTACAGGATAGACCTGTGTGTGAGTCTTACCAGCTGGTTCGGTACATGAACTCTGCTTACCCTGCCTACTCACTATATTTCAGTTTCTCTACAGCTCAGCCTCCAGGGATCGCTGTTCCAGCTTCTGAGGGACTACAGCCCAGCCAGGCATTCCAGCTCACTACTGCCACCTCTGGTGGTTCAGTATACTGTCTAATGAAAGAACTAGTGTGTGTCTGTCTCCATACTCTGAGCCTGACCGGTGGTCCCTCTCAGGGTCTTCCCCGAGAGGCATGGTCAACTGCCACTGGTCCAAGGATCCACCCACAACTCTCCTAAATACTACAGAATGCTAACTCCTATCTGATTACTGCTCCCATCAGATAGCGGTTTCAGAACAGATCGCTAACTCCCAAGCAGACTGTTAACTCCGAACAGAACATCCTTGCACTTGTCCACATTAAATTTCATCTGCCATTTCGATGCCCAATCTTCCAGACTTGCAAGGTCCTCCTGTAATGTATCACAGTCCGCTTGTGATTTAACTACTCTGAATAATTTTGTATCATCCGCAAATTTGATAACCTCACTCGTCGTATTCCTTTCCAGATCATTTATATATATATTGAAAAGCACCAGTCCAAGTACAGATCCCTGAGGCACTCCACTGTTTACCCTTTTCCACTGAGAAAATTGACTATTTAATCCTACTCTCTATTTCCTGTCTTTTAACCAGTTTGTAATCCACGAAAGGACATCGCCTCCTATCCCATGACTTTTTAGTTTTCGTAGAAGCCTCTCATGAGGGACTTTGTCAAATGCCTTCTGAAGATCCAAATACAGTACATCTACAGGTTTATCTTTATCCACATGTTTATTAACCCCTTAAAAAAAATGAAGCAGATTTGTTAGGCAAGACTTCCCTTGGGTAAATCCATGTTGACTGTGTTCCATTAAATCATGTCTTTCTATATGCTCTACAATGCTGATCTTGAGAATAGTTTCCATTATTTTTCCCGGAACTGAAATCAGGCTTACTGGTCTATAGTTACCCGGATCACCCCTGGAACCTTTTTTAAATATTGGGGTTATATTGGCCACCCTCCAGTCTTCAGGTACAATGGATGATTTTAATGATAGGTTACAAATTTTAACTAATAGATCAGAAATTTCATTTTTGAGTTCCTTCAGTACCCTAGGATGCATACCATCCGGTCCAGGTGATTTGCTACTCTTTAGTTTGTCAATTGGGTCTACTACATCTTCAGGTTCACAGTGATTTCATTCAGTTCGTTTCACTCATCACCCCTGAAAACCATCTCTGGAACTGGTATCTCCCCAACATCCTCATTAGTAAACACGGAAGCAAATAATTCATTTAGTCTTTCTGCAATGGCCTTATCTTCCCTAAGAGCCCCTTTAACCCCTCGGTCCTCTAATGGTCCAACCGACTCCCTCACAGGTTTCTTGCTTCAGAATTATTTTGAAAAGGTTTTATTATGAGTTTTTGCCTCTATGGGCAACTTCATTTCAAATTCTCTCTTCGCCTCTCTTATCAATGTTTTACACTTAACTTGACAATGCTTATGTTTTATCCTATTTTCTTCAGATGGATCTTTCTTCCAATTTTTGAAGGATGTGTTTTTGGCTAAAACAGCCTCTTTCACCTCACCTTTTAACCATGACGGTAATCGTTTTGCCTTCTTTCCACCTTTTTTAATGTTTGGAATACATATGGACTGCACCTCTAGGATTGTATTTTTAAACAATGTCCAAGCCTGTTGAATACTTTTAACCTTTGCAGCTGCACCTTTTAGATATTTTCTAACTATTTTCCTCATTTTATCAAAGTTTCCCTTTTGAAAGTTTAGTGTTAAGACTGCATATTTACTGATTGTCCCCCTTCCAGTTATTATTTTAAATTTGATCATGTTATGATCACTGTTGCCAAGTGGCCCCACCACCGTTACTTCTCTCACCATATCCTATGTTCCACTAAGAATTAAATCTAAAATAGCTCCCTCTCTTGTTGGTTCCTGAACCAATTACTCCATGAAGCAATCATTTATTACATCCAGGAACTTTATTTCTCTAGCAAGTCCTGATGTTACATTTACCCAGTCAATATTGGGGTAATTGAAATCTCCCATTATTATTGCACTGCCAAATTGGTTTGCTTCCCTGATTTCTCTTTGCATTTCATCATCTGTCTGAACATTTTGTCCAGGTGGATGGTAGTATACTCCTATCACTATACTCTTACCCAACACACATGGGATTTCTATCCATATAGATTCTACTGAGCATTTAGTTTCTTGTATGATCTTTATCCTGTTGGACTCTATACCCTCCGGGACATAAAGTACGACACCCCCTCCAAGTTGATCCTCCCTATCATTGCGATATAATTTGTACCCTGATATAGCATTGTCCCATTGGTTATCCTCCTTCCACCAAGTCTCTGTGATGCCAATTATGTCAATCTCATCATTTGCTGCTATACACTCTAACTCTCCCAGCTTACTTCTTAGACTTCTGGCATTGGCATAAAGACATTTCAAAGTGTATTTTTTGTTTGTTTTATCATCCTGCTTTTCAGTTGTTTGGAATAATTCGGAAATCGTGAGCTTCAGTGATTTTTTACATATAGGCATATGGACTATGTTTGCTTTTAATGGAACCTCTCTGTTGGAATGCTCTAATTCTCCTGTCTCATTAGTATCCTTCAAGGATACATTTCTCCGAACCATGCACTGCTGAGTGACTGTCGGCTTTCCCCGGTGTTCTAGTTTAAAAGCTGCTCTATCTCCTTTTTGAAAGTTAGTGCCAGCAGCTTGGTTCCACTCTGGTTAAGGTGGAGCCCATCCTTTCGGAAAAGTCTCCCCTTTCCCCAAAGGTTTCCCCAGTTCCTTACAAAGCTGAATCCCTCTTCCCTGCACCATTGTCTCATCCACACATTGAAACTCTGGAGCTCTGCCTGCCTCTGGGGACCTGCACGTGGGACAGGAAGCATTTTAGAGAATGCCACCCTGGAGGTTCTGGATTTCAGCTTCCTACCTAAAATCCTAAATTTGGCTTCCAGAACCTCTCTCCCACATTTTCCTTTGTCATTGGTGCCCACATGTACCACGACAGCCGGCTCCTCCCCAGCACTGTCTATAATTCTATCTAGGTGATGCTTAAGGTCTGCCACCTTCGCTCCAGGCAGGCAAGTTACCAGGCGGTCCTCACATCCACCAGCCACCCTGCTATCTACATTTCTAATAATCTAATCACCAACTATGATGGCCAGCCTAACCCTTCCCTGCTGGGCAGTAGCCCTGGGAGGCTTATCCTCAGTACGAGAGGACAATACATCACCTGAAGAGCAGGTCCTTGCTACAGGATCACTTCCTGCTACACCAGGGTGATGTTCTCCTACTGGGAGACCTTTCTGATCCAAGGCAGCACTGGGGCTGCCAGACTGGATTTGGGACTTGGCTACTATGTCCCTGAAGGTCTCATCAATGTACGTCTCTGTCTCCCTTAGCTCCTCCAAGTCTGCTACTTTAGCTTCCAGAGATCGGAATCGTTCCCTGAGAGCCAGGAGCTCTTTGCACCAAGTGCACACATACAATCTCTCACTAGCGGGTAAAAAAAATTATACATGTGACACGCAGTGCAAAAGACTGGAAAGCCCCCCTCTTGCTGCTGGACTGCTGCCTTCATCTTAGTTTTATTGAGTTCCTAGTTAAGTTTAGTATACTAAGGGAGTTGGAATGAGAGTACTTTAAATTTAGAGGTGAATTTACTAATTAATCAGCTAGTGTCCTACAAGGGGATGGTTAAACTTTGAATAAGGGCTGGTACAATAGTATGATTTAGATAAGACCCTGATTGATTTTTAATGAGAACGTGTCTCATGCCTAAAAATCAAGGGTTGAGTGGGTGGGAAAGACAGACACTAGAATTAACTATCTCTGGCTTGCTTATTACGTCAGACACACACAAACTCTAAAGAATATATCCCTTAATTTCACCTTTCATCAAACTTTTCTAAGCCCAAACATTTCTGAAAGCTATACTTACCAATCCTCTAACTACCGTTAAATTAATCTTCACTCAGTTAATGGAAGGGTTAACGGCGCACGCTTCCGGTCCTCCTCTACTGCAAAGGGTGTGGGGCCTCTGGAAGCTGGGGCTGTGGAAGTCAATCCCTGATCGCTTGCGGTGACCTCTGGATTCCTCTCCCGGGGGATGCTGGGAGCAGTATGCAGATGAGCCTTCCGGTCCTCCTCTACTGCAAAGGGTGTGGGGCCTCTGGAAGCTGGGGCTGTGGAAGTCAATCCCTGGATTGCTTGCGGTGACCTCTGGACTCCTCTCCTGGGGGATGCTGGGAGCAGTATGCAGATGAGCCTTCCGGTCCTCCTCTACTGCCTCTCTACTGGTTCTCCTTGAATTGAGGTGATACATAGTGGTACCTCCAATTGTTGGACTGGTACCTGAAGGAGTGTGACAATCTCTTCTAAAATGAAATTTCCACTCGCCACAGTGTCCATGAGGGCAGTGGTGGTGAATAAACGTGACTCCCTAAGGAGGGAGACAGGCAGCAACAGTTGAGGGCCAGAAACTGTAGCGCCTAAGCTTGGACTCCCGCCAGGCTCAAGCTTTGGAGTTTTCCTGGACGCACAGGACAAGTCTGGAGAGGATGTCCAGAACCACCGCAATATAAGCAGAGACCAGATTTTCTTCGTTAGAGACGTTCCTCTGGAGATAGGCGGCCACTTTTGATCTGCATTGGCTCCTCGGGAGGTTGAGGGGCCACTGGTAAGGCTGAACGAGGTGGCCGTAGGGCAGGAGGTCGAAGAGCTCTTACCTCCTGAAGCCATTGCCGAAGACGGTAGTCGATTCTACTGACCAGGGAGATCAGATATTCCAGAGATACGGGGATCTCATGGGTGGCTAGCTCATCTTTAAGGGCAGGAGGCAGTCCCTCGAGGTAGAGTGCCTGCAGGCAGTCCTCTTGCTAATCCAAGTCAGTTGCTAAAGTTCTGAACTCCACTGTATATTCAGCGAACAAGTGCGAACCTTGATGGAGGTGGAGTAGGTGGTGGCCAGAAACAGCCTGTCGACCTGGGTCCTCAAAGGTGCGTTGGAAGACAGAAATGAACCGGAGGAGCTGTCGAAGAATTGCGTCGGAGCGCTCCCAGAGCAGGGAAACCCATGCCATATCCTTCCCCTCAAGACGCGAGAGGATGAACGTGATCTTTATCACTTCGTCGGGAAAAAGTGAGGGGTGCAGTGAGAACTGTATATAACACTGGTTTATGAAGCCTCGACAAAGGCGAGGATCCCAATTGAAATGCGGGGGAGCTGGGAGGGCCAGTAGTGCCCATGAGGACAAGGATTTTCTTTTTCCTTCCTTTTCTTTTTCCTTCCTCTCCCAGTTTAAGCATCCCTGTTTTTTGTAACTGCTTTCTTCCGCACTACAGTTCCAGTTTGTTTTTTCTTTCTATGCACCACTGTTTTAATGTAAACCAGCATGATGTGATTTTATCCTGAATGCCGGTATATAAAAACCTTAAATAAATAAAATAAATAAATAAAGGATGGGCAAGAGCCCCTGGGTTGGCCATGGTAGATTCCTCCAGTTGAGAACGCATCTTTTCCACGGAGGAGGCCAATGCTTCCATGATCCATTGTTGTTCTCGAACACGAGCGACCTGACCAGGGATGGCCTGCAAGGCAGGAGACTCCGCCTTGGCAACCTGTTGTGCTGGAGGTGAACCCTTGGACTGGTGCAGGATTGGTCAGACCCAGAGAGTGCCTGCCACCAGGAGGCGGAGCACATGAGGAGACAGAGGCTAGCTGGAGCTTCGCCAATAACAATCCAGGGTTTCCGCAGGTTGAGCCCTTGGGTACCCGGATTACCTGGACTTAGGTGGGCCTCAGATGGCCTCCCTGAGAGGTAGCGGAGGGGTGTGCCCACCACGAGCAAGGGTGCGCGGCTGATGCAAAGAGGATGGACTAGACCCGAACTGGAAGTTCATTTATATAGGGTGGTTTGCCTACAAGACTTTGTATGCTCATCCACCCAGAATGGTAGAAAATCAGAGGAAGAATCTCAACTGGGCAGACTCAATGGACCTGTACTTGTCATGATTTACTATATTACTATGACCTGGTATAGTGAAATGATGAATATATGTTAGCACTGCCATAAAAGGGTAAGGTGAAATGATCAACATAAAGTATCCTATTGAGCAATGGTATTGTTGCATTTACTGTACAGGAGGTATCATATTCCTATATCTGCCTTCAACTCCTTCTCAATTTCCAATTCCTTTCCCCTGCTCTCTTATTTTCTCCCTTTTTCTTTTTAGTTCTTTCTTCTTCTCTAACAGAGGTTTGTTCTCCACCCCTGAGATCCCAGGGTCATCTAATTTACTTCTCTGCAGTAACCTTTTTAGTATAGTACAGACAAGACTCAGACCTTTATTTAAGAAAAGGTGCTGCAAGCCTAAAGATCTGAATGAGTACAATACTGTGATGCTAAGTTGTGCATAGCAGCAATTAATATTTTTCAGTTTTCTTTATCAGAAACAAATGATCTAACATAAGCTAAACTGTGCAGCAATAAATATTTTCAAAGTAATTACAAAAATGAGTAAGGTAGTTATTTATATATGAGCTTTATTTTGTCTTTCAGAGTAAACACTATGTCATTGTCATACAGGCGCTAAAAGCACTTTAGAAAAATCCTAAGATTTGTTCCAAGCAAATATTCATTTTGCTTCTAGAGCTCCTATAGCATGGTGCAAGTATAGGACTAATCTCAAATCATCCTTGGGAGCAAACCCTGAGAACTGAGGATGATTATTGTTTATGAGTCCTTACCTGTGGATCTGAGAATGACTGACGAGGCCGTGTGGGATCGATAGACACTGTCGCAACTTATTTCTGAAAGGAATGGATGGCCCTGGGTTGCTGTTTCTCTGGCTGTGCCTGCTTCTACACTTCCCAGCTCTATCATGGGTTTTTGAACGGCTGAGATCTTTGTAACATATCCTTTCTCCATCTGGGACAGTTCTAGACAATAGTCTCCCATGAGCTGGTGGTGTTGATGTTATGCTTCTGTCTGACGATGGGGATCAGTTGTGCCCTCGGAATGGCATAGATCGATGTGGGCTAGGCATGTTGATGAAATTTCACAGCCTAGATCTCACCAGCTGGCTAATGGATAGTAGAGGACACAATCATCACTTTTTTTTGCCATACCTACTGCATTTGTCACAGCTCTTGCAACAAATGGAAATACTGAAAATGGTTCTCATGCTATAGCTTTTCAGTAGCTTAGTATAGTCAAAATGATGTACATAACACATCACTTCCATGAAAGACTAGGATGACATAATTATCCT
The DNA here is from genome assembly GCF_901001135.1 of Rhinatrema bivittatum. Taxonomy (NCBI): domain Eukaryota; kingdom Metazoa; phylum Chordata; class Amphibia; order Gymnophiona; family Rhinatrematidae; genus Rhinatrema; species Rhinatrema bivittatum. The sequence goes on along the minus strand of NC_042620.1, from coordinate 25,146,678 downwards.
ATGGTATGAATTGAACAGTTTGATAGTATTTTCTTGAATCATTATTGTTACCATGTACAACAGTGGAGACCTCGTATTCACAAGTCTGCCTCTAACTCTCCCTTATTTTTCCATTCTTTGCCTCCTTCTCGTGCTTCTTTCACCCTTTCATTCTCGTTCTTTCACTAGTCTCCTTTCTTCTTCCTTATTTCTCCTTAAGTCTTTTGTGCCTGGTCTTTATGGAGGCAATAAGCAAATTAGTTGCAATGCTACAAACCCCATAATTTTTTATCCACGGGGTTTGCCAGCATAATCAGTAGCAGGTCTAAAGTTAGCTGGTTACCTTATCCCTAGATTCATCACATATTATATGTTTCCTAACACTTTTCAGTTATGCCCCCAGAATACCTCATTTTTATCCAGCAGGATAAGGACTTATCTGGCTACAATCTAGCAGACTTATCTGGCTACAATCTGGCAGAAAAGGACCAAATGGTCCATCCAGTCTGCCCAGCAAGCTTATGGTAGCATCAGCCGCACCATACAGGTCTCCCCCATAAAGGTATCATCAGGGGATGGCAACTGACGTGCCTTACAAGTTACCCTCATACTTAGTTTCCCAAACCGTTAAAGTACCGTTAAAGTACTCGGACAGCACCCTTGTTGGGTGCTGTCCGAGTCCAATTCCCTGTTATCACTTGCCATTGAAGCAGAGAGCAATGTTGGAGTTACATCATAAGTATCAGGCTTATTGGTTAAGGGTAGTAACAGCTGCATCAGCAAGTTACCCCCATGCTTGTTTTCCCAGACAATAAAATTCATGTCCTTATTGGTTGTATCTGAAACTAATTCCCCTTTTCCTCTTTCCCCCTGCCATTAAAGCAGAGAGCAATAATGAGTTGCATCAACAGTATAAAGGGTTGTTGGTTAAGGGTAGTAACTGCCACACCAGCAAGTTACTCCTATGTGCTCTTTTCCTCATTTCCATACTCTAGCCTTTAGGGATCCACAGTGTTTATCCCATACCCCTTTGAAATCTTTCACCGTTTTTGTCTTCACCATCTCCTCCGGAAGGCCATTCCAGGCATCCACCACTCTCTCGGCGCCATGCATGAAAAGGAATGAGCATTAATAACACTGTCAAATTGAATGACTAGCGCTGGAAAGGCAGTAAAACAAAATTGTTTTTGGAATTGTGATTAAAATATACAAAGTATCCCCTGAGGAAGACTGGAAACAGTCGAAACATGGCCCATGTCGGGACAAATTGAGAAATAATACATCTACAGTGGGGCTAAGTATAATTTATTCTAGGATTTCATTCTAGGATTTCAATGATTAAACAAATTAAATGACGGTGGACATTTAAATTGTGTAAGGATAAAATAAGTATAAGAGATTTTAGAAATACACAAATAAATGAGTTTTGGGGTTTTGGGATAAAACGAATTTTGAAAATAAAATATAAAATTTTTTTAGTGGATTAAAATTAAAAAATGCTTTTGAATAAACAGAGGAACGATACCAAATGATTATATACCTAGTGCTTGAATAAACGCTGAATTTGCCTGAGGCCCATTGCGTGGCGAGAGGCGATGGATTAAATTCCATTTGCACTAATACTGATGGTATTCGTTCCTATGCAATTAGTTTATAAGTATAATTTATTTAGTACTTTAAAAATTATATAAAAAAGAACATAATACATCCTCCTTTTTTGTATTGAGTGAATTGGTAGGTGAGGATATTTAGCTTCTGTTGGATTGAAGAAATATTTCCTGACATTGGTTCTGAGTCTTCCTCCCTGGAGTTTCATTTCTTGACCCCTAGTTTTACTGATTTCTTTCCAACTGAAAAGGTTTGTCAATTGAGCATCATTAAAACCTTTGAGGTATCTGAAGGTCTGTATCATATCCCCCCTGCACCTCCTCTCCTCCAGGGTATACATATTTAGGTCCTTCAACCTCTCCTCATTTGATGGAGCTCCCCACCATCACCCTTCTCTGGACCACCTCCATCCTGTCTCTGTCCGTTTTGAGATATGGCTTCCAGAACTGAACACAATATCCCAGGTGAAACCTACCAAGGACCTGTACAAGGGGATGGGAGTGAAATTTATGGCATGGCAGATAATACCATAAGCTTGCTACGCAGACTGAATGGACCATTTGGTCCTTTTCTGCTGTCATATCTATGTATCTATGTTTCAACTTTGAAATCTTAATAGTCAAAAATATAAGGGCTTACCTACACTTTAAATTTCATCTTTCAGTCTGCTGACTGACCAACATCGTGTCAAAGAAATAGGAAAAAGAAAACAGCATCAATCATAGCAAAAAATGTACAAGGCAGATCTTCAGGCCATATTTTTTATAGACATAAAATGTGAAGCAATTTTTTTTTTACCTGAGAGGCATATAGGAAAGAAATAGTACATAGGAAGATACAGCTACCCTAGAAGTGAGCATACTTTTCAGCATGATCCTGAAATGAACAAAACAGAAAATCTCGACCGCCTGGTATTTCTTACTTATCTGATGGATTTTCTTTTAGTTCAATAAGGAAAAAGCATGCATCTCAATGATTCATGTCTCAATATTTAGTATGAGAAAAATTAACTAGGTAAAACACCTCACTATGTAGCCCATGAAACGAAAAACAAAAAGCTGATAAAACATAAAGCACTATAGGTTAACCTAAACCACTTTTCTCTAATCATGTAATATATATTATACTAGTGAACTCTATGTCAGAAATTGTGCACGAGATGTCTAATCCACTGCCTCTTGCCTCGCAATGGCAACGAGCAGTATCAGAAGTGTGTGTACAAGGTCATTCATCTGTTGGTTCCACAACCTAAATTAAATCATTCTCATGTTAGTTGCTACTAAATAGAAAACAAATTAAAAAAAATATGTGACAAAATGAACAGAACAACCCTTGTTAAAAATACTTATCTCAAAAATTCATTCTCTGCTGAGTAGATCTGTATTCTTGAACACTACCGAAAAGCTATTTGGCCACTAGTAAACCAATCTAGAGACCCAACATAGGCCCATGCTTCAACGCTTCACTAGTGCCCACTTCAGGAGTCACAATTTCTGCAAAGTATAATAAAAATAGACCATTACAAATGGGAAAAACCACAAATTCCATACACACTAAAATAACGCGTCATCATATAACCAATCTCTAAATTAAATGCTGTTTGTCTCAACATGGCGCTGCCACTCAAAAGGATGCTGTCAGAACAGTTCCCGTACCTTTAAACTTATCATCCAATCAGAATCATAAGCCTCCAAGCAATAGAAATCAAGGCACAGCATCCTATATGCTATCACACTGTTCAATGCTAATAGTTTAACAAATAGTGAACTGCAAGCATCACTAATGAGATGACAGAATTGTATGCCATTTATATCAGCAAAACAACCACTCTATTTCTTTGTTCAGTCCAAGTGGTGCACTTGTAATTTGTTATATATTGGCAAAACTATGCAGACATTGTAAGCTCATATGATTGAACAGCACAGTTCAATCTTATTCAAAGGAGAGAAGCATCACTGGTCAAACATTCGATAGTTGCTCATCATTCATTTGATCAGTTTACGTTTTCTGTTCTAGAGAAACCTATCATAAATTCTTATGAGGGTGACCTAAATGCTTTTCTCATTCAGAGGAAGCAGCAATAGATTTACTGTCTTAACCCAGTATGCAACCTAATACATATAGGGGTGGATTTTCAAAGGGTTACGTGCGTATATTGGGGTAGATTTTCAAAGGGGTACGCGCGTACACCCTGAAAACCTACCCCAAACCCCCCCCTGCGCACGCCGAGCCTATTTTGCATAGGCTCGGCGGCGCGCGCAAGCCCCGGGAACTGCGTAAGTCCCGGGGCTTGAAAAAAGGGGCGGTCGGGGGCGTGGCCAGGGGACGCGGTTAGGGATTGGGGCGTGTCCGGGGCTTGTGGGCGGTCTGGGGGCGTGGCCGAGTGCCCCAACACAGCGGCCTGTGTCGGGGCCTGCCGCGCCAGCAATAGTAACTTCTCCGATAAAGGTAGGGGGGGTCTAGATAGGGCCGGAGGGTAGGGAAGGGAAGGTGCGGGGGGGTAGAAAGAAAGTTCCCTCCGAGGCCGCTCCGATTTCGGAGCGGCCTTGGAGGGAACGGGCAGCGCGCGCAGGGCTCGGAGCGTGCAAGTTGCACAAATGTGCACTCCCTTGCGCGCGCCGACCCCGGCTACGCGCGTATCTTATAAAATCCAGCGTACTTTTGTTCGCGCGTATGTTTTTAAAATCTACCTCAGCGTATAATGATCGTGGTGAATGGGGCTGAGCTGCATGCATAGTGGTTGAAAATGGACCCCAAGTATTTATGCATTTTAAGAGGAATTACAAAGTGCACAAGAGTAAAATACCCCAAATCACATCAATACATAAAGGGGTAGATTTTTAAAAAAAGCGCGTTCGCGTACTTTTGTTTGTGCAGCAGGCGCAAACAAAAGTACGCTGGATTTTATAAGATACGCGCGTAGCCGTGCGTATCTTATAAAATCTTGGATCGGCGCGTGCAAGGCTGCCGATTTTGGGCAGCTGGCGCATGCCGAGCCGCGCAGCCTGCCTCCGTTCCCTCCGAGGCCGCTCTTTCGCCCTCCCCTCACCTTCCCCTCCCTTCCACTACCTAACCCACCCCCCCAGCCCTATCTAAACCCCCCCCTTACCTTTATACATGGATTTATGCCTGCCGGAGGCAGATGTAAATCCGCGCGCACCAGCGGGCTGCTGGCGCGCTGAGACCCGACCCGGGGCCTGTTCCGGAGGGCGCGGCCATGCCCCCAGAACGCCCCCGGGCCGGCGCCACGCCCGGGCCGGCCCCCCAAACGCCATGCCACGCCCCGGGCCCGCCCCCCAAACGCCGTGCCACGCCCCCCAAACGCGGCGTCACTCGGCAACGCCCCCGACACGCCCCCGACACGTCCCTTTTCAGAAACCCCGGGACTTACGCGAGTCCCGGGGTTCTGCGCGCGCCGGCGGCCTATGGAAAATAGGCCGCCGGCGCACAAGGCCCTGCTCGCGTAAATCCAGGCAGATTTACGCAAGCAGGGCTTTTAAAATCCGCCCGAAAATGCATGACAAGTCCACATAATAAATGGGAGGGGAGAGAAAAAAAGGAAAGAAAAGAAAAATTCACAAAGAAAAGGAAAACAATTCCTAATCAGGCCACTAATTCATATCACATCCAACCTCCCTAGGCATCAACAAAACATAAGAAAATGTAATTCACCACAAACATCACCAAGAAATCTCTCCAGATACAAAGGGTCAGAAAAAATATTCATGCATTTCCATAAGAAAATATAATGCACTGTCACAGGGACTTAAAAAGTATCTCCCAATGTAATAACCTGCTTTTTTAACTGAAGGAAATATTTCCTCCTAAGTTGTTACATGGGTTACATCAGGAAAAATTTAAATGTTATGCCCACAAAAGAAATAATTCTTATATTGATTAAGAACCAAGTCCTAGAGATAAGCTCACTGTCTCACAGGTCTCTAAAGTCGAGGTGGTGCTGTGCTATGCAAAACAGCATTACTGTGATGATGGTAATAATACTGGTGCGCTATTAGTGAAAGCAGTAAAGTGAACGGCCTCATGTACCCACTTCTATAAATTAAAGACAAGGCATGGCGGGACTACTAGTGACCCCAGGACATGAGTATATTGATCAGGGAATTTCTTGAAAATTTGTACAGGATTGCACATGAGTGCAATGGTAGTCGGCTGCAGGTTATTTTGGATGGTATTCATACTCCATGGATTCTGATGGAGGCAGTAGATGGTCTAAAATCCCCTATGAATGATCAGGAACTTCAGGCAACCATTAGAAGCCTGCCTGCTGGAAAAAGCCTGTGCCTGCATAGCTATCAAATTGACCTATAAAAAGTGTGGGGGAAATAATATCCTCTTCTTAAAAGAACTATTTAATCATCTTCCATCCTCAGCTTCCTCAGTACAGGAATTAAACGATGCCCATTTTGCTTTAATGACAGATGATGAGACGAAGATGGATTCCTATTGTCCAGTATTCTTGATTGATACCAATATTAAGATATTGGTCAAGGTTTTACAACAGTGACTGGTGTAATTAATACCTCTCAATATCCATCCTGATCAGACAGGCTCTATCAAGGGGAGGCGGCTCTTTAACCTCTTACACTGGGCTAGTAATGAAAATTGCCAGGGGAAGTTATTGCACTAGATGCCAATAAGGCATTTGACAGGGTCCAATGGCAATATTTGTTCCTTGTACTGGAGAAATTTGGCATACAGGCTGAATTAACAGTTTGGATTTGGGCAGTTTATACATCTCTGCAAGCCTATATCCAAGTTAATGTCAACTCCTCCACCCATCCCAGACGAACAAGCTCTATCTAAGGCTAATGAACTTGCTTTATTCTTTCAACAAAAGATCCTGAATACGCTCGCCCTTCTTCCACCAAATACTCTACCTCTTACCTCAGACAAGAATCCTCAATCAAGCAAGGGAGCCAAACTTGAAAGCTTCGAATCAATTTCTGTTAAAGAGATTGAATCCCTTCTAAAAAGACAAAAACCATCTAGCCATCCTGCAGATAATATTCCTTCAAATCTCCTGCTTCTCATTCCAAATACGATTGCAAAACCTTTAACAAGTATCATAAATTGCTTTTTAACCCAAGGAAGTTACCCTGACAGCCTAAAAACTGCGTCACTCAAACCCCTTCTCAAGAAACACAATCTAGACCCTAATGTACCTACCAATTTCAGACCCATCTCTAATTTGCCATTTTTAGCCAAAATAACAGAAAAGCTGGTAAACACCCAGCTTTCAGAATACCTGGAAGATCAAAATATCCTACACCCCTCACAATATGGCTTCCGCAAAGCACGCAGCACGGAAACCCTCCTTATCTCACTTACAGATCATATTATAATGGGTCTTGACAAAGGCTACTCCTTTTTATTAATCCTGTTAGACATCTCCGCGGCGTTTGACACCGTCAACCACTCCATTCTTCTGGATCGCCTAACAGACATTGGTATCTCAGGATCTGCCCATAGTTGGTTCAAATCTTTCCTCTACAATAGATCCTTTAAAGTTAAAATCAACAACAAAGAATCGCCATTAACAAAATCCAATTTAGGAGTTCCACAAGGATCTTCCCTTTCCCCAACCCTTTTTAATATTTACCTCCTACCCCTTTGCCAATTGCTATCTGACCTTAATTTAATTCATTATCTGTATGCAGACGATGTACAGATTCTTATTCCTATTACAGAATCTATTTCAAAAGCACTTTCCCACTGGAATAACTGCCTTATATCTATCACTAACCTCCTCAATAGATTAAATCTGGTCTTTAACTCTTCAAAGACGGAGCTCCTCCTCATCTCAGCAAATGAAGAAAATATTCCCATACCATTCCCTCACAACACATTCATCACTCATAAGCAGGTGAGAGATCTAGGAGTAATTCTCGATAATAGACTAAACCTTAAGAAAATGGTTAATACTACATCCAAAGACTGTTTTTACAGACTCCAGGTTTTGAAACGACTCAAGCCACTTCTTTTTTTCAAAGATTTCAGAACAGTACTCCAGGCGTTGTTATTCTCCAAGATTGACTATTGCAGTGCCCTCCTCCTTGGCCTACCCAAATCGACCATTAAACCGCTTCAGATGATTCAAAATGCTGCAGCGAGATTACTGACCAACACCAGCCGCGGAAATTACATCTCACCCATCCTCAGAAACCTACATTGGCTACCGGTAAATTTCAGAATCCTTTACAAAGCAATTACCCTAATACATAAATCCATCCATCACCAACTCCATCTCAGCCTTGAAATACCCTTCAAACTTCATTCCTCCAATAGGCCAATTAGAGATAATCATAAAGGTACTTTGAATTACCCCCCAACTAAAGCCTCACGCCTTTCCTCGACCAAAGACCGAGCTTTTTCAATAGCAGGTCCTTCTATTTGGAACAACATTCCTTCAAGCCTCCGACTAGAACCCTGTCTCACTACGTTCAGAAAAAAACTTAAGACGTGGCTATTCCACCAAGCCTTCGATGATCCTCCAGACAACCCTTAGTCTTCTTTTTCCTCACTTGGACGTAGAAGATTAAAGTCCTACATCCATTCAAACGAAGAACTCTGGCACTTACTGAATAAAGCATCTTTTGCATTAAGAGAAGCTACCTTTTGTTGATTCTTCGAATAGTCACTGTTTCATTATGTTACATGCATCCTCCACCACCAAGCATCCTCCACCACCAAGCCCTTACAAATGCTCCAGAATGCCATCGCCAGGGTCATCACCAACTCAAGGAAAGCTGATCACATTACCCCAATACTCAAAGAACTCCACTGGCTCCCCATCGCATCCCGAATTCTCTTCAAAATTCTAACCATAGTGCACAAGTCCATCCACTCGCACAATTCCAATTGGTTGGATGAACCCTTTCGTCCTATACGCACTGAACGACCCACTCGCACTGTCAACAAAGGCACCCTCTCCATTCCCCCTTTGAAAAAAGCCCACCTCTCCTCTACTAGGGACCGTGCACTATCCATTGCAGGCCCTAAACAATGGAACACCCTCCCTACCACTCTCAGGCTAGAGCCATGTTACGCCAAGTTCAGAAAAAAACTTAAAACATGGCTCTTCCGACAAGCCTACCCTGATTAAGTACACCGACTTCTGCAAGTATCTTGCCTACGCCTTGTATATTCCTGTAAATAGTCCGTTGCAGTTTTTATTTATTGCTTTAATTCCTCCACCTCCTGCTCTTTGTATACTCCTCCTTGTTCGCCCTCCCTGTTCATTGTAATTTCTACCTTTAAAGTTACATTGTAAACCGGTATGATGTATGCATACTAATACCGGTATATAAAAGTTTTTAAATAAATAAATAAATAAATAAAGCCTTTCGTTGATTCTTCGAATAGGTACTGTTTCACTATGTTACATGTAAAGCCTTGTTTAATATGTTTCTTGTAAAGCCTTGTTTAATATGTAAAGCCTTGTTTAATATGTTTCTTGTAAAGCCAAGGGCACTGTTTCCCGTCCCGAGGCATTTTTGCTGTTACCTGTAAACCGGATTGATTTGTTTCCTAACAGGAAATTCGGTATATAAAAATTCTAAATAAATAAATAAATAAATAAATAATCCAAATTCCTTTTGGACTATGCTTCTTTAATTATTTTTTGGCCTTTAACTTCCTTCCAGCTCTTAAGCTTCCCAAGTTTTTTACTCCTTGTTAAATGTAACTTTATCTTATTCTCTTTTCTTGTTAATTACTTTTATTTATTGCTTCTGTTATACCCTTGTTTTATGTAAACCGATCCGATATGGTTTATTTACTATGAAGGTCGGTATAAAAAAGTGTTAAATAAATAAATTCTGACTGTCTTTTCTTTATCATATCAATTAATGCAAAGTTCAAAAACTCCACTGTCTTTTCTTTATCATATCAATTAATGCAAAGTTCAAAAACTCCACTTCAATTACTTATAACTATTTATTTATTTATTTTATTTATTTAAAACACTTATTACCCGCACTTCCTATATTCAGAGCAGGGTACAATAAGGAACATATACAGACAATAGAGAAGGAGGGAAAGGGCAATGCAAAATCTTTGGGGGGGAGGGGAGAAAACAGACGAGCATTGAAGGACTGGGTTCAGTTGTGCTAGGGGTAGGGATGTGAATCGTGTCCTCGATCGTCTTAACGATTGATTTCGGCTGGGAGGGGGAGGGAATCGTATTGTTGCCGTTTGGGGGGGTAAAATATCGTGAAAAATCGTTAAAAATCGAAAAATCGAAAAATCGAAAAACCGGCACATTAAAACCCCCTAAAACCCACCCCCGACCCTTTAAATTAAATCCCCCACCCTCCCGAACCCCCCCCAAATAACTTAAATAACCTGCGGGTCCAGCGGCGGTCCGGAACGGGCTCCTGCTCCTGAATCTTGTCGTCTTCAGCCGGCGCCATTTTCCAAAATGGCGCCGAAAAATGGCGGCGGCCATAGACGAAAAAGATTGGACGGCAGGAGGTCCTTTCGGACCCCCGCTGGACTTTTGGCAAGTCTCGTGGGGGTCAGGAGGCCCCCCACAAGCTGGCCAAAAGTTCCTGGAGGTCCAGCGGGGGTCAGGGAGCGATTTCCCGCCGCGAATCGTTTTCGTACGGAAAATGGCGCTGGCAGGAGATCGACTGCAGGAGGTCGTTCAGCGAGGGTTCCGGCGCCTCGCTGAACGACCTCCTGCAGTCGATCTCCTGCCGGCGCCATTTTCCGTACGAAAACGATTCGCGGCGGGAAATCGCTCCCTGACCCCCGCTGGACCTCCAGGAACTTTTGGCCAGCTTGTGGGGGGCCTCCTGACCCCCACGAGACTTGCCAAAAGTCCAGCGGGGGTCCGGAAGGACCTCCTGCCGTCCAATCTTTTTCGTCTATGGCCGCCGCCATTTTTCGGCGCCATTTTGGAAAATGGCGCCGGCTGAAGACGACAAGATTCAGGAGCAGGAGCCCGTTCCGGACTGCTGCCGTTCCGGACCGCCGCTGGACCCGCAGGTTATTTAAGTTATTTGGGGGGGGTTCGGGAGGGTGGGGGATTTAATTTAAAGGGTCGGGGGTGGGTTTTAGGGGGTTTTAGTGTGCCGGCTCACGATTCTAACGATTTATAACGATAAATCGTTAGAATCTGTATTGTATTGTGTTCCATAACGGTTTAAGACGATATTAAAATTATCGGACGATAATTTTAATCGTCCTAAAACGATTCACATCCCTAGCTAGGGGTTCAGAGGAGAGTTGAGTAGAAAACTAGGTAGCATCCTCTGAAAGGAGGCAAGTTGAGGGTGGTCCGTTGTCATCTAGGTTGGGGAATGCTCGCTTGAAGAGGAAAGTTTAGGGATTTTTTTGAAGAAAGCTCTTTCTCGGAGACATCTTATTGCCTTCAGTAGGCTGTTCCATAAGAGGGTCCCTCAGAGAACAATGCGCATTCTCTGGTTTCTTCGAGATAAGAACATAAGAAATTGCCATGCTGGGTCACACCAAGGGTCCATCAAGCCCAGCATCCTGTTTCCAACAGTGGCCAACCCAGAAACTAAGTATATCCCATGCTACTGATGCTAGTAATAGCAGTAGCTATTTTCTAAGTTAACTCGAGTACTAGCAGGTAAAGGATTTCTCCTCCAAGAACTTCTGGATATCTGGACCCGTGGTCTGACCCAGTATGGTATGTTCTTATGTTCTAATGCAGCAGAGATATCGAGTAGACATAGGAGGAACCGAAGAACCATGGTCAAATTCGCGACTCACTGTATCAAAGCTGGATAGCACTAGCAATTCAGCACTATGGTGCTTCCTGAACGTGAACTGGTATTGATTGAGGATATTATTTGATTCTATGAAGATGCAGAGTTGGTAGAGAACTGTGGATAGGGTGGATATTGGACAATAGTTGGAGGTGATAGTTGAATCCGCAGTCGGTTTATTGATTATAGGTCAGACTGAGGCTTGTTTTAGGATATCAGGGACAATGCCATGTTGTAGTGATGAGTTTATAAATTTAGTGACAAATGGAACAATATCAAGTTTGATCAATTTGAGTAGGGATGTATGGCACATGTTAAGGGGGGTGGACGAAGGTTTCGGGTTGTTGATGATCTTAGTGGTATCCAATGTTGTGAATTCATCAAAGTGTTCCCAGGTTGGGCCTTGAATTTCTGGATCACTTCATTCCATCAGAAGTGGATTTATTGAATGTGATAATGATAATTGCTGTTTTGTTGGTAAAGTGAGTTCATCCCCGTGTTGGTGGGAGGAAGAGTCAAGGAAGACGAGCTTGGGTTAATTATATTCTTTACAGAGGTATATAGTTCTCTGGGATTGTTTTGTGTGGCTGACAGTTTCTTGTAAATGTAGGATTTCTTTGCAGCACTGATGGCCTCTTGGTATGATGTCAATTTATAATTGTATAGAGTTTTATTTGTGTGGGATGGGTCTTTCCTCCATTTTCTCTCATATTTTCTCAGCTCACAGTTTTGGAGTGGAGTGTAGTATTGTACCACTGTGCAGATTTGTTTCTTTTAGTTGAGTATGGTTTCAGAGGGTCCAGTTTGTCGAGTGTTGATGTAAGGGAGGAGTTCCAGTATTCAAAGAGTTTTTCTAGCGAGTTACAGGAGATATTATCTAGAATCTGAGTGAGGATGGATGTAAGAGCCACAGGGTCTGTATGACCTCAGTTCATGGTTGTGGTACTAGATCCATGGGAGATTTGATCTCAAGATTTGGGGTTGAGGGCAAAGTTGATAAGGAAGTGGTCACTCCAATGAATTTCAGATATGTTTATATTCAACTCATTTATGTGAAAGCCCGAGGAGTTAACAAATACTAAGTCCAGGCAATTGACTTTCTTGTGCGTGGGGGAGGAGATGATTTGCTTCCAGCCACAAGAAAGAAAGGTATCTAAAATAATATTGGTGGGAGCTGAAATATTTGAGGCTGGTGGGTGGAGGTTGAAGTCACCTAGGATTACGGTTGTTGATGGATTCAGGTTGAGATTAAGGATTGCTTCACTCAGAGGAAGAACATTATTGGCAAGGAGCCCAGGAGGGCTGTAGGACAGACAAAGGTTAATGTGTTGGGATTTTAGACATAGAAACTCGAGTAGGGCAGGGGTAGAAACATCTACCATAGTAAATTTCAGGTGGGATTTAAAGAATACAGCCAGACCTCCTCCTTTTCATCCTTTTCTAAGTCTATGAAAGTATGAGAGTAAGGTAGGCAGCAGCTCTGGAGGCAGCTTATGATGAGAATAAAGAATAGGGTAGTAGTTGCATAAATTGGGTGTATGCTAGTTTAATGTTACTGAGAGTTTTTGTATGAAGGGTATGGAACAGCCTTCGGAAAGCTGGATCACCATAGTGACCGCAAATTTGTTGTCATCCTCATAGCATCAGCGAGTGGTTGAGTTAAGTGATCCGGAGAAGCTGTGGGGGAGAAGCTGTCCTATCACCACACTGGGACACCACGGAGGAGGAGGGAGATATTCCTGAGCAACTTCAAGTGCTGTCCTTGTCCAGATAGCAGCAGGTGAGTTAAGGGATCGGGAGGGGAAGCAAGAGAATGATTCAGGTAGCAGGGAGAGCCAATTGGGGGGGGGGGGGGGGAGGGGAAGGATTCAGACAGCAGAGATAGCCATGGGGGAGGGAGGGAAGGATTCAGATAGCAGGGACAGCCATTAGAATAACGATTTCTTACCCTCAAGAAAATGAGTTCTTAGAAGAAAAAGAGAGCATTTTACGCCTCATTGCTGAATCTGAAAGTTATTGAATGTGCAAAGGAGGCCAATAACTGTGTAGCTGCAAGAGAATTTGCATTAGTGAAAAACTCATCAGAGATTGGAGAAAAAATGAGGAAAAGCTGCTAGAAATGCCAAAGTCAAAGAAAGCCTTATGTTTCAAAATTGTGCCTTTTGAAGGAATGGAAAAGGATTTGATTGACTGGGTAATGGAATGCAGACAGAACGGCTACATTGTGACTCGCTCGAGCATTAGGATTCGTGCCTTTCAAATGGCAAAAGAAGAAAAATATTCAGCGACCTAAGGTCTGAAAGAATTCACAGCATTGTCTGGTTGGTGTTCACAGTTCATAAACCAATATGGATTGTGCCTTTATCAGCGTATAAAGATTTCACAGAAACTTCCTAAAGAGCTTGATGAAAAGATCTGTTTGTTCCACAAATTCATTATTTGGCAGAGAATAAAGAATCATTTCGATATGAATAACATTGGTAATATGGATGAAACACTGATGACATTTGATATGCCTGGCAATCATACTGTAGCTAGCATTGGTGAGAAGACCATACTTGTAAAAACAACTGGTCATGAAAAGATCCATTTCACGGTGGTCCTGTCTTGCCTGGCAGATGGCACAAAACTGCGACCAGTGGTAATATTCAAGAGGAATACGATGCCGAAGTACCTAAAAATTCCAGCAGGTGTAACTGTTCAGGTTCATCCTAAAGGCTGGATGGATGAGGAGGGAACACAATTGTGGCTGTGCTATGTGTGGGGTAGGCGACCAGGCATGGGGCTAAGAAAATGACCACCACTATTGGTGTGGGATAAGTTCCATGCACATATAACAGAGGATGTGAAGGATGATGCAAAGAAAACGACGATCACATTAGCAGTGATTCCAGGAAGTCTGACATCAATGCTTCAGCCATTAGATGTCTGCTAAACAAGTCTTTAAGGATGAATTGTGACACATGTGGCAACAATGGATGTGTTCTGGTCAAGCAAAGTTAATGAAAGGAGGGTACATGATGAAACCAGACATTGATATGGTAGCAAAATGGGTAAAGGATGCCTGGGAGTCAATTCCAACAGAAATGGTGGCAAAGTCATTCCTGAAATGAGGCATTACAATTATATGAATTGATCAGAAGATGACACCATCTATGAAGACAAAGATGGATGATGATTTAACAGATGGAGGCAGCGAAGTCAATGTTTATGCTGATGGCATCAACAAAGAACAGTTCTACAATTTTTTCGGACATTCCTACAATGAAGAATCGTACTTTAAAGGATTTGAATGAGGCACTTTATTCTTCATTTAATAAGTACCAGTAAACAAAAGAGATTTTGTTAAATTTTTAATTGATAATGTTTCTTATGAGACACTTTATTCTGATTTTAAAGAATAAATAAAAGTGATTTTCTTACCAGTTTGTTTCTTAGTATGATTTCACTATTTCATAAGCCCCCTAGGTTTTACCCTTGACTTATCCAGGAATCACAGAAAATTCTTGATTCTGGGGCCCAAAAAATATCCTTGACTTCATGAGATCGACTTGTACATGAGTATATATGATAGTTCCTTGATACCAAGTGCCTTAGAATGCTGCTGTGAGTGTGGGGACACCTGTCCAGAGGCATAGCAGTTTTTCTGGTCATATTCCATTCCGTGGCATCAGTAACACAGCTTGTGACCATTGGCGAGGGACATAATCTTGCCACAGATACGAATTTTAAATCCACTCACCATTGTTGACTACTTCTTCTGGCTGGATATGATGGAAGGTAGGGCAACTCTTTGTTGTATTTTTTTTTTTTTTTTTAGAAGCACTAAAAGTGGTGTGGTGGAGCTATAGAGGTAGTGAGGCAACTAAAAAATGATTTTGTGAAGCAAACAAGTAAAAGAAGAGAAATTTAACAAAAAATAAAAGGTGAGACAGAGTACATGTCTGTGCTTGTGCTCAGACAAAAAATGACAAGAGGCTCACAAGGCAACTTCCGCATGGGAACTCCTGCACATGCTCAGTAGAGCTCAAAGTTCTACTAGTTTGGAAAGATGAGTCTGTTTAGTGCCACCAGATGATGTCACCCACATGTAATGGCTAATTCAGCCTACTTATCGATGAAAAATGAGGTTTACTTATACACCATATTGATGTACTATCCAAATTGCATGTATTATCCATGTTACATGGCTATTGCAGCTGGTTGCTGTACTTAGCTGTAGGAGCTTCATGTTAAAACAGATTAGGGTTTATAGAGGAATTTCATTATAGTGTTAGATGAATTTGTTCTCCATTATAAGAATTTCTTGAAATGTGAATTGTTACAGATATGTTCAGTTATCAGATATTCAGCTCTCTCTGTGTTGCTCTTTTTTTCCTTACTGTTTCCTGTCTGGGCCCCTGCCTTCCTCTAGTGTTGCATTAGAACATCGAAAACGGGCCTTGTGGTCTTTATCTGAAGGCAGTTTTGGTGTTTCTGCACTTTTATGGACTGACAAGTATCTGACAAAACAGTGCTGCACACGCCACTGAAATTAAGTCCGCAAGAGTAGAGAATAATGAGTTTGGCAATGGCTAGACACCATACACAAAATATTTTTTTTTCCTGATGCACAAAAATACTGTAGACAAAATATCCCACATGCACTGGAAGAAACCCCATGTTGCTTCATTGTTCTGTATCATTATATAACCATCTCACTTCCATCGAAATCTAAATGCTTCCAACTGTTTGGCTGATCACTCAATTTAAACATCCCATAGCACTTTCTAACTACATTACCAAAACGAGTTAAGTGCAAACTTGTCACTGTACTCTGTAATGCAGCTGCCAACGTGTAAAGCTACTTGGTAGGAACAGAAATCACTCCAGGTATTGCGGTTTACTACTCTATGTCAATCATTACTGCATTAAATTGTTACGTTAAACACACGTTTCTAGTGTAGCCACTTATTACGAAGCATTCCTTTTTAACTTGTGATCCATTTGTCAGCATCCCTGGTGTTGTGGAACACATTTTACTTTGCATTTTAACTTTCCTAAGCGCCTTTAATTGACAAGAGAACCTGCACGGCAACGCTGACTATGCACATTACACGCTATCTATAATTGCCGTAATTATGCCTGAATGTTAGATTAAAACATCAGTATCCCCTCTACCTTTGAAAACTCATTGCCAAGCAAAATGAAAATAAATTGTGCAGCGGTGAGACATAGCCCTGGGGGATGCTTTTTTAAAAATCTGAATTTAAAAATGTTAAAGCTGGAAAGCTGTAATAGTGAAAACATGCATAGTGGATTGCAACTTGGATATGAGACTGGTGCTATTTATATTCAAAGCTCTGGTTTTCTGCAACCAGGAGTTTTTAATTGCTCAGGGAGCTTTCTTGAAGACTTTTGTCCCTAATATCGAAGAAACAAAGGACAATACCAAGGTCCTCTGCACTTATGCAAAGAAATCAGCTATGTTCTTCTAGTAGAGCAGGTTATTATAGATCAGGGGTGGCCAACTCTGGTCGTCAAGAGTGACAAACAGGCCTAGATTCTTGACATCCACTGGTTCCATTATATGCAGATCTATCTCATGCCTCTTCATTGTGGTCATCCTGGCAAACGCACCTGTCTGTGGCGCCTTGTGGACTGGAGTTGGCCGCCCCTGAGCTGATATAGCCGAAACACATTTGCATTTACAGTGAGGGCAGTTTTCCAAAGTCATTTACCTGGATAAATTGATCCATCTGAAAATTGCCCAACTTAACCAGGCCCGGTGCGATTGGGTGTGCAAACCATGCATTTGCATGAGGCGGCAAAACCCGGGAGAGGCGGCGAGCCGGTGGCAGCAGGAGAGGCCCCAGGGGCCTCCGGCAGCTGAAGAAGGAGAGAGGCTGCGAGCAGTCAGCGGCCGTCGGAGAGGCCAGTCCTCCATTCGCGTATGCGCCCGCTGAGTTTACTTTTCAGGCGCAGGATGCAGTAAAAACGAATCAGATTGAAACGCGAGGATCTGGACTGTCCACCTTAAGAGGCTCGGGAGTGCGCCTGGCTGCAGGTGGGCATTGGCATCCTGTGATTTGCTCATGCGTGTGCGCTCAGCACGGTGCCGCTCCCCGGAGTTGCAGCTTAGCGCTGGGGAGCGAGCGGGAGGGGCTGGTGGCCGCCCTGTCTACTCTTGAGGGGGGAGCGCACCTCTTAGCTCTCCCCTTTATTGCTTCACCATAGGTCGAAGCTGGAGAAGCTCCTGCATGAGGTCTAGTTGGCCCCTCCCACTTTCCTTTCTGGGGGATAGGCAGAGCGAAAGTTGGCAGGTGGGGGCACAAGGTGACAGAAAGGTGACAGTCTGCTCTGCCCCCCTGCCGGATTTGCCTCCGGATGCTGACTTTAAACGGGACTTCCATCCAGCCGCTGATCCGATGGGCGCTCCAGAGCTGCTGGTCCCGGCAGAACTTTCTTTTCTGTGATTCTGTTTTTGACTGATTTCATAAGTGGGGGCGGGGATCCTCGCTTCCCCATCCCCCGGGTCGGCCACTGAATTTGAACATCTGTAGAGGCAGAAGCTGTGAGCTGAGCACAGGGCTAGCACTGGAAGAGAGGTGCTGGCTTCCCCCTCCCTGCAGACTTTGGAGGATTTCTTTGAGCAGCGGGCGCCGCCTCCTCCTTTCCCGATGGGGAAGCATGGGGGCCGGTGATCGCAGGCTCCTGGCACAGTCTTGGCATGCATGCACAGCTTCCGCTCTCCCCCCCAATCAGGAAGGCCCATAGGGCCATGGTAGAGCTCATCCCACCACAGGAGGCCATGCATGTCTGAGAGCCTGTGTGCATGTGTGTGTGTCTGTGAGAGAGCCTGTGAGAGAGCCTGTGAGAGAGCACAGGGTTTGTGCATGTGTGTGTGTGTGTCTGTGAGAGAGCCTGTGAGCCTGTGAATGCATCTGTGTAAGAGCCTGTGTGTATATGTTTGTGTGCCTGTGAGAGCCCTTGTGTTACATACAGGCTCTCACATATACACACACATACAATGTATCTGTATGTTAAGAGAGAGGGAGTGTGTGAGAGAATGAATGTGTTATTGTGAGTGTGTGTGTGTGAGAGAGAAGATAAAATTTGGCCATCCCTACCTCCTCCAATCCACGACAATCTCAGGGTGACTGGAAATCAGAAGATCACAGGTATGGAGAGCAGGAGATTTTTTTTTAATCCTTATTAGTGTTAATTATTGGGTGTAACTTGATAATTCTGCTCTTTCAAAATATTTAATTTTGGGGGTGGGGGAATAGAACATTTTTTAATTATTGGATTTTTTATTCATCAGATATTTTGAAAATTATTTTTGTTGTTTAGGGAAATTTTGTATATTATATTCATTAACTGGTTTGAAATATTATTTTTATGATTATGACTTTACTATTATGATTAGTGCTTTATATTTCTTGAGTTTATTATTTAAAGTTTTATGAAGAATGGTAATGTTCCTGTTTTTTCATTGTTGCTCTGCATGTAGAGGCTGGCTTGTTGTGGGTTCCAGTTCAGTTCTTCTCAGTACGTTTCTGTTTGCACTTTCTGACCTCTTTATTCTGTATTTGGTGAGGGTCTCTCCGTGTTCTGCATATGTGACCGAGGTGAGGTATTTTGCTGGCATGTAATTTCTGTGTAGGGAACTATAGCAGCCTGGTTTCCTAATAAGAGTTTTATTGGTGTTCTAGAGCCTGGTATAATGTGTGCAGTGTTGCCTTTTCATAGATAAGATTGTTAGGGTTGTTTTGATATGGGAGATTTACTATATTGTAATGGCAATTCTGTTTATTCATGTCTTTCTGAGGGCCAAGCTCATACCTAACACGCATTACAAAAAGTCCAATTCCATAGAAGTTTCAAGTGTCTTTTTTTGCAGAGTTTTCTGGTTGGCACCACAGGAGTGCATGTAAATATAATATGCATGCTGTGTTATTTTTGCCTCAGCAGACTGTACTTTTGAATGTTCTTTTTCATGTGAAATTTATTATAAATGCATAATTTAATTGTGTGTGTGTTGCTTTTGTGGGCCAACAGAAGCTGACTGGCTCTGCTGGAATGTATCGAATGAAGAATAACGCAGTTATCTTTACCAGTCCAGCCAATGACTTCCAGGGGTAGTTTTGTACCTGCCCACCTTGCTGAAAGGTGCGCAGACTACAGTTTTCAAACGGAAAGCACAGGCGCACACAGTTACACAGCCGCACGCAACTACACGTGCCCATTTGTGTTCAGAGCTTTTTTTTTGTAGGGAAAAAATACACGTATACTTTTGAAAATGTAAAAGTACGCGGGCAGTTCTAATCCCCACCCCAACCTCATTCAAAAGAACTCCTTTTCCAGCTGTGCACTTTTACCCAATTTCAAACAAGCCCCATTTCTACAGGTAAAACACTTTCGGCCGGATTTTAAAAGCCCTGCATGCGTAAATCCGGCCGGATTTATGCGCGCAGGGCACTCGCGCACTGGCGCGCCTATTTTGCATAGGCCGCTGGCGCGCACACAGCCCCGGGACGTGTGTAAGTCCCGGGGCTTCGGAAAAGGGGCAGGGAGGGGGGCATGTCCAGGGGCGTATCCGGGGTCAGGGGGCATTTCAGGGCAGGACTGGGGGCGTGGCGCCGGCCCACGGGCGTGGTCGAGGCCTCCAGACCAGCCCCCGGGTCAGGTGATGGCGCGCCAGCAGCCCGCTGACGCGCGCAGATTTACGCCTGCTTTTGGCAGGCGTAAATCTGCCAACAAAGGTAGGGGGGGTTTAGATAGGGCCGGGGGGGGGGGGGGGGATAGGTAGGGGAAGGGAGGGGAAGGTGAGGGGGGGCGGAAGGAAAGTTCCCTCCAAGGCTGCCCCGGATTTTATAAGATACGCGAGGTGTCTAGGACGCACAATTAGCAATCAGAAATTAACACCTGCCTGGAGCAGGCGTTAATTGCTGAGCACTCCTTAAACCAGTACAGAAAAGCAGAAAAAACGGCTTTTCTGTACTGCCTCCTACTTAATATTGTTGTGATATTAAGTAGGAGGAAAAACAAAATTAAATAAAGTTAAAAAAAAAGTTTAAAAAACCCACTGTTTCCGACGCTGATAAACTCTGCATCGGTTTTCCTAAGCGGCGGAGGGCCAATGCACTCGGGCTCCCTTGCTAACACGAACCCCTAATTTAAATATTGCATGGCGCTTCCATGGGGGGCGCCTGGGGGCGCATTAAGAAAGCGGGCACTGACCGTTCAGCGCCCGCTTTCTCCTCCAAAATATTGCATCGGCCCCTCTGTGAGGAATTCCGGGCACATTTCCAGAATTCAGTGTGCAGTGTTACTTGCAAAACAGATGTGTTTATTGAAGATCTTTCAATTAGTTTTACAAAATAAGTTCTCCAGTCTTTGTTGCATTTGCTCTTTTTTTTTCAGGGCAGTAGCAGCAGCAGCAGAGCGGCGCTGATTGAGGGAGCGGCGGTGAAGGCAGAGCTGCACGGTCAGAGGGGCTGTGGCAGGAGCATCTTCTGGAGAGCAGTAACTGGGCAGAGAGGCCACGAGCATGTGCCGGGTTAGGAAGATCAGAGGCGGCAGGCCGAGGAGCACACAGGGAGTCTTTCACAGTGGAGACAGCTAACCAGGCGGGCCAGTGTCTCGGCAATTCTGTAGCATGGGGGCGATTCTGCAACACCTGTTGTGTCCTTGAAATCATGGAAAAGTTGGGTTCTTCTCTATACAATATACTGTGTTTTTGATTGTTTTTAAATGATGCATGATGCCATAATTATTATTTGAAGATTCCTGTACATGCTATTTCAATTGTTGTGTGTATTTCTTTTAGGACCCAACAGCTCTGCTGTTTTTATTTTGTTCAGTAGCTTTATTTATTTATTTGTTTATTTATTTATTTAGGGGTTTTTTTTATATCGGCATTCGTAGATACATCATGTCAGTTTACATAGAACTATATTATGTATGATACAACACAAACAAACATATTGTGCAAGCTAATACTTGCACACACCGCACAAAAATGCAATAATGACATATGCTAATTAGCAATAACAGTGGCTTTTCAGCATGGTCTCATTGTGTCAAGTAGCGATACTCCCGCTGCTGGTTTAGATACAGTAATCCATTGGGCAGGCACCACAAACAAAAGCTTCTTTTGTATAAAGATTTTTCTGTAATTCTCAAGGAAATTTTAATCTGCAGCATTTCTGGAAGCTCTTTCAACTCGATAATTTCCAGTATTATGAATCTGAATGAACAGGAAACTGCTAGACTCATTCTTATCAAATCCCTATGCAGGCGCTGCAAGATACAGATTTGTAATAACAAGGAGCCTGGTCAAAATAAAAAATGTGCTGTCCATCTTTTAGTCCCCAAGAAATGGACAAATAATCCACAAAGAATATATATGAAATACATTACTTTTGCATACAGTGTTAGTTTACGTTTCTCAATTTGTATTCTCATCTACTCAGGACGGTAATAGATTAGCCAAGGAAGACATGAAAACTGATGTGGATAAGGAGCAATATCCTACAGGTGGTCAAGCTTGTACGGCTGACAGCTCAGAGATAGTCTTTATTTGAGCAGTGTAGAGGGGGACAACTGGGTAGCCTGGGTGGGCCAAGTGATCTTTACCTCTCTCATCATCCACAATGTAAATATATATATCTATTTATTTATTTATATAGAATTTATCTATGTATGTATTTATTTATATAGAATTTGACAAGATAGTGGGACAGTACTATGGTATACTGTGTGGTTCTCTTTTCTGAAATGTCCTCTGCAAGCCAGTTCGATTCCTATATTTCTCTACCAGCTTTCTGTGTGATGAAGATATTACGTGCATTTATTTGATATTCCCATCCAGAGTACCATTACCTTCCTGTTGTGAATAACTATTCATTCCTTCAGCTTCACTCTCTTTTTGCTGTATTGATGCTTGAGTTCCTCCCTTGGCTCTCACCTTCATATGTGTGCTACCTGGTAGCAAGATGATATCGGTTGTACATTTGCCATGCATCAGTCACTTCCTTTTATAACTTATTTTATTTTTCTTTATAGCCTTGTTTTCCTAAAATGTAATTTAGAGAAAGAAAGATGCATCTGTTCTAGTTTTTCTCTGCTTTTCAGTGCTTGCACATTTTTTTTTTATCAGGGAATTAGAGAACACAGCAAACAACACGTTTGTGTTGGACCAGCAGTTTCTGCCTGCTTTATTTGTCTTCCAGTTCCATCACTGCTGTCCTCTCCTGCACCTTTGTTTGCAGTTATCTGGGTTTTCTATCTGGAACAGCCATTGCAGTTAACAGTCCTTGGTCAGGGAGCCATCACTGCGACTCCTTCTGGAACTTGGTATGTGTGGACCCTGTCCGGCTACTAGATGTCACCACCTGGCATTGGCTAGGAGTCCCTCCTCCCCCAGCCTCAGGGGCAGTGAATCTTGCCTTCGTGGCATCCTAAATCGTGGGTGCCTTGAGGAGCTGGAATCAAACTCAGATCTCCTGCATGGCAGGGTG
This sequence comes from Rhinatrema bivittatum, assembly GCF_901001135.1. NCBI lineage: Eukaryota > Metazoa > Chordata > Amphibia > Gymnophiona > Rhinatrematidae > Rhinatrema > Rhinatrema bivittatum. The sequence goes on along the minus strand of NC_042620.1, from coordinate 25,123,832 downwards.
CAGCACTGCCACTCTACTACTGGGCTGACGTCAACTCATCTTTAAATAGATCTTTACAATAAAAGAAATAATGGTGAGCACTGGGATCCTCCCAAAATTAAGCAGAATAATATGGTGAATCAGGCATGCCGAGGAAGCTTTACCGTGGCAGGTTTATTGCTGGAATCATTATAGAATGGTTTCTGCCACTCAAACAAACAGACATTTTGGCTGCTGTTTTAAGGTACATGTAATAATCTTCCATAACGGGGCTCTCATGGTGGTATTATAAATATCAAGTTAGTGTGTTCCATTTCTGAAGAAGCTCCAGGAGTTCATTGCTTTTGAAGCCCTTGCAGTCTGGACTAGGACAGTAATTCTTAGCACTTACAAGTGAATGTTTAAAATGTCACATGCAAAAAAATTAGCATATCTGCATGTAAGTTGCTGCTTCTCATTATTCTGTATTTTATAATAGTCCAAAATATGCATGTACGTTCACTTCTGCATGCACATTTAGGCGTGTAAAAAAGGGACTAGCTAAGGGCGTTCCTAAGGGGCCCAACAGTCATGTAAGTTGCTATTTTAAAAGGCACTTAGACGTGCACAGTTTCTAACTCACGTATCTTTATGCCTGATAATCATCTGGCGTAAGTGATATTTCATGGGTTTATTGTGCAGTACTGACTGGGTGAGCGGTCTGGGTGAACTAGGGGGCGTTCAGGCTGAAGAACCGGGAGGGTCTCAATGACCTGGAGAAGGTCTGGGCAAACTGGTGGCCTAATTTGGTAAACTGGTTAATTTCACTCATGCGTTTCTGTTATAAAATATATGGATTTATGCAAGTCCCAGCTTACGCAAGTTCACCTTTATTTTCGCATGTAAAATAATTGCACTTACAGGTGAATTTTCAAAAGGATTTACACATGTAAATGTAACTACCATCATAGCTATTTTCAAAAGCCATTTACCTTTGCAAAGTGCACTTACGTGAACAAATCCTATGAACAATTCAATGGCATATATTGTAGCAATTTTCAAAAGTCCATTTACTCGAGTAAAGTGCATTTACTTTAGTAAAATCCAGTTTTACGCATGTAAAATCAGGCCCATAGTTTTTAAAAATAGGTGCGTAAAGTATGCACATTCAGTGTATTGAAATATGTGGTTCCAATGCGTTGCATGTATTTGCATGTTGCCCTACATAAGTGTGTGATACATGCATGTTATAAAACATGATGGTAAAACTGCACGCAGCCACATACACGTATATATGCCACCACGCGCAATGGTTTGAAAGTTATCCTCCCTCTGTACGGGGTCCCCTAGATAAGTAGCTCTCAGCATACGCAGTAGTCTTCAGTGCACTGCCTCCACTGTATGCATACCGATCTCATGCATTTTCATTGTGGATATCCTGAAAACCAGACTGGTTCCTGAGAGGCTCATGTTGAACAACCCCTTTGCAATCTCCAGCCCTGGAGAACTCAGGCTCAGAAGAAATGTTTCTGCCACTCAAACAAAGAGGCAACTAAAAAGGGAACAAGCTCAGATTGAAAGGAGAGCTCTTCAGGCAGTATCAGTTAGAGAAGTGATTCGGCCAAAACATTTGGTTCGGCCTTCGTTATCGGACTGCTGCGGGAAATTTAAAAAAATGGCGCGGGCCATCCATTGCTCCTGCCATGTGACAGGGGCCGACCAATGGCACCATAGCCCCTGTCACACAGTAAGGGCAAAGGGCCATCGGCGCCATTTTGATTAGTGGCAGCCGATGGCCCGAGAGGGGGAGATCGCTCCCGGGACCCCACTGGACCACCAGGGACTTTCGGTACGTCTTTGGGCGGGGGGTTGGGCAAGTCTTGGGGGGGGGGGAGGTTGCAATTAATTAAATTTGAAGGGTTGGGGTGGGTTTGGGGTTTTTTTTTAATGTGCCATTTCTTCCCCCCCCCCCCCAAAAAAAACCGATAAGAAAATCACACAAAATTTTGTGGGTTTTCTTATCGTTTCTTCGCCCCCCGAAATGCAAAGAAATAGGAAATATCGTCTCTATTTCCTATTTCGAAGCAAACGACTGCACATCCCTAGTATCAGTTAATAGTTCACACTGCTCATTAAAGAAACTGAAGTCATCGCGTCCTGTGGAATGCAACCTGTTTCCCGTTCACCCTGCGCATTAAGTCAGCTCAGTTTTGGAACCACCGTTCCTGAGCAGTCTGCACTTATTAGAAGACACGAGACAGTGATTTCCTCTGCTGCCACGGCTGCCGCCTTTGCAATAAACTCATTTTACCAATATTCCACTACATTGCGATATTCGGAGACTTATCCGGCTAGAATTTAGCCGGCTATGTCGGGGGGCGTTCCTGGGGTGGGCGGTAGGCGTTCCGGGAAGGAGCGGAGTTAGCTGCGCTGCAGGCAGGTCTAAAGTTAGCCGGATAAATCTATGCGGCTAACTTTTAAGATAGCCGGGTATATTCAGCGGTGCGGCCGTGCCGCTGAATAGCCCTGTTAAGTTATCCGGATAGGTCTATCTGGCCAACTTATCCAGCTGCTCAGTGGCTGAATATGGACTCCTTCATCTGATAAACCAAATAATTTAAGAACCCTAAAACCGATCAGGCCATTTCCTGCCCTCACTTTATTGCCTCCTTCCCAGGTACCAATGGTTACATTTTATATTAAGAAAATATTTTTGAACTTTAAATTGTTTACTTGTTTAAAAAAAAAAATCAAAATGAAATCCTAACTGCTAATTTTAGATCCTGGTAGAGATTAGAAAAGGATGAGATTGTTAAAAACAAACAAACATGGATTCCCCCCATTAGCACAGGAAAATGACTAGAGATGTGTGAATCTCTGTAGAACAGGTCTGCCACGGAATCAATGAACCTGTAAAAGAAATCTGGGGGCTTGTTGTATTGCTTTTGTGAGCCATTTTTAAAGGGATAGCCACATTTGTAGTAAACTCCATAGGGGACCTGGAATTACCTCACATTTCTAAAACTGCTTTGGATTTTCCCCAGATCTGCTGGTGGGTGAGCCTATAAGTATGTTTGGCCTGAGTGTTTCCAGCTGTTCTGTGTGAATTATTCAACCATCATTCTGTTCCACCTGAGGCACTGTCTCTACACGGCTGCATGTCTGCTGTTCATCTCAGTGAAACTGCCCAAAACGGATTTAATTGATCAGTCAAATTGACTAGTGACCATATAGAATGAGTCATCTCTTTCCTGTATTGCAGTAAACTGAATGTTAATCCCTGGATATAGATTGGTTGATGCTACACTTTTTTCCCCCCAATAATGTTCACAATATTATAATATATTTAGAGGCTTGGAGAAAGAGATATGACAGTGTGCATGCACTTCTTTTGCAGCACTCCAGTAAGCTCCCTTCTACAAGTTTATATTGTCTGTGCTAGCTTGTCATCTACTCCCCATTTACACTTTTAGAGCAGGATAGCGTAGGGACCAATACTTGTATTCAGCTGTTGGTGGTAAGACTGTTTTGTTGTGCTCATAATGGCATTTCTGCAGCAGCCTGCAAAATCTGTCCCTTGAGCCTCATTATCCATCCATCACCAGCTGTCCTTTCTTGTTCCTCTAGTATATCTTTTCCTTGCCAGCCTACTGGATCGCAATGCTGATGAATTTTAAGATGTCTTCTGTGATCTTTTTTCGGTGAAATCTTCGTAATGCGGGGCGTCAACTCTCCGTCTCGGGTTGCCAACTAATGATTTGCCAGCTCCATCCCCTCTGTGTTGCAGAATTTGCGAGACCTTGCTTAGTGTGCCATGCGCACCTAGCATGGCCCATCATGCCTGGGTGGGATATTCTGTTTTTCTCGTAAGCTTAGCTCCCCAGCAACGTGCTCTCAGAAACAGAATCAGGAAGACCGAGTAAAGCGGATAACAGCAATGTTTATGCAAGGAAGGCCTGGCTCCTTACGCCTTCTTCCCGGCTGCTGGGAGACTTTTTCAATTTTTCGATCCTCCCCAGTTGTTTGGCCACGCCCCTCTGCTTCGGGATTGGCTGAGCTCCCCTTTACAAGCTGGGCAGAGCAGGAGGAAGGTTGTGGTTGGAGGAAGGTTTTTGTTGGAAGTGGAAGCTGCTGTTCTGAGAGGATCCCAGTAGGCCACCCCCTTCCCGGTCTGCACCAGTGGGATACACCAGGAGATTTCAGAGGATTTAGACTTTCGAGAGCTGGCTTGGATTATAGGACCCGCTCCCAGTTCAGGAGGGGATAGGATTGGGTGCTGTTTGCCCTGCAGGTGGGGTCTGCAGTTGCTCGGGGTGCTACTTTGACCTGCATCCAGCAAAAGTGGGGACTGTAGTAGTGACCTATAAGGAGAAGAAGACCTCGGTTTTTGCAGAAGATCCTTTGCAATCTTGTTTTGAAGGAGGGGGGGGGGGGGGTTCCCACCTTACTTTTGAGGAGAGCTTTTCTTTCCCTGCACTGGGGAGAGACTTGGACACCAGGACACTGATTCAGAGGCTGACCCTGGAGAGAGAACTGGAGATGCCATCCTGTTTTTCTTTCCATGATTTTTGCCATTCTTGCTGCACTTTATTTTTACGTTCCAGTAAAACTTTTTTTTTTTTTTTTTTGTTGAACACCGCTCCACACCTCTGCCTGCTCTTTTACACCTCGAGAACCAGCCCGCTGAACTGTAAGATCTGCCTACGTGAGTGCCTATTGGAGAGAGAGCCTGTTTGGTTGTGACTGTACAAGGTACCTACCCCCGGGAGCTTACGGCCCGGGAGGCTTGTCCTCCTCCCCGCTGGTTGAACCCCATGCCCCTTTGGTGGCTTTACTGTGTTCTTTTTGCTGGTGTGAGCGAAAGAAAAAAGAGTAGGAGACAGTGGCTCCGGGGACTTCTGCTGTGACCCCTGTATTAGGGACCTCTAAACCGAGAGGGAGATACATTTATATCTGACCCCCCCCCCCACCCCCCTCACCGTAGCTGCAGACATTGTTTTTCAAACAGCGGGGGCTCAGCATATCCAGTGCAGGCAATATATGAAGGGTACCATGAAAATAAAGTACTGCTGGGATGAAATCCGAGGGGGGGGAAAGGTTTTCTGGCGATCTTCAATTGCTGTAATAAATCTTCTAGTCAAGAAAGGAACATAGAGGCAAATCCAATTAATGGAGCCCTAACTGCGGCGTTAGATAATAGGTCTAAAAACATGTTGTTTTTTTTCCTGGCAAAGAGATGATTTAGTGAAAATAAACTAACGTGCAACCTCTTCATATTTCATAGAGAGAGAGTTATTGAAGGTAATTCAAACACTGTAACTAGAGCTTTCTTAATGCCAAGTTTTCTCTATAAATAATCCATGACTGAAAGGCTGCCATCTCGTACAGGCAGATGGACTTGATTTAATAGGACGGTAATTATCTATTAACCTATAAATACAGTATTTGAACAGAAGAGAGGTTGATAACAAAAAGGCACACGGATACCTCTATCTGTAGATGCGGTGTACATCTCTTCAAGCAACCGCAGCACACGTTTTCACGCTATCAGTTTTGTATGACTATTGGACAAGGGTACTCCTTAAACTGATAATTTTCTTCTTGTTTTACACAGAACATGACAGCAGATAAGGACCAAGAGGCCCATCTAGCTTGCCCAGTTTCATTCCTGGTGCAGTGCCTTCAGTTCTTCGCAACTAGAGATCCCCCTAGGCATATCCTGGGCTTTCTTGAATTGCGTTACTGTTTCTGTCTCCACCACCTTCTGCAAGAGGCCTTTCCATGCATCCTCTACCCTTTTAATGAAGAGATATTTTCTGCTCTTGCTCCCAGGTCTACCCTTTTGAAGCCTTATACAGTAACCTTCATCGCGTATAACATCCTTTCCTCTGAAAAAGGTTTGCGTCTTGTGCATTATTTATAGTAGTGAGCTATCTGAATTTCTCTATACCACCTCATCTCTCCTTTCCTCTAGGGGACACATTTAAATCCTTACTTCTCTTCTCCAAACCTAACTCAGAATGACCACACACACTCCACCTCTAAATCCACCTTCTGCTCCTGGGATATCCAATCACAGTCAGCTCAGTGGAGAGACTCTGGTACTGACTCTGCACCATATTGGTACTCCTTCTCTGAACTGCCTCCAGCTTGTTTATATCCTTTCAGAGCCACGTCCTCTAGAACGAGACACAGTATTCTAGCTCATGCCTCATGAATTATCACCTTTATTTATTTTTCGTTTCCCTTAGATTTCCCGCTTAAAGTCTCAAGACCTCAAAGCAGGTTACAAAATAAAAAAATAGATATTATTAAGTCTAATGTTCACAGACTGGGAGAGGGACTTAGGGGTGATAATGTCTGGCAATCTGAAGGCGGGGAAGCAATGTGACAAGGCGATAGCTAAAGCCAGAAAGATGCTGGGCTGCATAGAGAGAGGAATAACCAGTAAGAAAAAGGAGGTGGTGATGTCCTTGTACAGGTCCTTGGTGAGGCCTCACCTGGAGCACTGGGTCCAGTTCTGGAGATTATATCTCAAAAAGGATGGAGACAGGACAGAGACAGTCCAGAGAAGGGCCACCAAAATGGTGAGGGATCTGTATCAGAAGACTTGCGAGGAGAGTCTGAAGGAGCCAAATATGTGTACCCTGAAGGAGAGGAGCTGTAGGGGAGATATGATACAGACCTTCACATACCTGAAAGGTATTAATGATATATGAACTTCAAACATTTTCTGTTGGAAAGAAAACAATAGAACTAGGGGTAATGAAATGAAAGTCCAGAGAGGAAGACTCAGAATTAATATCAGGAAATATTTTTTCACAGAGAGGGTGGTGGGTGCCAGGAATACCCTTCCAGAAGAGATGGTGAGAGCAAATTAATTCAAAAGGGCATGGGATAAACACTATGGATTCCTATAAGGCTAGAGCATAAAAATGAAGAAAACCTTATAGGGGGTTTGGGGGTAGAGGATGCAGAGCCTGACAGGGTCTTACCTATAATTTGGAGAGAGGGATGAAGAGAATTGTGCTGCAGGCCTGTTTACATATACAATATATAGATATCTATATATTTATTTATTTATTTATTTAAATCACTGCTACTTAATTGGATATCTTTAATATATTCGGTTAAATAGCTACTTATTTGGCCACACAAGACTGGATAACTGAAAACTAAAGAGGAGAGGCCTAGTGGTCAGGGCAGCAAGCTACGAATCAGGGAAGCCAGGGTTCAAATTTCCCTGTTACTGTTTGTGACCTTAGGCAAGTCACTTTACTCTCTGTTATCTTATGTATAAAAAGCTCAGAATGTGAGCCCTCTGGGGACAGGGAAGTGTCTGCATGTAATCCATTTTGAAGTACTTAAAAATCAGAATATAAATCAAATAAATAAACATAGCTGGTTAAGTTTTGAAGTAGCCAGATAAACCTAGGCTAGTATATTGAGCGGGATGTTCATCCTGCTGAATATATGGGACAAGTTATCTGGCTAAGTTTAACTGGAAAACTTGTCCGATTTCCAACTTACTAAATATGGACCTCACTGTGAGTAACACAGTTTTTTTTTGTCTTTCATGTCTTTTCTATGTCAGTGCTCATTCACTCTGGCATGAATATTCCTTTAAATTTTCCCTTTAAATCCATTCAAACCATCTGGCTATTAAAGCTGACAATTAAACTTCTGCAGGTCAGCTAATTTTACCTTTAACCCTGACCACTCTGAGTTTTACTTATGCTGGATTCTCTTTCAGCAAAAAAAAACCCAAAAACAAAAACAAAAAAACCCTTTCCACACAATCATACTGTTTTACTACTGTCTCATTTAATCAAAGTGTTTCTCTATAACGTTTTACAGCCCCAGAGAGGAGCCTGGACTCAGCATTTCCTGAATTGCAAGAAATTCAACTGGTGCTATCCTCAGTTCTAAACTGTCACAAGATTTTCGGTTTGCTAGGATCCCTGATCTGATGACATCATGAGCTAAAATAGTTCTTACACTGACTGAAAGCTCCCTATAATAACCTACAGCCTGCTTCTTCTACCCCTTGCTACAGGTGTATAAAGTATTAAGATATTTTTGGTGACTATAAAATTCCTCTTGATGGACTTAAAAATTCAGGAGAGGCTGGTCATGGTGCACCTTAAAGTATTCTTCCACTAGGCTTATCTCTCAGTTTTTACCACCTTGTTTCTACGTTGCCTAGGAAATGGCTTCAGAATGCAACCAATGCTGGGCAAACAGAGCTAGTTTTCTAGGGGAAAACCTGGAATGGACTATCTGAATCCATTTAGATTGGAATCAGTTATACAGCAAACATAATTTCTAGTGCTTAAAAACACATTTCATTCATGAAAGGGACAATAAGATTTTAACAATATCATCTATCAAATGATTTTTCCAGTTTAAACTTTGTAATTATCCATAAACCTTCTGGTGGCACTGGTAGCAGATGTAAAATGCCAACATATGTATCACTGAAATAAGGGCATCACTGGGATTTCTCATTCCTCTACATATATCCCCATGCCTTATTTTTATTTATTTTTACTTTTTAAAAATGTATTTTGTACATTAAAACACCATAACTTAACTGCTGTCATTTTATGTATTTTTTCCACTGTTCACATAACAGGAATTTAGCCAATTCCCTTGTCTACTGCACATCTGTCCTCTAGTATTGTTTTATTAAAATTCTTTTTATATTACTTTTCATATTTAATTGTTTTTATATCTCCTGGTTCAGGATCGCAGCTGCAATTAACATCATTGATGTTGTCACCAGGATCGAGGCCATCATGGCCTACTCTTACAAATGAGTGCCGTGGGCTTTCCCAGGGCCTCTGGTTGCCTCAGCAATGCTCCCCCCAACAAATACCGGCAGTGCGTGGCTTCTCCAGCCCTCGTCATGGCTGAAACATTGGCAGGAGCTGTCTCCTCAGCACTGCCAGGAAGCCTCCCCCTTGCTCCTGCGAAACTTCTCCATTGCGGCTCACTGCTTCTAGCAGCACACTGCTTCCAGACTCCACAATGGGCCCTTTCCCTCCTACAAAGTGCAGTGCTGCCCCATCCCCCATTCCCTCTGCAGCTACACAGACGCAGTCCTATGGTGCTCGGGCCCCCACTAAAGCCTCACTCTTTCCCTTCACCTGAAGCTGCAAACATGGCCCTTCCTTTGCATCAGACTACACCAGGCCTGGAAGCCTTCTCTACCTGATGCAGCTTTACACTGCCACAAGTCTCTGGGCCCCCCCCCCCCCCCAGGAGCCACAGGAACTCCAAAATAGAGAAACAGAACCCTCGCCCCCCCCCCCCCCCCCCTACACATACACACACAAAAAACTCTGAACCCTGGCCACTTTCCCAACCACCAGCCAACCCAAGAAATCCTGGTCACCAGCCATCCCAGACAAGCAAGGACAGCCCTAGGACCCAGTTAACACTTTTTTATTTTGTAATTCAACCCCCATTTACAATATATAATGCAGACTTCCTCCAAATATTACAATTCAACCACAGTCAATCAAATGCATATAAATCTTGCACCGTCCCCGTATCATTAATACCCCATCTCTCACATTCAACCAATCTGTGCCCCTGTCAAATCCATAATCGTAAACCCAAATTACCATGTTAGCCTCCCCCCTCCAGTGTGGCTTTCTTCATCCCTTCTAGCCCTGCTACTCAACCCTTCCTCAAGTTTGCCAGCCCCATTACCAGTAATCAACCTCTGACTGGATCAACTTACCCTACCCAGGAAGAAATCCAGATATGAAAAACTTCAGCAAGCCACAGAATTCACCTCTTTACAGCTATTCCAAATGTGTTTAAACAACCAGGCCTTCACCTTTTTTCCAAAATGATAAATATAATTCCGTTCAAACCAGCTACCTAATGGAAGGGCATTCCACAGTAAGCAAACCAAGAAGGGGCATACTTTTGAATACTAGCCAGTCTTACTTCTAGAATTGCAGGAACCGACAACAGCACTTTTGAGAAGACCACCGTGTTCTCTGTGGCTGATGATATGAAAGAAGCTCTGCTGAATGCACTGCGTGGGCAGGATGAAGGTATTCAACGATCAAAGCTATTGCCTTGAATTGAATTCTTTGAACCACAGGGAGGCAATGCAGTGCACAAAGAACAGGAGAGAAATGAACAAAATGCTTTTTACCTTCTATCAGTTGGGCAGCTGCATTCTCCAGCACTTGCAATCATTTGAGTCTCACAGTTGGGAGGTCTTGATACAGAGGATTTCAGTAGTTGATTTTACAAAGTACTAAAGCATGAACTATCAAAAACAGACCTTTCCTGTCTAAAAATGCCCATATCTGGAGAATATATCTCATAGATACAAAAACGCTCCTAATAACCTGAGAAATCTGAGTGTCCATGATTAGAAGGCAGCTGTGACTCCAAAACTGCAAACAAGCATCTTGGTTTCCAAACCAACCTCCAAATTGGAAGGAAGACCAGAAAGATCTTTTTATCACCTCCTTACTCAAAGTAAATCAGTTTTAGAAGGATTAACCTTCAAATAAAAACATCCTAATCAGCCTGCTACTGCCTCCACATGTGGAGAGATTGGCTACACATAGTCTTTGATCCTTGCTCACAGAAGCCATCAACTGGATGCATTCAGCAAATACTGTATATGAAAGACTATCCTGTATAGGGTTGCCAACTATCCTGGTCTTTTCTGGACAGTACAGATATTAGGGGGCGTGCACAGAAGCCAGGAGGAAAGCTAACATGGATGGTTTCTCTTGCAGTGCACACTTCAAACATCAGCTGTTTGAACTATGCAGAATTCCATAGACTGGACAGTTCAATCAGCTGATGCTTAAACTGTGCCCAAAAAAGGATTCAGAACATGGGAGCAACAGTGGCCGGGCCCTTCTGGCCAAAGAGAGATGCCAGAGACTACAGCAGTGGCTGGGACCTCCTGGCTGAAGATAGGAGCCAAAGTAGCAAGGGCCAAGCCCTCCCAGCCAAAGAAAGTAGCCGGAACAGTGATGGCCAGGCACTCCCAGCCATAAAGGAGGCAGTGTAGTGGTGGCCAGGCCTTATCAGTTGAAGATAGGAGCCAGAGCATCAGCGGTTGCAGGGTCTGTATGACCAAAAAGGGGTGCAGTGTCAGCCCTGTAAGATTCGTGGACTCTTGATGCTGAGGTGGGTTTTTTTTAAACCTATAGGGAGGGCCCTGTAGGTCCCCACTGTCAGCTGGCAGACCTGGATGAGAAAGAGACTGGTCAGGAGCTTCACCTATATCAGCCCCTTTCCCTTTGGTTAAGCCCTCAGGTACTGAGGGCCAGCAGGATTTAGGCGAGAGTCTCTTAGGAGAAGGCTACAGTGTAGGTCCAGAGTCAAGCTAGGGTCAGAGGCAGGCAGTGGACAAGAGTTGTCAATATTCAGGCTGAGGTCAGAGGCAGGTGGATGGCAAGAATGGACAGAATACATGGTAAGGTCACGTCCAGAAATCAGAGGGTAGGCGAGGAATGCAAGGAGAAGGACTGGTAGGGACTGGAGGAGAAGAGGCAAGCTGAGTAGGCTAGAGAGACGAGGTAGGCTGGGCTGGAGAGACTATATAGGCAGGAACTGGAACGTGAATGCAGCAACTCACACTACTAGGTAGTTGACCAGTTGATGAGGCAAAGAGGGGACATTCTGGGGTGCCCTTTATAGGGCTGAAGAGATGACATCAGTGGGCAGCATGAGCGGTTTCCTACCACTGGCCCTTTAAGTTGCATATGATCTAGCACACACACACCTAGAGCCTGAGGGAGGAGTGGTGATGGTGATGTCCTGTTGTGAAGATGGGGACCAGAGGTTCAGGCCATCGAATAAATGGCGCAGCTTGTGGGGCCTTCCTGCGAGCAGTGAAAAATAACAGGCCCCTCAAATGGAACAGAGGAGGAGTCCCAATGCCACACAGTCCCAAGTAGGAGGCTACTGCTGCCTGCACATTCCAAGGGGAGAGTGTGTGTGAGTGTGTGCGTGTGTGTGTGTGTGTGGGGGGGGGATAAAACATGTTAGTATCTGTGTGTATGGTGGGGAAGAGGGAGCATGTATGCATATGTGTGTGTGTAGGAAAGACAGCATGTATGTGTGTGTTTGTTGGAGAAGGAGCATATGTGTGTGTGTGCGCATGTGGGAAAGAGAGAGAGCATGCATGTATGTGTGCATGTGGGGGAGAGAGAGCATATAGGTATGTGTCTGTTGGAGATATAGCATATATGTGTATGTGGGAGGAGGAAGAGAATGTGTGGGAGGAGAGAGAACATGTATGTGTGTGTATATGTGTGTGTGTGTCAAGGAGAGAGAATGCATGCATGTGTGTGTTGGGGAGATAGAGCATGAATGTGTGTGAGCATGTGTGATTAATCAAATGTGTGTGTGTGTGTGTGTGTGTGTTGGAAAATGTGTGCATGTGAGAGACGAGATTGCTTGTGCCCATCCTAAGATGGAATATGTAGTTTTGTGTTTGAATTGATAGCAATCTGCTTTCTTCTGTTTTCCCAGTAGGTATATTGGTGTTCTAGGGCCAATTGCAATATTTGCAGTTCTAGCTTTTCAAAGGTGGAGTTATTGCTGTTTGAGTTCTGGATGTTAGTGCTGTTTAGGGGTGGAAGGTTTACTACATAGGGGCAGAGTGTGTGTTTTGTAGGGTTTTGTCTTCCTTCACAGAGTGTCTGGCATACGAGGGATTTGTGTCATTGTTACTATGATGATGCCAACATTTCAATTTATTAAAATTTAAAACCCACACTTGTCACAAGAAGTTTGAGGTGGCTAGCAAAACCAATATACATAATATGTATTTATTTAGAATCTTATATACCGCAATCTCCAGACATCTTTTCGGTGTGGATTACATAGGGACATTCACAAAAATTGTAGACAGTACAACACACAAATAAATCGCTTACATCTTTAAAAAAATACAACAAATTAAAACATAAATTACCAGCTCCAGTAAATGCCTCGTAAAACAATATCGCCTTAACTGTTTTTCTGAAAAGTTTTTAAATCCTGTTGCTGTGTGAGAGTAAATGGGAGCATAATCCACTCTAATGCAGCCACAGAGGAGAATGCGCACCTCCTAGGGTAAGCCAGCCTAAATTTCTTGAACATATTGGTTGCTGGAAGTTGGGCGTCCTGTGATCATAAAGCACGACCAGGAGTGTACCATTCAAGATAGCTTTTCAAAATGCACGAGGGAGTAAATCTCAATAACTTAAAGTCAATAGTTATTATCCTGAACCTACACCTCAATTTAACTGGAAGCCAATGCAATTCCTTCAAGACTGGCGTTATACAAGACAACAAAAACAGGTACTCAAACTACATCTTCTAGCCTAATGATGTTATTGACTCAGCACTTGTCTTTAAAAGCCTTATTAATAAATATGTTTTTAAGGCCTTCTTAAAAGACTTCACACAGTCCAAGGACCAAATAGAGTTAAGGTAAAGAGTTCCAGAAAGCAGGACCTGCTACTGAAAATGTCTGTCCCTGGTGATATTCAAAAGCGCCATCTTTACTGAGGGAGCCTGTGAAATGTTCTTTCCTTCAGTTCTGAAGGATCGAGAAGGCCTGTTAAATCCTAAGGACTGAGTTCTCCCAGAAGTCAGAATCACCATGAATTCATTTGAGGATGGTAGGGGCAAGCTTATATAGGATTCGCCACTCCATGAGTAACTAGTGGAGCTCGAATAAAATGGGACTTGTGTGCACCCATCAGAATGCGAGCTGCAGCATCCTGCACTAAATGAAGTGAGCGCAGCACACTTGCAGGCAGCCCCCGTGCATAAAGAATTCCAATTGTCCTAACCCAACCAATATCAGGGCCTGGAGCACCATACGAAAGCCCTGGAGTTCCAGCAGTGGAGGCAATTTTTTAACTGTTCACAACTTAAAAAAAAACCCACAAGGATTTTAACAAAACTGCTTTTATTTGTGGTTCAAGAGTTAAACAAGAATCAATAATTATCTTGAGGCTATGTTCATGGCGGCTTACAGGAATATTATAGTTGTTGAACTGAAAAAAATGGAGGAACATTATCCAGTAGGAAATTGCTTAAAATGATGGCGGCTTTTGCAATATTTAGTATGGAGAAGCATCCTCCCCCTGCTCTGCACCCTTAGTAGGGATGTTTCTATGGGCACAGAATATTTGTTTGCAGAACTGCAGGTGCAGACTTTCTATAGGGGTTCTGTTCTGTTCCGTACGGTTTGGGGCTAATGGCAGATCAACTCCCATATAAAAGGATTGATTGACTGATGTTATTGAATAATTGTTTTTTTTATCTGCCATCATTTACTATGTTACTAATGGTGAGGGTAGCAATAACAGTCGTGTGTGAATGCGGAAGGACATGGTCAGCAAACATTTAATTGGCAGCAATAAGTGTTCAGAATTCTCACAGTGAATGCTGGCAACCCTCATCCTATGGCCATGAATCTATTCCATAAAGCAGCTACTCCCATCTTTCCCTGGTGGTGCTCTTGGCCCCAGCAGATTCACTTGCTGCTTCCTGCAGCTGCTCGCTGGCGGCATGCAAGTAACCAGAAACCCACAAATAACTCCTGCACTTTAGATCTTTAATATCCTCTGACTCTCACCATTCTGAATATAATTCATCGGAATCAGTAATTTATCTTAAATCTTATGCAGAAGAAACAGGGGTGACCACCCACTACTGATGCTACTCTCCCACTGACTTTGACTTCTTCTGCTTGTCCAGCTATACCTGACCCAGCCAGTGCCTCTTTAGCTGACTTCTCTCCTCCAAAAATATTATATCTCATTATCTTGGGTGGGGGAGCTTCTGGTGTTATCACTTACTGTCATAGTGCTGACTCAGGCTCCCAGTGGGGCAAAGCTTTTTCCTCTTCCTCTGCCATTGCTCTAATGGAATTTGAAACACTCGCTCGCTGGTAGTGGCTAAGGGTTTTTAGTGTTTACAGTTTTAGAGTACCATACACCCAGTACTAGGGGACACACACACCACACACACACAGACAGCAGGATATGCATAGTCACTAGTGGTGCAAAGTGTGCCACAGACTGGTCTGCTCGCTATGTAAACTTACATTAGTTAGTTATTAAGTGATGCAGTATGTGAAAGAGTCATAGGCACACGGCTGTACATAGATTCCTTTTTCCATAAGCAGAAAGTCAGAGACCATAGTAAAAGGCTGCTGTTCCTGGCTGCCAGTCACAGAGTAACTGTAACTATATGCAGTTTCTCTGATACACAGATATCTCTAGTGTGCTGCAGACAGAGACACAGGTCTCTCCGCCCTGAATGATACAGTAACCTGTAACAGTCAAACAGTGACTGTCAGTGTCTCCCCTGAATACAGTGACATAGAGGCAACACCTCACCTTTATTATCCTGGTTTTTTTTTTCAAAATACGTTTTCTTTCTGACAAGAGCTTAATAATTTCTCTTCTCTTTGTCCTGAAATCCAGCAGAGAAATGGAGCAGAATAAAAGGGAGGACTGCCCCTAAGTTCCGGTTTTCCTTTCAGTTTCAGGTTAAAAAAATTAGGAAGTCAGACTGGGATAGGCTGCTTGAAAAAAAAATGCTTCACTTTGATTGGTCCTCCTCCGGTCCTCCTGCCTCGGCTCCCCCCTGTCTGGCTTACAGAAAAAAAAAAGTGCAGTTTTCCTTCTCCATAGACTAAAAAGTGCCAGTTATGTTCCAGAGCTTGGACACCTCTATATCCTAAAGGGCTTCAAAGAGGTCTGGTTTTCAGAGTATTGCCCCCCCTAGACTATGCAGATATAAGCTGATGGACTTTATGTTGAGGGCATCCTGAAAATGAGGTCTTTTTGCAGCCCTGGAGGAGTGGATTTGAGAATGCCCTGGTCTTACTTACTGAACGTGCCAATGTAATGGGGGCGTGCTTTTTCATGTGAATAGCTCGTTAATCCAGACATTTTGAAAATTGTCACAGTTTTTAACCACAATAGATTGTATTTTTTATTTAACAACAAAGTGTAAGTCATTTAAAGCCGGGTGACTATAATAGAATTTTACAGAAGTTGTATCAGTGCCCATCTATTATACTTTGATTTTTGACCTATTAAGTCCTGATGGTTTGGCATTTCCCATCCCGAACTGACGAGTTAATGCCACTCTGCCAGTCTAACAAGACCCGTTGTCAGCGCTTTGCCCACACTCCAAAGGAGCTTCTAAGTATCTCAAAGGTAACTTTTAAAGATTAAAACTGCCATTGCTGCCAAATCCTCTTCCTTTTGTAATAATCTAGTTGGCCAATTTAAGAAACCAAAATGGGCAACAATGAAGGCGTATCCATATCTTTACTTATTGTAAACATTTATATTCCCAGAATTCCTGTTCTAAGCGAATAACGTAGGCACGCAAGCATTTTATTTTTATTTATTTATTTATTTATTTTTATTTATTTTCTTTAAGGCTTTTTATAAGACCTGATGTTCCTGTACTAGCACATATCACGTCGGTTTACATAGAACCAAAGTTGGAAATTACATTAAAACACATTGGCAGAACACAGATCATATTGCACACAATATCGGTTCAAAAATTTAAAAAAAATAAACATACAGCTTCTTTCTCGTTTTAAGCAAAAACTTGGCGTTGTCATTCTGGAGCCAAATGTACAGACGAATGTACAAATTGCCAAACTGGGTCAGAGCAAAAACCCGTCTAGCTCAGTGTTCTGTCCCTGATGATGGCAAATAAGAAGGCTATTGGAAAAATGGGCCTATTGTCTTTTTTCATCTGGTTATGCTATTTGCCTCCACAGTGTCTGGAGGGGCAAAGAGGTGTGCCCCCCCCCTAAGAGGTAGATTTTAAAAGCCTGGCGCATGCATAAATGGGAGGATGCACACCCAAGTCGGGCTTATGGGTGCCCAGTGAATTTTAAAAGCTGCCCAGATGTGCATACATCTCCCGCAGCATGTGCATCTCACTTGATATTAAAAGGGGCGTGGTTTGGGGGGGTGTAGGCATTTCCAGGGCGGAGCCAAGAGATGTGCCTGTAAATAACCTATGCACCTGGGCACACACCAAGTCCAGTACCACATTATTAGAAAAGGAATGGTGAATAAAACGGAAAATGTCATCATGCCTCTGTATCGCTCCATGGTGAGACCGCACCTTGATTCTGTGTACAATTCTGGTCGCCGCATCTCAAAAAAGATATAATTGCGATGGAGAAGGTACAGAGAAGGGCTACCAAAATGATAAGGGCATGGAACAGCTCCCCTATGAGGAAAGACTAAAGAGGTTAGGACTTTTCGCTTGGAGAAGAAACGACTGAGGGGGGGATATGATAGAGGTGTTTAAAATCATGAGAGGTCTAGAACGGGTAGATGTGAATCGGTTTTATTTACTCTTTCGGATAGTAGAAAGACTAGGGGGCACTCCATGAAGTTAGCATGGGGCACATTTAAAACTAATCGGAGAAAGTTCTTTTTTACTCAACGCACAATTAAACTCTGGAATTTGTTGCCAGAGGATGTGGTTAGTGCAGTTAGTATAGCTGTGTTTAAAAAAGGATTGGATAAGTTCTTGGAGGAGAAGTCCATTACCTGCTATTAAGTTCACTTAGAGAATAGCCACTGCCATTAGCAATGGTTACATGGAATAGACTTAGTTTTTGGGTACTTGCCAGGTTCTTATGGCCTGGATTGGCCACTGTTGGAAACAGGATGCTGGGCTTGATGGACCCTTGGTCTGACCCAGTATGGCATTTTCTTATGTTCTTACATATTTACTTCTGCTATGGAGGAGGTGTAACAACAAAACCCAAACCACCCATGTCTGATGGGTTTATAGGGTCTGGGGTAACTGAGGGGAATTTAGAATATTAAACAAGGGGGTTTTGTGGACCTAACTCTCAACTGGATGAACTAGCGGATGAACTGGTGAAACTGGCAATGGTATGGACACGCACCAGTTATAAAATACCATGACTGATGCGGTAGAATCCTGATTTACACAGCTACGTGCACACACACTTAGAATTGCACACACATATGCATGTGACCATTTTATTTTATAATATGCGTGCATATGTGCACGTGAGCTATAAAATGGACGCATTCCTGGGCCCGTGCCAACGTACGTGCACGTATGAGTGACCGCGTGCTGGTTTGATAGTTATCGTCCCTGTGTTCATGATCAGTAACTTCTAACAGCAGAGTTAGGATATATGAATAATCCACTGGTTTAAGATTTCAAGAAATAGTGTGCCCATCATAGAGCAACACGATTCAACTTGAGAGTGACATTGAATGAAAACAATACTGAGCATGCTTCATAATGTGTTTAAGGGATCTTTGGCCCAAAGGTTTTTTTGCCGGTTCATTTTTTTTTTTCATTTCCGAGATTATTTCTGTTTTTTGGTTTGTTTAATTATTTTGTTTTAGATTGGTTTATTTCCCTATCCAAACCCCCCCCCCCCCCCCCCATTAAACTCTAAACCCCCCAAAACAAAACAAAAAAACTCAAACCAAGCCTTTCGAGGCCTTCTAACCCGCTTCTCAGCCCCAAGACATCCCCTCCTGCCCCTTCAAGCAAATTCTAGAATCCAGGCCTACCCAACTGGTCCGGGCTGGGCCAAGCCCTAAGCCCCTGCTGCCCCAGACCCCCCTCTCAAGAACTATGTGCCGTTTCTGGGGACCTCCATCCCTGAGTCCCAGGTAGAAATGCAGAAAAAAACAGTGAGGTGTGCCCTGAGGCTGGCCCTGAGGCTGGCGCTTCAGGCCACTTCCAAAGTGGCCTTCAGGCCACTTTGGAAGTGGCCTGAAGGCCAACTGTGCCATTTTAGTGGCATGCAGGGCAAGAGCAAGTGCCTTCATGGCTACCCTTCAATTTTGCCTGGATCTATGGGAAGGAGGTCCTCATCCCTGTCACATGGTTTGGAGGTGGGTGGAAGGGCTCTTCTCGGCCCAGCTGGACAGGCCAGGGCCCT